>NC_073382.1:77451320-77784320 GCF_028641065.1 Leucoraja erinaceus | reverse complement strand
GACTGCCCTAGTTATTGGGAAGATGAGAAGTGGCTGCGTCTCCATCTGCTCCTTAAATTTCCCATGATTGTATGATATTTGATTTGAGTTCAGTAAAATCATGCTTGACATTCCCACAGAGAACTGAAAGCATGTTTGGCTCTGCTAGGTGTGAGTGGCTGAAGATGGAATTTATACCGAACAGTGGTGCAAAATGATTGATAGTGAACTGTCAACCTGTAATTCTCAATGTTCAACCTGCTTCGATAGGAAATAAATCTGGGCAGATTGTAACAGGTACTGCTGATTCTTGACTGTTCATTTTGTGATATTGGTGAAGACATTCTCCATTCCTCATCTTTTCTTGTTAAACAGGGAGTCCTGGTGGTGTCCAAGTATGCAACAAGGCGGCAATGCTTTCCTACATAACAAAAGTCACAGCATGTCAAAATAATGAAAGGAGCATTGGGCCCTGGAACCATTCCTGAGCCATGTGATAAAGTACCATGTGTAGACTCATCTTTCTATGTCACCCATAACGGTTATCAACAGTATATCCAGTTACTTTCAGTGTTTGTTCCTTATATAAACCAATCTTCAAGTCCAAGTTTCCAGTTTTCAAACAAAATGGGAGACAGTGTGTTTTCATAGACTATGTTTACCTACATTGATTGTTTTCTTATGCGCCTACTTTCAAGGAGTTAGAGCTTCTTGATGCTGAAAGATATTGGTCTTTCGACTCATTGGAGCCTTGTGTGATTTAGTGACGTTTCTCCAGACAATTAACATCCCGAATAACACCGAGTCACATGGCTCAGAATGCCTGTTCCCTGGTTTGTATCGCTAAAAAAATAAATACTTGGTTAAAATGGATTATTTTCCCCTTTCACAATAACATTAGGCTGCAATTTGCTGACAAGGTTTATCTGCTGAATGCAGAAGGCATGTAAGAATTACACAGCAAAATAATTTTTTGTCAAAGAAATGTAAATCAGTTCTATTATTATAATAAGAGATATGCATCCAAATGTGAATATTTGTCTGCTTATATGCATTTCTTCACAAATCATTGAAATATAAAATTTATATTTTGATGTATTCTAAATACAGAGCACAACCTTTGCCTACTTTATATTTTTGAAAGCATTTGGTGGAGCAGGTCAATAAACTAATATTTATGCATACAATTGAGTTTGTTTATTCACCTATCACGTTGTCACTCCCATCAGGCTAAAATATTCAAAGGCTATCCCTTTTAAGAAAACATCAAACATCCTGCTGATAAATAAAAAGTGAAATTCAACTAATATTTCCTCTTGTAGATTGATCAATACTTTATTGTCACATATACCACGAAGGTGCAGTGACATTCTTTGTTTTTCCATACACAGTACACAAAAGAATCGCCACAAGGCACAGACCAACTTATAACATACCATGCAATATTGTTGGACCCTTCTTCATCTCCATCCCCCAACCCCCCCCATCTCCCACCATCACCACCAGTCCCTCTAGTTCTTGGCATCCTCCCCTCCCCCCCCCCCCCATGCCTTCTCCCCCTTGTTTTCGTTGGACCCCTCCATGCCGTCTCCCCTTTGTTCTTTGTGACCTTGGCCCCCAGGGACTCCAACCTCCATGTTCCACGTCCCTCCTCGTTCTTGGTCAATGCCGGTGTCTCAGGCCCGAATTTGGAGGGTGTGGGTAGGGCCGACCAGTCCTACCAGTCGTCTGTGTCCGGGTGGTTTTAGAGAGGGACTACACGCTGTCGACGGGTGCCCTGGAGGATTTCCAGGACCGCTGGGCACCGCGGGGGGTGGAATGCATCCTTGACAAGGATTGTTTAAGAATATATTTGACATTTAAGAATATTTGTTTATGAGGTTGCATTATGTCTGCTGCCGTCTATCTATTATGGTGGTGGGTTTGTTTAGTATTGTTTTGTATTGTATAGATTATTCTTGCATTTATTTTTGCACCTCTGTCGATGGTCCACGGCAAGCGATTCTCGGTCGGTGGAGGGCAGATCTCCGTCTTTGAATAATGAAACAATCTATAAATTATGCCCATGGCAATTACATTTGTGAGCTGTCTGGTACCAGTCAAATCATTCCTTTATTTATTTTACATGATGTGGCCAGTGTGCGATCCACAACAGATAATCCTCCGACATTTTCGCACCTCCAATGGGATCCCACCACTGGCCACACCTTCCCATCTACTCCCCTTTCGGCTTTCCACAGAGACCACACCCTCCATAACTGCCTGGTCAATTTGTCCCTTCCCACCACAAATTGGAGGAGCAGCACCTCATATTTCACTTGGGTAGTTTACACCCCAGCGGTATGAACATTGACCTCCAATTTCAGGTAGTCCTTGCTTTCTTCCTCCTTCCCCTCCCCTTCCCAGCTCTCCCACAGCCTACTGTCTCCGCCTCTTCCTTTCTTTTTCCCGTCTCCCCCACATTAGTCTGAAGTAGGGTCTCGACCCGAAACGTTGTCTATTCCTTCTCTCCACAGATGTGGCCTCACTAGTTGAGTTTCTCCAGCATTTTTGTCTACATTGTAGGTTAATTGGCTGGGTATAAATGTAAATTGTCCCTAATGTGTGTAGGGTTGCAAGGATTGCTGGTTGGTGTGGATTCAGTGGGCTGAACGGTCTGTTTACTGATATTATTTGATATTGGCTATCTAATCAAATCATACTGTACAAGAGTACATTCAAGTCATTCACAAGTATAGCAGGTAGTGCAAAGAGAAAAATAGCAAACTGGAATATAGTGTTTCAGATAAAGTGTAGATTAAAAAGAGCTCAGAGGCTGCAATGAGGTCGGCTGGGAAATCATAACTATACCCTACCATTCACTGAGAATTTTCTGCCTTGATTTGACTTCGCAAAATGCAAAACCTCACAATTATCTGAATGAAACACCATTCCTTGGCCCACTTGCTCAGTTGATCAATAATTCTCTGTAATTTCTGATAACTATCTTCACTATCTACAATATTACCGAGTTTAGTAATATCAGCAAACCTCCCATGTGCCTTGTATATTCTCATCCAAACTGCTGATAAGGTTGACAGGTAGCAATGGACCCAGCACCCATCTCTGAGGCACATAAATAGTTGTAGGTCTCCAGTCTAAAAAACAACCTTTCACCAACGTTATCTATTTTCTACCATGAATCTAATTCTGTATTCAGTTAGCTAGCTCTCCCTTGATCCGATGCGATCTAAACATATAGAGCATGGAACTTATGGCGGCATGGTGGTGCAGCGGTCAAGTTGCTGCCTTACAACTACGGGTGCTGTCTATACAGAGTTTGTACGTTATCCCCGTGACCTTCATGGGTTTTCTCTGAGATCTTCGTTTTTTTCCCCACACTCAAAAGACAT
This sequence comes from Leucoraja erinaceus, assembly GCF_028641065.1. Lineage (NCBI taxonomy): Eukaryota > Metazoa > Chordata > Chondrichthyes > Rajiformes > Rajidae > Leucoraja > Leucoraja erinaceus. The sequence continues at coordinate 77,780,949 of NC_073382.1, read as the reverse complement.
GCAGGTTTGTCGGTTAATTGGCTTGGTAAATGTAAAAATTGTCCCAAGTGTGTTAGTGTGTGGGGATCGCTGGTCGGCGCGGACACGGTTAGCTGAAGGGCCTGTTTCCATGCTAAATCTCTAAACTAAATTGAACTAAAGAAGCCTATCATGCAGCAAAGGCATTGCTGAATTCCATATAGATTTCATCTGCGGGCTTGCCCTTGTCGACCTACTTGTATACAAATTCAATTTGTGAAATATCCCATGCATAAATCTATGCTGATGACTCCTAATTAACCCTTGACTTTCCAAAAGCTTGAATATCTTATCTTTAAGAACCCTCTCCAGTAACGTTCCTACTGCAGCTCTTGACTCACTGGTCTATACTTCCTAGGATTTACGTTGCAGCCCTTCTTAAATGAAGGCACAACATTAGCCACTCTCCAGTCATATCGCATCTCACCATGTCCAACAATCATTATAACAATTTTACAAGGCACAAATTGCCACATCTGTAGGTATCTGAAATCCTTGTATGGGACTATCACTTTCCCAATATAAAATGGGTTTCACAAGGGGTGATCTCCATCAGAACTTCGGCAATTTTGTTTCTGGATTCCCACAGTGTCGTTGGATATTGCTCCTCAGGCTCAAGAGATCGTTCCACCTTCAAACGTCAATAGACAATAGACAATAGAAAATAGGTGCAGGTGTAGGCCATTTGGCCCTTTGAGCCAGCATCGCCATTGAATGTGATCATGGCTGATCATCCACAATCAGTACCCCATTCCTGCCTTCTCCCCCTATACCCTGACTCCGCTATCTTTAAGAGCCCTATCTAGCTCTCTCTTGAAAGTATCCAGAGAACCGGCCTCCACTGCCCTCTGAGGCAGAGAATTCCACAACTCTCTGTGTGAAAAAGTGTTTACTCATTTCCGTTCTAAATGGCTTACCCCTTATTCTTAAACTGTGGCCCCTGGTTCTGGACTCCCCCAACATTGGGAATATGTTTCCTGTCTCTAGTGTGTCCAAACCCATAATTATCTTATATGTTTCAATAAGATTCCCTCTCATCCTTCTAAACTCCAGAGTGTACGCCCAGCCGCTCCATTCTCTCAGCATATGTCAGTCCCGCCATCCCGGGAATTAACCTTGTAAACCTACGCTGCACTGCCTCAGTAGCAAGAATGTCCTTCCTCAAATTAGGAGACGTAAACTGCACACAATACTCCAGGTATGGCCTCACTAAGGCCCTGTACAACTGGAGAAGGACCTCTTTGCTCATATACTTGACTCCTCTTGTTATGAAGGCCAACATGCCATTCACTGTCTTCACTGCCTGCTTGTACCTGCATGCTTACTTTCAAGGACCCCCAGATCCTGTGGTACTTATCCTTTTCCCATCTTGTCATCATTTAGATAATAATCTTCCTTCCTGTTTTTGCTACCAAAGAGGATAACCTCACATTTATCCACATTAAACTGCATCTGCCTTGCATCTGCCCACTCACCCAACCTGTCCAAGTCACCCTGCATTCTCATAACATCCTCCTCACAGTTCACATTGCCACCCAGCTTTGTGTCATCTGCAAATTTGCTAATCTTACTTGTAATTCCTTCATCCAAATCATTGATCTATATTGTAAATAGCTGCGGTTCCAGCACCGAGTCTTGCGGTACCCACTAGTCACTACCTGCAATTCCGAAAGGGACCCGTTAATCCCTACTCTTTGTTTCCTGTCTGCCAACCAATTTTCTATCCATGTCAGCACTCTACCCCCAATACCATGTGCCCTAATTTTGCCCACTAATCTCCTATGTGGGACCTTATCAAATGCTTTCTGAAAGTCCAGGTACACTACATCCACTGGCTCTCCCCGTGTCCATTTTCCTATTTACATCCTCAAACAATTCCAGAATATTAGTCAAGCATGATTTCCCCTTCTTAATTCCATGCTGACTCGGCAGATCCTGTTACTGCTTTCCAAATGTTCGGTTATTTCATCTTTTATAATTGAGTCCAGCATCTTCCCCACCACCGACAGGCTAACTGGTCTATAATTCCCTGTTTTCTCACTCCCGCCTGTCTTAAAAAGTGGGATAATATCCTTGGATAGGAATCACTACCTCAAATAAAATCTCGGACTGTCCTCAAGACAACCACATTAATGTTCCCATGTCTTTGGTCTTCATGTCTTTCTATACAGGAGAAATATTAATTCATAACCTTGCCTATCTCCTGTGGCTCCACACAAAGATGACCACTTTAGTTTAATAGTGAATGTGTAGAAAGGAAGTACAGATACTGGTTTATACCGAAGATAAACAAAAAGTGCTGGAGTAATTCAGCGGGCCAGGCAGCATCTCTGGAGAAAAAGAATGGGTGATGTTTCGGGTCGAGACTGAAGAAGGATTTTAATTGAGCCTGACCCACTGAGTTACACCAACACATTCTGCCCATCTTAATTTCAGAGGGTAGACAAAAAAAGCTGGAGTAACTCAGCGGGACAGGCAGAATTACTGGAGAGAAGGAATGGGTGATGTTTCGGATCGAGACCCTTCTTCAGACTGAAAGTCATAGGAAAGGGAAACGAGAGATATAGACTATGATGTAGAGAGATATAGAACAATGAATGAAAGAGACTTCATAGTCTCCAAAACCAAGTAACAAAGTCAAAGCCAGAGTCAGGATATGATGTGAAGATAGACAAAAGTGCTGGAGAAACTCAGCGGGTGAGGCAGCATCAATGGAGCAAAGGAAATAGGCAACGTATCGGGCCCAAATCCTACTTCAGATACCGAAACCCATAGATTCTGCCTCACCCACCTAGTTTCTCCAGCACTTTTGTCTACCTTCGATTTTCCAGCATCTGGTATATAATGGTATATGGACACACTGATCTGTTCTGTAGTCATTGCCTACTATGTTCTGTTGTGCTGAAGCAAAGCAATAATGTCATTGTCCTATCAGGGACACATGACAATAAACTCACTTGAATCTTGAATCTTGAATCTTGAATCTGCAGTTCCTTCTTGAACATATGGATGTGAAGATTTGTTTCCCCTGGAGCCACTCCAAATCCATCAGTGAAGCATCAAGAAGCAACAGTAGAAGCAAATGGAACCTAATGAAGATATAGCATTTTGTATTTGTCACACTGTTGCATTAACTGTGTATCTACATCTACAGCACCTCATGCTTATGCCTTGAGGGCCAACTTTCATTTCATCCTTTTCATGGTGAATGGTAATGGTTGATAAGGGGACTATTAGATTGTTAAACATTCATGGATAAAGAAACATTTGGAGTAAAAGGGGTGAGTGATGATGATGGTTTAGCTAATGATTGTGATGAGAATGGATTATCCAGTTTAATTTAAAACTTATACTAAGCCTTTGCGATACAATTAAGATGAAGGGCAGCGAATGAGTGAGTGATTATGCTGGCAATATGTGTCCATTTATTATCTATGATGAGTCACCTTACCGTTCTCCAGCTATATCCCTCTCTGCTGTATTGCACATCACTTCCATTCTTGATGTGTAGGAAGGAACAGCAGATGCTGGTTTACACCGAAGATAGACACAAAATGCTGGATTAACTCAGCGGAACAAGCAGCATCTCCGAATAGATGGATTGGGCAACGTTTTGAGTCGAGACCCTTCTTCAATCTATACCCTTGAATTCCTCACATCATATCTTTCTTTTTTATTGTGGATGGTGATAGCCTTCTTTTTCTGTCACACTGTAAAATAAATCTCAGATGCCTCGCAACCAGAGATGAGAGTTTCAAATGTCAATTCAAAATACTCAAAAGATTGAAAAATATATTTTCAGTCAATGTCCTCTCTCCTAGTCAGTTGCTGCAGGGATCTGAAGCAGCAGCAGCAGCAAGATGTGAGCTTCTACTCGAGCATGATTTTGACAAGTTTGAATTCTCACCTTGAGCCTGTCTCCACTTCCTGGTCAGTTTTTGGAGCCTCGGGGAAACATTGCTGTTGAAGTAAAATTGGAATTATAAACAATTAAAAATTATTACATTTGTGTCTTTTGAGGGCATTAATAAAATTAGTTTTGTTTAGTTAAGTTTAGTTTAGAGATACAGCGCGGGAACAGGCCCTTCGACCCAATGAGTACATGCCGACCAGCACAATAACACTACCCTACACTCGGGACAAGTTACATCTATATCAAGCCAATTAACCTACAAACCTGTACGTTGTTGGAGTGTGGAAGGAAACCGAAGATCTCGGAGAAAACCCACACAGGTTACAAGGAGAACATACAAACTCCGTACAGACAGCACCCGTAGTCGGGATCGAACCAGGGTCTCTGGCACTGTAAGCGCTGTAAGGCAGCAATTCTACTGCTGCATCACCATAGTTATAACTTGTCTCCTTCCATTTGGGAACTATCTGAACTTGTTCCTGATCAGTATTCAAGTCCACATGAGTAAGGACCAGAAATGGGCATATTGAAACTGGGTTTAATTTCAACTCTTAAAAGCAAAATGTCATTTCCTCCCATGCCCAACAGGTTTTCCATTCACCCTTCATCCTGTCTGACCAATTTTTTGACTGCATGTTAATTGTTGTTAGGATTCACAGTCAATTACTTTGGTAAAATTCAATATGCTACTCATTTCTGAGGCAGATAATAATGAACTCCTTTCACGAATGTGGTGATATGAAGCAGGCTGGCACGAAAGAGTAACACCAGCAGAGTGCTGGGTAGGGAATCTTGTCGATTTTTTAATGAGGTGCCATACTGAATTATTGCTGCATTAGTTAAAGATTTGAAGATACTATAGAGTGAAAAATAAGGTTGTTCTTTTGTTTTCAGAGTTATAGTCATAGAGTGATACAATGTGGAAACAGGCCCTTCAGCCCAACAAACATAACAATGTCCCAACTACACATTTATGGCATTAATGCTCCAATGATGATACAGAGTACTATATAAATTCAATATTTTTGATATAGAAGTATCTGTAACTGGTAAATTACATTGAAAAGAATCAGATAAAATTGTCAAGATCATGCAAAACAATTGTTATAAAAGTAAAGTAAAGTATCCTTTATTGTCATTCAGACTTTTCAGTCTGAACAAAATGTTGTGCCTTGCAGTCATAACATAGAATAAAATAACAAAACACACAATAAACACAGATTTAAAATCCACCACAGTGAGTCTACCATGCACCTCCTCACTGTGATGGAAGGCAAAAGTCTTAAAGTCCTGTCTCTTCCCTCCTTGTTCTGTGTAGAGGCGATCCAGGCTTCCGATGTTGGGACCTACCATCCGGGTGCTGGTAAGTCCCATACTGTAACTTTCATACTTATGTGATATTCCACCGATCGGAACAAAGGTTGATGCGCTTGGAGCACAGGAGAATGGTGAGTAAGGTGGTGAAAAATCGTAGCGTTATCCAGTACCGTTTTTGCGCAAATTTGAAAACAACGCAAACCGGAAGAGGATAAGATGAGAGTTTTAGTTAAGGATAGATAGATAGATAGATAGATAGATAGATAGATAGATAGATAGATAGATAGATAGATAGATAGATAGATAGATAGATAGATAGATAGATAGATAGATAGATAGATAGATTAACTGCTTACTGAAGAGTCTTTGATCTGGAAGTGGTGGTGCTGCCATGCAGCTGCGGCTCGCCTGAACTCTGTTTGTCTTTTCTGTTTTTGTTTTCTTTTGTCCTGTTGCATTAGTTTATTTCAGTTTATTTTGGTAGTGTATGTGTGGGGGTGGTGGGAGAAACTTGGTTTTAGTCTGTTCCCTTTGGGGGGGATGTGACCTTTTCTTGCCGTATTCCCTGTCTCCATCTCCGTCTGCGCTGAGACCTAATGGCGGAACTGGCGGCCTCCAACCTCCAGGCTCCGGAGGCAAGAGCCAGGACTTACCAACGCGAAGCTGGCCGACTTTGGGGCTGTGGCGGCGTTCCGGTGGTGGCCTGACTTCAGGGCTATGGCGGTGTTCCGGCGGCGGCCCTTCTGGCACCCGATTCAATCACCGGGGCGAGGAGAACAGGCCGGGCTGAGTCCAGAAGCTGTGAGTGCATCCAGAAGCCACGAGTGAGTCCAGAAGTCGGGGGTGAGTGACTGAGCAAGTCCAGAAGCCGTGAGTGAGTGAGTGAGTGAGTCCAGAAGCCGTGAGTGAGTGAGTCCAGAAGCCGTGAGTGAGTGAGTGAGTCCAGAAGCCGTGAGTGAGTGAGTCCAGAAGCCGTGAGTGAGTGAGTGAGTGAGTCCAGAAGCCGTGAGTGAGTGAGTCCAGAAGCCGTGAGTGAGTGAGTGAGTGAGTCCAGAAGCCGTGAGTGAGTGAGTGAGTGAGTCCAGAAGCCGTGAGTGAGTGAGTGTGTCCAGAAACCGTGAGTGAGCCCAGAAGCTGTCCGCCCCAAAGCCGGCCCGGTGTGCAGAGAAGGCCCGGTGTGTGAAGCCTGGCCGACTGTGATGCCGATTGCTGCAACCTCGAGATCCTGGGGAAGTGAGGAGTGAGGTGGCCGGGCTCTGGTGGGGCCAGGTGCTGGTGGAGCCGGGCACTGCCGGGACACAACCCCCCCGCCCAGACACCCCCATCCCCCTCCCCTTGCACCTCCCCCCCCCCCCCCCCCCAATGGCAGGCCATGGCAGCACTCCCCCCCCATTCCCCACAGAGCCCCGACACACCCGCCTGAAGCCGTCCCCCTCCCCTGGCTACAGAATGCTCCCACTGGCCCCCACCAGAAGCCTCCCCATCCCCAGCTGTGACTGGACCCCCCTTTGACATAAAATTTGAAATAGAATAATTACTTTAACAACAAAACAAAGTCAGCACCAGGGACAACCTCCGTCACCTGGCGACAACCTACGTTAACCTGGCAACAAGGACGACAGCACCTACGTCAGGAGAAGTCAAGTTCCACTCATTGTCGTCAAACCCACTGTTGCCGACTGTCTCCGAAAAATTTTCAACGTTGAAAATCCAGCAGCGACCAGAAAGATGCTATGATCCTTTAGGTGACAGAGGAGATGACTCACAACCATACAGGCGACACCCCGGCGACCATGTGGCAGCAGCCTAGTCGCCTGTAGTCGCCTAAAAAAATGCCTAAGTGGGACAGGCCCATTACTCAGCAGGTCAGGCAGCACCTGGAAAAGGAATAGACAGATGACGTTTTGGATTGGGACACTTCTTCAGACTACTGATTTTGGTTGTGGCCTGTTCTTGGGCTTGTGATTCTGTGCTTGTGATTCTGTGCTTGGACTTACTATAATGTCCCCCCCCCCCCCCCCCCGACCCACATTCCCCCCCCCTCCGGCTCCACAACACCCTGTCTCCACAAACCCCCTCCCAACCCCACAAAAACCCCCCGACCTCACACACACCCCTACCCCCCACAACCCCTCTGCCTGCGCACCCCTCCCCACCACCACACAACTTCCCCCCTACACACACACACCCACCCACACCTCTCCCACATCCCTCCTCCCCCCCCCTCACACACACGTCCAACACACATACACACCCCCCCACCCCACACCCCCACAACCCCCTTCCCCACCACACCACCCTTTCTCCCCCTTCTACACCTCCGCATCCACACGCACCCCTTTTCTCCTCCCACCCCACACCCCCACCCTCCACTCATCCCACTTCCCTCCCCTCCCACACATGAAGAGGAGGGGGAGGGGGGGAAAGGAGCCCCTGGGGGCTATGGGTGAGTGGTGGAATATTGCATTGGGGAATGGGTTGCGTTGGGGGACCTCCCGTGTGACTGGGACCCAACTGATCCCACTTAGTCTAGTGTATATATAAATATATATATATATATATGTAGGACAGCACTTAAACAGAGAATCCAGGAGGCTAAAAGTATATATACTGTATATATTACATGTCCCAATTTAGTTTTCCTGTTTAAGTGCGCTCCTGCTACGTTTATATTCCTCAAAATCACTGTCTGTTTTTGAGCCTCCTTCCACCTTGCATCTTGCAAGTACTCCATTTCATTGCCCCTGACCACCTGTCTCCATCACATACACTCTAATGAAGAGTTCCACACAGATGCCTTTGCAATTACTTCCTTTTCCTCTAGACACGGCTACCAATGTTCTTTAATTGTTAGAGCCCTCATTTATATTCTATTCTGCAATTCTACCCACATCCTCTATCCATCAGATCAATGCAGGGGGTAGACTACTGTTGGTGCTCACTATCCTGTCTTGAGTTTACATGTTTTCCAGGTGACCACTTGGAATTTCCTCAGTTTCCTCTGTTTCCTCCTCCATTCCAAGGAGGTGCTGGTTGGTATGTTAATCGGCTACTCTAGCAAGTGGTGGCAAGTGGAGTTTTGTTTAGTTTAGTTAATAGATACAATGTGAGAAACAGGCCCTTCAGCCCACCGAATCTAAAACCAACCAGCAAACCCTGCATACTAACACTATCCTACACACACTAAGAAATTTTACACATATACCAAGCCAATTAACCAACAAGCCCTACTTCTTTAGTCGGAGTCGAACCCAGATCGCCAGTGCTACAAGCGCTGCAAGGCAGCGATTCTACTGCTGTGCCACCGTGCCGCCCGAGCTGACGAGCATGAGATTGAGACCAGGTTGTGGTTAAATGAGTAGGTGGAGCAGAGAAATGTTCTCCAAGCTAGCACGGTTTGGTGGGCTGAATGAATCCCTCTCTATGTCACAAGAAAAAGAAAGCAAACCTGATGTTTCTTTTCCCATCATTTTAAGAACTATTTCCCAAGAATGGAACAGCAATTCTGTTCATGGTAGAATGTTAAAAGCTATGCGTTACTTCAAAATGTGCAATTTGGAGCTGTGCCAGAGAGTATGGCCGACTGACAGACCATCTGATGGAAGCATTGCTTCCTATTTAATCCTCACTCATTGTGTTGCTATCGGGATCTGTCCTGCACACTCTCCTGCTAATCCACCTGTCACTGTTAAAGGCTGCCAAGAAAAAAACATTCTCTCTTGTCTTCTTGTACCACATATTATTGTGAACTGCAGACGCACATGAAAAATATTAGCACCTTGGTTGAAAAAAATAATTTACACAAACACAAAGTAATGTTTCAGGTTGGGACACTTCTCGACCCGGAACGTCATCCATTCCATCTCTGCAGAGATGCTGCCTGTCCCACTGAGTTACTTCAGCATTTTGTGTCTATATTTGGTTTAAACCAGCATCTGTAGTTCTTTATTATTTTCTTGATCCTCTTTCGCTGTGTTCCAAATTAATCCCAACCCTCACACCTACTATTATCTATACTAAAGATAGACACAAAAAGCTGGAGTAACTCAGTGAGGCAGGCAGCATCGGAGATCCCGCTGAGTTACTCCAGCTTTTTGTGTCCATATTCGGTTTAATCCACTATCTGCAGTTCCTTCCTACACATTTTATCTATGTTATGTTTCCTTGCTGTTCTCATTTATTCAGTAACTCGGTCGTTGCACAGCCATTCAGCTACAAGAAACTGTCAAAAATTGATTCTTGATTAGTTTTAATCCAGCTTGAAATGGCTGGAGTGATTTGTCCAGGAGCTAAAATGCATCTCTTCACTGTCTGCACCAGCATTTACAACAGCTCACTCCAGTACACTTACCATGGCTCAGGTCCAAAACGCTTACCAAGGGACAACTTGTCAGCATGTACCCTCTTAAGAGGAGTCGTGAAGCCCGTGATTCCTCGGTGATTTTTTTTGTTGGTCTCTACTGGTTAATGCTGGCTTTGTAATGGATCACTCAGCATTGTGTTCCTCCATGGGATTCATGTGGTAGATTCACTCTGCTACATTTTACTTCCTGCAATCAAACTTGAAACTGAAAATAATATCTGAGACGTGAAGTTTTGTTCCAGGCAATAATTGTGTTCAATTTTCCCGGCTAAGTGTTTTACAGAATGGTTTTCATGTCCAATGATTAAATGGATTTGATTCTCTGAAGAATCTCACAAGCACTAACTTTAGCTTATTTGAAAGCTTTCAGACACAAGTTCCTGATTCGAGAGAATTAAATAAACTGACTAGAATTGATGATGATGTTCATCTTGTTCCACATGTTAAACAGCTTCATGTAAGGTTTGCTTTTCATGTATGACTCTCCATGGAGAAAATGAAGAACAACATCAACAAATAGGATCACGTTTTCTCAGTTCATACTTTAAAATCTTATTTACAACAGGCAGGAAGTTGCAACTCAAATCCACTAAGCTTAGCAATTTACATTTAGCAGAATGCATCTGACTAACAGTAAAGATATTGGCTTGGTTTGGTTTATTATTGTCACGTATACTTTTTTCTTGGTTTAGTTTAGAGATACAGCGCGGAAACAGGCTCTTCAGCCCACCGGGTCTGCCCCGACCAGCGATCCCCGCACATTAACACAATCTTACACCCATAGAAACATAGAAACATAGAAAATAGATGCAGGAGGAGGCCATTCGGCCCTTCGAGCCAGCACCACTATTCATTGTGATCATGGCTGATCATCCCTAAACAATAACCAGTGCCTGCCTTCTCCCCATATCCTTTGATTCCACTAGCCCCTAGAGCTCTATCTAACTCTCTCTTAAATCCATCCAGTGATTTGGCCTCCACTGCCCTTGTGGCAGGGAATTCCACAAATTCACAACTCTCTGGGTGAAAACGTTTTTTCTCACTCACTAGGGACAATTTTTCCATTTACCAAGCCAATTAGCCTACAAACCTGTACATCTTTAGAGTGTGGGAGGAAACTGAAGATCTTGGAGAAAACCCACGCAAGTCATAGGGAGAATGTATAAACTCCGCACAGACAGCACCTGTAGTCAGGATCGAACCCGGGTCTCCGGCGCTGCATTCGCTGCAAGGCAGCAACACTACCGTTGTGCCACCATGGCCTATACACAAGTACAATAGATAGCATAAAGGGAAAAAAAAACCAAAGTGCAGAATATGGTTATTAAGCACTGTAGATTTACAGTAACACATAAAGAAAAACAACATCCACAATGAAGGTAATTTGGACGAATGAGAATAATGGGCATAATCCGGAAGATGCAGGATCATTTCATTCCAAAAAGGAAGAAAGATTCTAAGGGGAGTAAGAGGCACTGTGGCTGACAAGAGACGTTAGGGATAGAATAAAATTAAAAGAAAAGATGTATAACACAGCAAAGAGTAGCCGGAAGCCAGAGGATTGGGAAACTTTCATAGGACAACAGAAGGAAACAAAACGGGCAATACGGGCTGAAAAGATGAAGTACGAAGGGAAGCTGGCCAGGAATATAAAGAAGGACAATAAAAGCTTCTTTAGATATGTTAAGGGAAAGAGAGTAGCAAAGTCAAATGTGGGTCCCTTGAAGGCAGACACGGGTGAAATTATTATAGGCAAAAAGGAAATGGCAGAAGAGTTGAATAGGTACTTCGGATCTGTCTTCACTAAGGAAGACACAAACAATCTCCCAGATTTACTGGAGGACAGAGGATCTAAGGGGGTAGAGGAACTCAAATAAATTTTCATTAGGCGAGCAATAGTATTGGGTAGGCTAATGGGACTGAAGGATGATAAATCCCCTGGACCTGATGGTCTGCATCCCAGGGTCCTCAGGGAGGAGGCTCCAGACATAGTGGACGCATTGGTGATCATTTTCCAATGTTCAATAGATTCAGGATCAGTTCCTGTGGATTGGAGGATAGCTAATGTTATCCCACTTTTCAAGAAAGGAGCGAGAGAGAAAATGGGGAATTACAGACCAGTTAGCCTGACTTCGGTGGTGGGAAAGATGCTGGAGTCAATTATTTAAGAGTTAATGATGGGGCATTTGGATAGCAGTAAAATGATCAGTCCAAGTCAACATGGATTTATGAAAGGGAAATCATGCTTGACTAATCTTCTGGAATTTTTTGAGGATGTGACAAGTAAAATGGATGAAGGGGTGCCAGTGGATGTAGTGTATCTAGACTTTCAGAAAGCCTTTGATAAGGTCCCGCACGGGAGACTGATGTCTAAAATTAGAGCACATGTTATTGGGGGTAGGTTGTTGACGGATAGAAAATTGGTTGGTAGACCGGAAGCAAAGAGTAGGAGTGAACGGGTCCTTTTCAGAATTGCAGGCAGTAGCGAGTGGAGTGTCGCAAGGCTTGGTGTTGGGGCCACAACTATTTACCATATATATTAATGATTTGGAAGAGGGAATTAGGAGCAATACTAGCTAGTTTGCAGATGACACAAAGCTGGGTGGCAGTGTGAACTGTGAAGAGGATGTTAGGAGGTTGCAGGGTGACCTGGACAGGTTGAGTGAGTGGGCAGATGCGTGGCAGATGCAGTATAATATAGATAAATGTGAGGTTATCCACTTTGGCCGCAAAAATAAGGGGGCAGATTATTATCTCAATGGGGTTAGGTTAGGTAAGGGGGAGGTACAGCGGTGGCCTTGAACACCGGTCACTAAAAGTTGGTGTGCAGGTGCAGCAGGCAGTGAAGAAAGCTAATGGAATGTTGGCCTTCATAACAAGAGGATTTCAGTACAGGAATAAAGAGGTTCTTCTGCAGTTGTATAGGGTTCTGGTGAGACTACATCTGGAGTATTGTGTACAGTTTTGGTCTCCTAATTTGAGGAAGGACATCCTTGTGATTGAAGCAATTTCAAGGTTCACGAGATTGATCCCTGGGATGGCGGGACTGTGATATGAGGAAAGATTGAAAAGACTAGGCTTTTATTCACTGGATTTTAGAAGGATGAGGGGGTACTCTTATAGAAACATATAAAATTATAAAAGGACTGGACATGCTAGATGCAGGAAAAATGTTCCCAATGTTGGCCGAGTCCAGAACTAGGGGCCACAGTCTTAGAATAAAGGGGAGGTCATTTAAGACTGAGGTGAGAAAATGTTTTTCACCCAGAGAGTTGTGAATTTATGGAATTCCCTGCCACAATGGGCAGTGGAGGCCAAGTCACTGGATGGATTTAAGAGAGAGTTAGATAGAGCTCTTGGGGCTAGTGGAGTCACGCGTTATGGGGAGAAGGCAGGCATGGGTTATTGATAGGGGATGATTAGCCATGATCATAATGAATGGTGGTGCTGGCTCGAAGGGCCGAATGGCCTCCTCCTGCACCTATTTTCTATGTTTCTATGTTTCTATGAAAGTAGTAAGAGGAACACAATTGGCGTTTTTGTTTTCAATTTGCCCCTACCACTGTTAGAGGTAGATGAGATACCGGATAAAGTAACTAACACAGTCTCCTCTGTAGGAGTGGAAATCAGTGAAAAGGACCATATCAACACATTTGATTTGCTGCTGTTAATCATCTAAACTACTGAGTAGAGCATACATTAGCAGCAAAGCACATCAAGGCTCATTTATTAAATGTTCATTGCAGCTTAGCAGAACTCTAATTTCTGATACCTTTTGGCCTGTAACATTTACAAGCAGCCAAGAGAACATATATATTTCACACACTAAACCAGGTGCAGCTGCAGTTCTGCACAGATATTTATTGAAAGTGTCTGTGAGTAATTCTTCCAAGTACAGGAACAATGCCACATTTTTGTTAATTGACAAAGCTTAGAGTTTTCTTCGAACTGCCCAAACGTAAATGCTCTTTTTTCTAATAATAGAATCTCATCGGACCTCTTGAAGCCAATGTATGACTGTTTAATCCCGAGGCAATTCATATATATATTACTATAATGGATAGACTATACTATATAGATATACTATAATAAGATAGAAGGAGCTGATCATGGACTTTAGGAGGACACATCATCCGAGGACGTACACTGCATTGAGGATAAATAGGGATCCTGTGGATAGGGTGAACTGTTTTAAATATCTGGGAGTCCACATCTCTGAGGATATGACATGGGCATCACACGCCTCAGCACTCGTGAGTAAGGCAAGGCAGCGCCTTTACCACCTCAGGCAATTGAGGAAATTCAGAGTGTCTCCGAGGATCCTCCAGTGCTTCTACGCAGCGGCGGTGGAAAGCATCTTGTCCGGGAACGTTACCATCTGGTTTGGGAATTGCTCTGCCAAGGACAAGAAGGCTCTGAAGAGAGTAGTGCGTTCGGCCGAACGCACTATGGGAACTTCACTCACCCCCCTGCAGGAACTATACAACAGGAGGTGCAACTCCAGAGCAAATAAAATCATGGGAGACCCCGTCCACCCCTGCAACGGACTGTTCCAGCTGCTACGGTCAGGCCATGCGGTGAGAACGAAGAGGTTGAGAAGGAGTTTCTTCCCAGAGGCAATTCGGACTGTAAACGACTATCTCACCAGGGACTAACTCTACAGAACGTTTTTCCTTCCATTATTTATTATGCAAAAGAATATGTGTGTTGTGATTGTGTTTATAATTTGTTTGGTTGTTTTGTTGTTTGTCTTTTGCACAAAAGTCCGTGAGCATTGCCACTTTCATTTCACTGCACATCTTGTATGTGTATGTGACAAATAAACTTGACTTGACTTGATTTGACACAAAATGCTGGAGTAACTCAGCGGGCCAGGCAGGATCTCTGGAGAGAAGGAATGGGTGACGTTTCGGGTCGAAGCCCTTCTTCAGACTGATGTCAGGGGGGAGGGAGATAGATAGATAGATAGATAAGGAAGTGTGAATGTGTGAAAACAGGGTAAAGGGGATGGAGGTCATGGACAATGAAAAATAGATCATTGTTAGTTGGGAGAATGTAACAACAAAGCAAACAGAGATAAAATGTAGTTGGAGACAGTCGGACTGGTCGGAGAACTGGGAAGGGGGAGGAGGTGGAGAGAGAGGGAAAGCAAGGCTTACTTGAAATTAGCAAGTCAATGGTCATACTACTTGCCCAAGGGAAAATATAGAGGTGTAAGCTGCCCAATGGTGGCACCTCACTCAGACAGTGGGAGGACGGCCCAGGGGTCAATGGGGGCAATGGGCCAGGGAAGATATGTGAAGGCTTACTTGAAATTAGAGAAGTCAATGGTCATACTACTGGGGTGTAAGCTGCCCAAGAGAAATATGAGGTGCTGTTCCTCCAATTTGTGCTGGACCTCACTCAGACAATGGAGGAGGCCCAGGACTGATCAATGGGGGAATGGGAGGGGGAGTTAAGATACTGAGCAACTGTGTTGATCTGGTAGGTTCGGGCAGTGCTGTGTGGAGGTGCTCAGCGAAACAATCGCCGAGACAGCACTTGGTCCATACCTGTAACAGCGAATACAGTAGATGGGGTTGGAGGAGGTGCAATACATATATATAAGGAGTATTTATGTGTGTGTGTGTGTGTGTGTGTGTGTGTGTGTGTGTGTGTGTGTGTGTGTGTGTGTGTGTGTGTGTGTGTGTGTGTGTGTGTGTGTGTGTGTGTGTGTGTGTGTGTGTGTGTGTGTGTGTGTGTGTGTGTGTGTGTGTGTGTGTGTGTGTGTGTGTGTGTGTGTGTGTGTGTGTGTGTGTGTGTGTGTGTGTGTGTGTGTGTGTGTATATGTGTGTGTGTGTGTGTGTGTATACATATGCGTGTGTGTGTATGTGTTTATATATATGTGTGTGTATATCTATATCTGATTGTTTATATATATGTGTGTGTGTGTGTTTGTATATATATATATATATATATATATATATATACATATTAGAAACAAGTGGTAATTGGATTAACATTATTTTAACACAGTTCAAAATAAAACATCACTTATCCGTAGTTTCGCAGTGTTGCAGGATATGTATGGTGTATGCGGGCAAACCAGTAAATCAGAATACAAAATTAATAACCTTTAAACACCAGAGGTTAAAATGATTTCCCTCCACAGAAGAGTAGATATATTGGAATAGGCTCTAACTGAAATTGATTTAATGTCATGTTAATTATTGTGTAATGGAGCATGGCAAATAAATGGCTCAGAATGAGTTTAAATGCTACAAGGGAAAATGATCAAAAATGTTATGGAACATTACAATTCAGTCCTGTTGGGAGCAAGAAAATCTAATTTATCCAGATCAACTGGTTTGCATTGAATAATGTAGATGACAATGTTAGATTAACATCCTAAAGAGTTTGCTTAGTTACTTTCGGTCTCAAGGCAAAATTTCACACGGTTTAATCTGCTTTTCATCTACTTTGGAAAACTAATTGGCCAAGGTTCTCTGATTAAAATGCCAAAGGGAACCTGATTTATGTTAAATGGTATACTGTCAGTGTATGAAGCAAAACGCTTAGGCCATTGGCAACAGAGCTACAAATGGCACATGGATGCTGAGAGGAATTTGTGTCAACAGCCTCAGATGGAAAGTAATGATCAAGGTTGGAAACTTCCATTTAAATGCCAGCACAGAGGCTAGGACATTACAATTCCCCATAGAACTCCCATCTCCCGCTCTGCCCTGTGTGTAAGCTGGTGGCAATCTCCTCACCCTTTCACCTACAGTATGTTTCACTGAGGACCTCCTCATGGAGTTCAGCATGGTCCAGTGCTTCAATGGTACCATATTGTTACCATAAGTACCCTGGTGCAGTGAAATTCCTTTTTTGCATACAATTCAGAAAAAATCTTACAACCATAATTAAGAAGTGTTTCAACCCGAAACACCACCCATTCTTTCTCTCCAAACTCAGTCTGACCCGCTGAGTTATTCGAGCATTTTGTGTCTATCTTTGGTTTAAACCAACATCTGCAGTTCCTTCCTCCACATACTTTACAGGTATGTAAGAATAGTAGATGACACTGAGGCAGTATGTAAGAGATTCCACGTTTTCTGGCGCCATCTTGTATCCTTCCAGTTTCAAAATCCTTAAAAATGTAGTCTTCATGATACCTTAAAGACCTGTTGTCCTGGAGCCACCACTGGATGGGAGTTACAGGGCTCCGCCAAATGGTGGTGTGAGCTTCCATGGATCTCCGAGCAATAAAATAAATGTGAAATGTCACCTGCTGGGAGACAGGTAAACAATTCTTTCAAGATTATTGTAAATTTCAATTACTTTCATTGTTGCTATCATTTTTTCAATGAATAAATGTAAATTGTCCCTCATGTGCGTAGGATAGTGTTAGTGTGTGGGAATCGCTGGTCTGTGCAGACTCAGTGGGCCGAAAGGCCTGTTTCTACGCTGTATTTATAAACATTGCATTAAAAAAATACAGAACCCGAGTTTCATTGAATACACGTGAATGCCAAGATATTTCATGCCCCTACACCATTAACAATTCTGTAAGCCAGTGATATTAAGGTGTCAATATAACTTCTGCTGATTAGCTATACCTCTGGCATAATGCTTATTCTTGGCCTGTATTATGTTAACTAACTAATCCAAATTAAGTCTGAAGATGGGTCTCGACCCGAAACATCATCCATTCCTTCACTCTAGAGATGCTGCCTGTCCCGCTGAGTTACTCCAGCTTTTTTGTCTATCTTCAGTTTAAAGCAGCATCTGCAGTTTCTTCTTTCACATAATCCAAATTAACCCTGGTAACGTTCCCTATAATGTCCATGGATCTATTAAATAAGACAATGTCTTTTTAATCTTAGATTGAGCATGGTTCTGATTCTAAGTAGTCAACAGAGAATGGATGCTGATTACTTCCATAAGAATAGGGTCCACATGCCATGGATGTTTAAAAATTGTTCAACTTAGAAAGCTCATCTCATATTTGGAATTAAAATAAGCCCCATTCTTAAAATTGACAGGAATAATGTTCACAATCAGAAATGAGGTGAGAAAAACCTTTTCACCCAGTGAGTTGTGAATTTATGGAATTCCCTGCCACAGAGGGCAGTGGAGGCCAAGTCACCGGATGGATTTAAGAGAGAGTTAGATAGAGCTCTAGGGGCTAGTGGAGTCAAGGGATATGGGGAGAAGGCAGACACGGGTTATTGATATGGGACGCTCAGCCATGATCACAATGAATGGCGGTGCTGGCTCGAAGGGCCGAATGGCCTCCTACTGCACCTATTTTCTATGTTTCTATGTTTCTCAATAGGGATGGATTAAGCTAAATTAGGTTAAAAGCCACAGGAACCTCAAAGTTAACGACCTTATTTGGCAAAGCTCCTTTTTTGTTCAAATTTAACAGATGTTTTAAGGTCACTCAACAGGTAAAAGTATAACAGAAAATAAAACAGAAAAATACTATAAATCTCAATTATCCAGATGTTTTTATCAACTGAACATCAATAATTATCCAAAATGCAATGGTAAATATATCGCAGCAAAATATTTGTTGGTATTTATTTATATCATTATATTCCTAAAATAACACATTAAAAAATAAAAGTATGTGCATTTAAACTTTTAATTACATTGCTTTCTTAATTCCAACAAAATCCATCCAAACCACAACTGAATGCTCCATCAGTTTTATAAATTTGCATTGCACTTAAAAATAGAAAAACCTTAATAGTACACTTCATAGGTGCATATTCAGGCAATAATAAGAAGCTAATATATGTGATTAAATGCTGCATCAAAGAGGAAAGTTTTTAAAAAATCTAATGAGAGACAGACATAAATTGCTGGAGCAACTCAGCAGGTCAGGCAGTATCTCTGGAGAGAAGGAATAGGTGACATTTTTGGATTGGTAATGGTTTATTGCCAAGTGTTTAGAGATACAGCATGGAAACAGGCCATTCGGCCCACTGGGTCCACGCCGACCAGCGATCCCCGTACATTAACACACACTAGGGACAATTTTTACATTTACCAAACCAATTAACCTACAAACCTGCACGTCTTTGGAGCGTGGGAGGAAACCAAAGATCTCAGAGAAACCCCACGCAGGTCACGGGGAGAATGTAAAAACTCCGTACAGACAGCAGCCGTAATCGGGATTGAACCCGGGTTTACAGCGCTGCAATCGCTGTAGGGCAGCAACTCTACCACTGCGCCACCGTGACTGCCCGACTCCTGTCCACTGAGATACAGTGAAAAATCTTGTTATGAGTGCCTAGCAGGCAAATTATATTATACATGGGTACAATCAAACCATACACTATTACAACAGGTAAAATAGAGCACGAAAACAAAGTGTAGAGTGTAAACACAAACTGCTGAAGTAACTCAGCGGAACAGGCAACCTCTATGGAGAGATGGAACGGGTGATGTTTCGGGTTGAGACCCTTCTTCAGACGTCAGAAAAGCTGCCTGTCCAGCCAAGTTACACCAGCTTTTTGTGTCTATCTTCAGTTTAATTCAGCATCTGCAGTTCCTTCCTACACAGAGTGTAGTTTATCACAGCTACGGAGAAAGGGCAGATATTTAGTGCAAGGCCCCCGAGATAGATTGGGAGATTAGGAGTATATCCTTACCTTATGAGAGGATAAGAGGTCCATTCTAAAGTCTGACAACAGTGGGGAAGAGGCTGTGAACAAAGCCAGTGGTTTGTGCTTTATCCCCTTTTATTTCCTTTGCCCAATGGGAAAGGAGAGAAGTGGCAAAAAGTGGGGTATATTTGGGCTGTGATTATATTGGCTGCTTTACATGAAGGACGGTCATGGTGGTGCAGCAGTACAGTTGCTGCCTTACTGTGCTTGCCGCACCAGAGACCCGGCTTCGTTACTGACTTTGGGTGCTGTCTGTGTGGAGTTTGTACGTTCTCCCCGTGATCTCGTGAGTTTTCTCCGAGATCTTCGATTTCCTCCCGCACACGAAAGACGTACAGGTTTGTAGGTTAATCGGCTTGGTATAAGTGCAAATTGTCCCTCGTGTTTGTAGGATAGTGTTAATGAGCGGGGATTGCTGGTCAGCGCGGACTCAGTGGGCCGAAGGGCCTGTTTCCATGCTGTATCTCTAAATTAAACAAAGCTAAAAGTATAAATGAAGTTAATTGGAGTATGTGGGTGTGGGAAGGGGAACTGATTTGCATAATAGAATTTGTACTATCCTCTCACTAGAGGTTACAGAAAAAGCTATAAAACTGCATTTATTTTGGATTGCAATATACACCTCAATGTAATGGAGCCAACACCTGCATAACTCCTTGAAACTGCACACAGAAATTGTTTAATCTGTCTGTACAATACCTGTTGTCTCAAATCACGAGGTTAACAGTATGAAAGTTAACTGAACTATCGCCAATAGCAACACATAACAACAGACATACATCTTTGACCAAAACTTAAGTATGCACTATGCAAACCTTTTGTGCAAACGTTGATAATTCACAGTCATCAGCTGCGACACATTAAACCATATATCACAACTGATCCTAAATGTATACGGCAATGGATTATCCATTCATAATTTCTATTGAAACCAGCTGTTTTCTTCCACTCTTTTACCATGCTCTCCCCTTGTGGTACGCTTTGCAGATTTGCACTGTGCTTTAAGATCCTTGCTGCTACATCTATCTTGCTGTTTTTACAGAGATTGACAGAACAACTGATTCCACTTTATGGATTAATGTTATTTAACATTGTTTTCTGATGCACAAAATTTCTGGCACAGCTGGATATGGGAGCACAGCTAGGCTCAAAATCCCCCCTTATAGCTGTGAACTATAATATTTGCTTCTATGCAAACTAAAGACTTCTCAGTTGTATAGACTTTAAGGCCATTCATCCAATTTAAAGAATATAGTAATTACTAGACTAAGAGTAAGTGGGACCTGTTGGGTCCCATGTTCACAGGGGAGGGTTGGTCCCACAATGCAATATTCCACCTCTCCACCAATTCCAATATTGGTGGCCAGTGGGGCGGGGGGAGGGGCTTTCTGGAACATTAGTATGGTTGTTGTGGTCTGAAGGGGATGGTTTCTAGAAAGCTAGTATGGACATTGTGGGCCAAATGGATTCTTGTGGTGGTAGCTCAGTCCCTCAAGCCTGATGTGCTGGCAGCTCACTCACGGCTGGTGGGCTGGCAGTTGACTCACGGCTTTTCCTTGAAATTCCATTTCAAGCAGGGTTCAAGGCCACCAAATTCAAGTGCTGTTTTGTAACACTTCAAGCAGGGTGCAAGGCCCCCAAATTCAAGTGCAGGTACCACGTCCAGCAGGGTGCAATGCCACCAAATTCAAGTGCAGTTTCATACCATTTCAAGCAGGCTGAAACCACCATAAAACAACCATAAAACCACACAAAACACCACATAAACACCACACTCACAGTTCAGTAGACATTCAGTGTGTTCAGTTGATTCTGTTCAGACAGTCGTGACCTCTCCCTACCCCATCTTGCAGAGACTGCGCCACACCCACACTTCCAGGTTTTATAATCCCTACCCCCTCCCACCGGAAGGAACGTGCCCTTCATGGTTGACAGGGGAGAGATTCTCAACCTTTTTTAAACACTAATAACACTTTTATTTTTCATTGATGGTAAGAATCCTCTGCACCTGATGAGCAGAGGGGGACATTAAGATGGCCAAAAATCACAGCCGTAAGTGGTAGCATTCTATCTAAAATTAATATACAGTGCAAACAGGAAGTTGTCAAGTTACCACCACCAACAGCCATTTACAGTGCTTCACTTCAAACCAACCAACACCAACAGCCATTTGCTGTGCTTCACTTCAAACCAATCACAATTTCATTTTCTTTTTCAAACCACATTAAGGACACTCAAGGTCAGTAAAATCACACTCACAGTTTATAGACATGTGTTCAGTGTTATCCACAGCTCAGGCACAGCTCGTGCCTACTATGTTCTGGTGTGCTAAAGCAAAGCAAGAATTTCATTGTCCTATCAGGGACACATGACAATTAAACTCTCTCTCTCTCTCTCTCTCTCTCTTTTGACTGAGAAATGTGACCCTCTCGCTCCCCAATCTTGCAGAGACTGACTGAGGCACTCAACACCTCCGGGTTTTATAGTCTCTCCGGAAGTGGCGTGGCCTTCAGGAGAGAGAATCTCAACATTTTTTAAACACTAATAAGTCTTTTATTTTTCATCGATGGGAAAAATCCTCTTGTCCGGCACAGCGGGTGGGGGGAGGGGGGGGGGAGGGGGGGGGGGGGGGAGGGGGAGGGAAGGGGGGGGAGGCGGGGTTTTTCTAAAATCAATATACGAGGGTGGGGGGGAGGGGGGGGGGGGGGGAGGGATTCTATAAGCAACACAACAAGGGGGGGGGGGGGGGGGGGGGTGGGTGTATGGAACAAGCTGTCAGAGGAGAGAGTTGAGGCTGGGACTATCCCAACATTTAAGAAACAGTTAGTCAGGTGCATGGATAGGGCAGATTTGGATGGAATGGGCCAAACACGAGCAGGTGGGACTAGTGAAGCTGGTCAGTGTTGGGCAAGTTGGGCCAAAGGGCCTGTTTTCACACTGTGTCACTCTATGACTCTATGACGCATTTATGGTTGTGACTGGATCATCAATTTTGGTGGCATTATTTGAATTTGAATAGGTTTTTTATATCCATTAAAGACAGCATACTTTAGTTTGGTTACATGCCTCATTCAATAACTTACATTCTGATAGTGTATCTCTCCTTCACAACTGCACTGAAGTATCAAATCTATATCCTATTCATTGAAATGAAGAACATTACTGTTATGCCAAAGCTGGCATTATACTTCCAGTAAAATAACCGAGAATAGCTTTATACCAAGAATGAAACTATTTTAAATTACAAGGCTGCAACCTAAAGTATACATTCTGCAAGATTACAGAACTTCAGCGTGATTACATAATACAAACTTACTGTGAATTAGCCTTGCAATATAACAGAAGTACTGGTATTCCAGATTGTGATATACGGTGCACAACCTTTTATCCAAAAGCCTTGGGACCAGACACTTTTCGTAATTCGGAATGGAAGATTTTTAGCGTAGATTTTAACGGCTGGCTCAGTGGTAGAGTACTCGGCTCATATCCACAAGGTCGCGAGTTTGCGCCTCGATCCCGGCAGTTACTCGATCTCGAGTTTGAGTCTTCAATGTAGTTTTTTTCTTGCAGAATAGGAGAGAATAGGGAGGGTTTGGCTGGGATCATTCTCTGCGAGATGATCTTAGTGCGGGAGACAAGTGTAGGAGAGGTGTACTGACTGTGTGGGCAGAACTTTGGAAGTGATTGCCCACCATTCTCAAAAGCCGCTGTGTCTACCTGTCCCTGGGATAGCAGGGGGCGATCAAACAGCACAAAACCCCCTCCCCCTCCAACTCCAGAGGAATCCGCTCCCCGATGGGCCACTACGGCGACAAGTGGCAGTTCGCCCACAGCCCGAGCTGCACCACCCCAAGAACAAGACGTCCCTTGCACACCATCAGCTTCTGCCCCTACGGGGAGCGTGTTCCTGTGGAGTTGGAGCGGGGCTGGTCTGGAGTTGCTGATCTGGGATCTCCGTGCTTGCAGTGGGCCTGGGGGTCAGTGTCCTGATGAGGGGGCGCAACTCGGGCTGTGGGCGAACTGCTACTTGTCGCCGTAGCGGCCCATCGAGGAGCGGCTTCTGGTGGTCCTGACGTCTCTCAGCTCCTGTCCAGGGGGGTGGCTGGAGACGTCAGGACCAACAGGAACCCGCTCCCCGATGGGCCGCTACAGCAACGTGGCAGTTCGCCCACAGCCCGAGCTGCGCCCCCTCATCCGCAACCCGGGTTCCCCTGGAGTTGGAGCGGGACTGGGCTAGAGTTGCTGCTGGCTGTGAGTCTCTGGGATCTCCGTGCTTGCAGTCAGTGTCCCGTTGGTCCTGGCGTCTCCGGCCACCCCCCTGGACAGGAGCTGAGACTGGGAACTGTACCGCCCTTGCCCCCTCCCTCTGCAACTGCAAACAACCCCACTCTCCTGCAAGGGCGGCACAGTTCCCAATCTCAGCTCCTGTACAGGGGGGTGGCCGGAGATGTCACAGCCCGAGCTGCGCCCCCTCATCCGCAACCCCAAGATTAAAATTGAATCTGAATCTGAATCTGAAGAACAAGACGTACCTTGCACACCATCAGCTTCTGTTCCTACGGGGAGCGTGTTCCTCTGTAGTTGGAGCGGGGCTGGGCTGCTTCTGGCTGTGGGTCTCTGGGATCTCCGTGCTTGCAGTGGGCCTGGGGGTTGGTGTCCCATTGGTCCTGATGTCTCCGGTGACTTGCACTGACCTGCTGGCATCGCCGACGTGAAGACAGTGCAAAGCCCCCGTGCCGGTGCAATGGGCGGGGAGCTGGAGAGGGGAGGGAAGGGGTCACACACATGGCCGGGAAACAGAGGGGTGTAGGTGGGGTGAAACTGAAGGGAGCGACAATCTGCTGCTGCCTGCCCGCTGAGTCAAAAAGTTCCCACGCAAGACTCACGATACGCTGTGTATTGTGAGTCTACCGTGGGAACTTTTTAACCTCAGCGGGCAGGCAGCAGCAGATTGTCAATTATTAACCCTCCCGCGCAATATACCCTCACCTTCTCTTTTATGAATGGGGATTTAGTTCCCCTTTCTTCGAGGACCGACCGGAGGTTCCGCTGTCACCTCTGCGGGCCACCCTCGGTGAACGTCTTCAAGGACCTTCCTTCAAGGACCGAAAAAATGTCCGCTATTCGGAGCTTTTTGTTATTTGGAATTTCGGATAAAAGGTTGTGCATCTGTATTGTAGAGGAACAGGGATGTACACATCCATGTATCAATGTGCCAATACACATTAGACTGACGGTGTGGAAACATTTCAAGGCAGTTTAGGGGTCTTTAACTATTTGTTCCATCAACATCCTCCAATGGCTGGACAGACACAAAAAGCTGGAGTAACTCAGCGCATCAGCCAGCATCTCTGGAGAAAAGGAATAGGTGATGTTTCAGGTCGAGAACCTTCTTCAGACTGAGAGTCAGGGGAAAGGGAAACAAGAGATATGAATGAAAAGTAACGATGATACAGGAAACAGGCCATTGTTAGCTGTGTTCTAGGTGAAAACAAGTTACAGACGATGAGACTCAACAAGACGACTTCGAAGCTGATATGACTTGGGTGGGGGAGGGATGGAGTGAGAGGGAATGCATGGGCTAATTGAAGTAACCCTTTATCATCATTACTTCTTTGCATATCTTTCATTCATTTGTTCTATACATCTCTACATCACTGTCTATATCTCTATTTTCCCTTTCCCCTGACTCTCAGTTTGAAGAAACGTCTCGAGCCAAAACGCCAACTATTCCTTTCCTCCAGAGTTGCTGTCTGACCCACTGAGTTACCCCTGCATTTTGCGTCTGTCTTTGGTTTCAACCAGTATCTGCAGTTCCTTCCTACACACCTGACAATATCTGCTTGGCTTCAAACATAGTTTTGAATGAGAAGTTTAGTTTAGGGATACAGCGCGGAAACAGACCCTTCCGCACCGACCAGCGATCTCCGCACATTAACACTATCCTACACACACTAGGGACAATTTACATTTATACCAAGCCAATTAACCTACAAACCTGTAGGTCTTTGGAGTGTGGGAGGAAATCGAAGATCTCGGAGAAAACCTACGAGGTCACGGGGAGAACGTACAGACTCTATACAGACAGCACCCGTAGTTAGGATAGAACCCAGGTCTCTGGCGCTGTAAGGGCTGTAAGGCAGCAACTCTACCTCTGCACTACAGTGCTGCCCCTATTTGGAGTATTTGAAGAAAATTGATCAAATGGTTCTAAAATACGCTGGTTGAGGGCGGGTGATGATAGGAGTGGTTTGAAGATGATTACAATGAGTGTGCTGGAAGGATTCACTTTGATCCTAATTTCAGAGCAACATAATTTTAAAAGTTTATATCAATTTGAACATTACCTTTTTCTGGCCACCATTGCATGGCCATTGGAGGAACCACCCATTGGATGTCAATTTCAAAAGGTGTTTTTAGTCAGCTACAAAGCACTATATTAACAAACATAAAATCCTCTTATGCCTCTATCAGGCAGACACGGACTGCCCTGCATCTGAATCTGGAGATGTTAAAGCAAAAGGAGGGCATAATGGATATCATTTTTTGTAGAAACTTTGGAAAGTAGAAACATCGAAAATAGGTGCAGGCGTAGGCCATTTGCCCTTCGAGCCAACACCACCATTCAATATGATCATGGCTAATCATCCAAAATCAGTCCCTCGTTCCTGCTTTCTCCCCATATCCCTTGATTCTATTAGCCCTAAGAGCTTTACCTAACCTTCTCTTGAAAACATCCAGTGAATTGGCCTACACTGTCTTCTGTGTCAGAAAATTCCACAGATTCACAAGTCTGTAGGTGAAAAGGTTTTCCTCATCTCAGTCCTAAATGTCCTACCCCTTATTCTTAAACTGTGACCCCCTGAGTCTGAACTCCCCCAACATCAGGAACCTCGGGAATATTTTTCCTGCATCTACGCTGTCCAATCACTTAAGATTTGTATATGTTTCTATAAGATCTGCACTCATCCTTCTAAATTCCAGTGAATACAAGCCCAGTCGACCCATTCTTTCAATGGAAATTCCCCTAAGGTGAAAGGAGGCATTTCCAATCGGAGTAATGACAGAAGTCATTACCCATCATAAAAATATGGCCATGCAGGATTCAGCTCCCTCAATATACAAATGGCTTATGGCTAATCTGCAGCTTAAAGGGCCTGTCCCACCAGCATGCGTGGCATTTTTCAGACAGTGCAGGATTTTTGGAGCCCTGCGCGATGTCAGGACCAGCCCCACACAACTCCATGCGCCTCCGCGGTTCGAAGTGGGACCGGCCCTGCGCGGCTGTACGCCTCAAGCGACCACATTTGGTCGCGCTAGACGCATGCAATCGCATTCTGGTGGGACAGGGCCTTAACTCTCTTTACCCACTCTGACATTGTTATCTAACGCGTCTGTCCACATTAGTGAAAATGTCTCTTGGCACTGCAATCACTGCCTTTTTTAAGATGTAGTTCCAATTTTCTTCAGCAAAGTGTAGGAGGAAATTATAAAAGTAACGTCCACCCTGCATGATGTGATTAACCCTCTTATGATTGACTCAGGAGTATTAGTTTAGTTTAGTTTAGTTTAGACATACTGCGCAGAAATGGGCCCTTTGGCCCGCCCGAGTCCTCGCCAACCAGCGATCCTCACACATTAACACTATCCTTCACACGCAAGGAACAATTTACAATTTTACCAAAGCCAATTAACCTACAATCCTGTACATCTTTGGAATGTGGGAGGAAATCTGAACACCCGGGGAAAACCCACGCAGGTCATGTGAATGTGAAAAACTCCCTACAGACAGCACCCGTAACCGGGTCTCTGGCGCTGCAAGGCAGCAACTCTACCGCTGCACCACCATGCCGCCCCAAGTCGCATGGTTTCAGGAAAATAATATCTCTTCTAGTTCTCTCGGTATTCTCCGGCCAAGGAACTTGAATAAAGTCAGGAAGAAATTCATGGAATCAAAGCCTGGACTTCACCAGAAGTTGTGCCTGGCAACGTGGCCAGTGTCAAACTGTTCTGGCAAAGTCATATATCCTCACAATATCCTCCTTTGCGGCACGGTGGTGCAGCAGTAGAGTTGCTGCCTTACAGCGCCAGAGACCCAGGTTCAATCCCGAATGCGGGTGCTAGTCTTTACAGACTATGTACATTCTACCCGTGACTTGCGTGGGTTTTTCCAAGGTGCTCCAGTTTCCTCCCACACTCCAAATACTTACAGGTTAGGTTAAGTGCAGGTTAGTTGGCTTTGATATACGGGTAAATTGTCCCAAGTGTGTGTAGGATAGTGTTAGCATGGGGGGAATGCTGCTCAGCCCGGACTTGGTGGGGGCCTGTTTCCGAGTTGTATCTCTAAATTAAACTAAACTAAAGTAAACTAAACTAAACTAAGCTGATTAAAAATACATGACCTTATGGCAGGTGTAAATCAGAATCAAGAAAGAATTTCAAAGGGAACTCATGCCAAATATCACCTTGCTATTTCAAGATTTCAGTTTAACTCACCTAGTTATCAATTATTGATACAAGCATTAAAAATTGATGGCCATAGAAGCCAGGGGTATTATTCTGACTGAAGGTATGTGACCAGTGGTGCTCCACAATGATCAATGGTGGGACCTCTGGTGTTTATGATATTTAGAAATAGTTTGGATGAAAATGTAGCTGGGCTGATTAATGAGTTTGCAGGTGACAAAAATTGGCTGGGCTGTGGATGGTGAGGATTCATTGGATATAGAGCAATTAGAAATGTTGGCAGTAAAATGGTGGATGGTGTTTAATCCAGACATGTATATGAGGTCATGCCCTTTGAAAGGTCAAATTTAAAAGGAAAGCATCCAATAAACGGCAGGACCTTTAGGAGCATCGATGCACAGAGAAATCTTGGGCTGCAAATCCATAGTTCCCTGAAATTGGCAGAACAAGATGCTAGAGAATGGCATTGAGTATAAAAGTTGGGACGTTGTGTTGCACTTTATAAAACTATGGTTAAATATGCACTTCTGGTTGTTGCAAGACAGGAAGGATATGGAGTCTGAAAAAGGTGCAAAAGAAATTCCACTGAATGTTGTGGAAGGAACTGCAGATGCTGGTTTACACCGAAGATAGACACAGAATGCTGGAGTAACTTCAGTAGGACAAACAGCATCTCTGGATAGACGTAATGGGTGATGTTTCGGGTCGAGACCCTTTTTCAGCCTGAGTCAGGAGACATGGAGATAAGGAAGGGTAAGGTGTGAAAATTAGACATCAAAGGAGATGGGGTCAAGGAAGCACATTCCTATCCAGTGATGCTGACTGTCCTGCTGAGTTACTCCAGCATTTTGTGTCTATCCTCAGCACAATGTTGCCTGGAGTAGAGGAGGTTGAACAAACTCGGATTGTTTTCTCCAGAGCTTTGGTAGCTGAGGGGCAATCTGATAGGAGTATATAACTCACGGGAGGCACATAGGGTAAATGGACAGAGTCTTTCCCCAGAGTGGAAATGTCAAATACTGAAGGGCATAGTTTTAAGGTGAGAGGGAGAAAGTTTAGTGGAGTTTATAAGTGGCACAGAGGCGCAGTGGTAGAGTTGCTACCTTACAGCACCAGAGACCCGGGTTTGATCCTGATTGTGGGTGCTGTCTGTAGGTTTGTACATTCTCACCATGACCATGTGAGTTTTCTCCGAGATCTTCGGTTTCCTCCCACACTTTAAAGACGTTCTGGTTTGTAGTTTAAATGTCTTGGTATAAATATAAATTGTCCCTAAACTGTGTGGGGTAGTGTTAGGGTGCAGGGATCGCTGGTCGGTGCAGACTGGGCGGGCCGAAGGGACGGTTTCTGCACTGTATCTCTAAACTGAACTGAATTAAAATTTGAAAGGAAGGGTATTTTGCACAGAGTGTGGTAGTCGGGTGGAACTTGCTGCCAGGGGAAGTGGTGGAAGCAACATTTAAGTAGCATTTAGACAGACACATGGACTGGCTGGGGAGGTAGATATGTGCAGGCAAATGTGCACAATAAACAGGCAACATAGTCAGCACAGACATTGTGGCCAAAGCGCTTGTTCTTTTGCTCTAGTGTTCCATGTTCTATGGCATAACATTTTAGTTTATGTATATGGGGAGAGCATTTCAACTTTTAATTGACTACATAAGAAAATACCTTACAAGAAAAAAGGGAATATGAAGCAGCTGTCAGTGGCTTGCAATAATTTGATTATAGGGTGATAAATTAGAGATCGATCTTCGTGAATTTAATCAGTTCATGGGCAGAAGTTCATTCAGATAATGAGTTTGAAGTGTATGAAAAGATTGAGGAGACAAAGGCAAAGGCAAAGTTTCTTTAACATTTCAACCATGTAATTGATTTGGGCCAGGATTAGCAAAGCATTTGACAGAAAAGCAGAGTAAGCTTCAATCCCTCTTTTTTTTAAAATATATAAAATTGTAATTATTTTTATTTATGCTATGTAAGTAAATTATATATGAATTGTCAAAACACATTTAAAGAATAACTTCAGGAGAGTTTCCTCAGGCAATATGTTGACGGCTTACAAGTAAGAGGGCAACACTTGATCTAGTCTTGGGTGATTAGGAGGGGCAAGTGGATGAAGTGTTTGTGGATGAGCCTTTTGGAATCAGCGACCTCTGTTGTGGATAGTTATGGGTAGGGACAGAACAGGCCCAGGAGTTAAAAAGCTAAATTGGTGGAAGGCCAACATTGACGGTATGGGACAGGAACTCACTCATAGAAACATAGAAACATAGAAACATAGAAAATAGGTGCAGGAGGAGGCCATTCGGACCCTTTGAGCCAGCACCACCATTCATTGTGATCACGGCTGATTGTCCCCAATCAACAACATGTGCTTGACTTCTCCCCATATCCCTTGACTCCACTAGCCCCTAGAGCTCTATCTAACTCTCTCTTAAATCCATCCAGTGATTTGGCCTCCACTGCCTCTGTGGCAGGGAATTCCACAAATTCACAACTCTCTGGGTGAAAACGTTTTTTCTCACTTTGGCCTCCCCTTTATTCTAAGACTGTGGCCCCAGGTTCTGGACTCACCAAACATTGGGAACATGATTCCTGCAGCTAGCTTGTCCAGTCCTTTTATAATGTTATATGTTTCTATAAGATCCCCCCTCATTCTTCTAAACTCCAGTGAATACACACCTAGTCTTTTCAATCATGCGTTTCAAGTTGACTGGAGTAGGTTGTTTGATGGAAAATGAATGTCAGGAAAGTGGGATGTTTTTAAAAGTGTGCTGACAAGCATGTTCCTGTTAGAGTAAAGGGCAAGGCAGGTAAACGTAAGGAAGCTTGGATGATGAGGACAATTGAGGCTTTGGTCAAGAGTAAGAAGGAAGCATGGGACAGGTATAGGCAGCTGGGATCAAGTCTATTCCTGGAGGAGTTTCAAGAATTAAGAAAACCAGGAGGACAAAAAGGGGACAGGAGATTGTGCTGGCAGATAGGATTAGGGATAATCCCAAGAGATTTTATAACCACATAAAGGGGAAAAGGGTAACGAGAGAGAGAGTGGGACACCTCAGGAATCAAAACAGTCACCTCTGTGTGGAAGCACAGGAGATGGGCAAAATCCTCAACGAGTATTTCTCCTCTGCTTTTACGGACACGAAAGACTGTAGGACGGGGGAAATGTCTTTAGAGCAGTCAGTATGACGGTCGCAGATGTGCTGAAGGTCCTAATGCATATGAAGATAGACAAATCTCCCTGACCTGATCAGATATATCTGAGGACACTGTGGGAAGCTCGAGAGGAAATTGCAGGAGCCCTCGCTGAGATTTATGTCGTCATTATATGCAGGTGAGATATTGGAAGACTTAAGGGAGGCAAATGTTGTGGCTTTATTCAAGAATGGTTGCAGGGAAAAGATCGGGAACTGGAGGTCAGTGAGCTTAACATTGGTAGTCAGAAAATTACTGGAAAGTATTCCAAGGGATAGGATATAAAGGCATTTAGATGGGTTGATTAGGAATAGTCAGCATGGTTTTGTACATTGGAGATCGTGTCTTACAAATCTGATTGAGTTTTTTGAAGACGTGACCAAAAAGGTTGATGAGGGCAGAGCAGTAGATGTTGTGTACATTGATCAGCAAAGCATTCTACAAGGTTCCGTGTGAATGGTAGGCTGCTCTAGAAGGTTAGATCACTTGGGATTTAATGGAAAGAAAATTGGCTTCATGGAAGGAAGCAGAGGTGGAAGGTTGCTTCTCGGACTGGAGGTCTGTGACTAGTGATGTGCCTCAGGGTTCGGTGCTGGGCAAGTTACAATATCAAGGATTTGGATGAGAACGTACATGACCAGATTAGCAAGTTTGCAGACGACATAAAAGTGGGTGGTCTTGTAGATAGTGAAGATGGTTGTCAAAAATTGCAGCAGGATCTTGATCAGTTGGGCAGGTGGGCTGACAAATGGTTGATAGTATTTTATACAGAGAAATGTGAGGTGTTGAATTTTGGGAGCACTAACATAGGCAGGACCTACTCAATGAATGGTAGGGCTCTGGGGGGTGTTGTAGAGCAGAGGGATCTAGGAATACAGGTGTATAATTGCTTGAAAGTGGCATCACAGATAGATAGGGTGGTCAAAAAGGCTTTTGGCACATTGGCCTTCATCAGTCGGGGCATTATGTATATCAGTTGGGAGGTTATGTTGCAGTTGTATAAGACGTTGGTGAGGCCACATTTAGAGTATTGTGTTCAGTTTTGGGCATCATGTCATAGGAAAGATGTTGTCAAGCTGGAAGGGGTGCAGAGAAGATTTATGAGGATGTTGGCAGGACTCGAGGGCCTGAGGTATAGGGAGAGGTTGACCAGGCTAGTCCTTGGAGCACAGGAGGATGCAGGGTGACTTTGTAGAGGTATACAAAATCATGAGAGAAATAGATCAGGTAGATGCAGAGAGCCTTTTGCCCAGAGTTGGGAAAACGAGAACCAGAAGCCATAGGTTTAGGGTGAAGGGGCGAAGATTTATTTGGAATCTGAGGGGCAACTTTTTCATGTAAAAGGTGGTGAGGGTATGGAGGTAGTTGAGGCTTGGACTATCCCAGCATTTAAGAAATAGTTTGACAGGTACATGGATAGGATAGGTATAGAGGTACATGGACCAAACACAGGCAGGTGGGACTAGTGTAGTTGGGACATGTTGGCCGGTGTGGGCAAGTTGGGCTGAAGGGCCTGTTTCCACACTGTAAGACTATAGCTCATTTGTGCAAAAATGGTTGTCAAAAATTGTACCTCCTGTACATTCCCAACATTTCTGTTTCAGAAATACAGTACCTGCAGTATTTTGCTTTTATGTTCTCTCCCTTTGTTCTTGCCCAAATTGAGTTAATCATTTCCAAATGTTGCCATTTCCACTGTCATTAGTTTGGAGATACATCGCGGAAACAGGCCCTTCGGCCCACCGTGTCTGCACCGAACAGCGAACCCCGCATATTAACAGTCTCCTACACACACTAGGGCCAATTTACACATACACAAAGCCAATTAACCTGCAATGAACTGCAGGAGCCTGCAATTCAGTTTCAATGCTTGATTACATATTAGCTAAGTTCAAGTGTAAATTACCAAGAAAACCATAAATGTTGATCTTTTTATAACTTTGATTCCAGTTTGATGTTCCATTTGAAAACACAATTTGGGAGAGTCGCTGTGGTGGATGTTCATATTGAAAATGTATTTGGGTGTCTTGTTGCTGTTTATTGGTATGACTGTATGGAAATTCAAATCCCTTGTATGTTGCAAAACATACTTGGCTAATAAAGTACTATTATGATTATGATTATGATTATGATCAAAATGTTTGACATACCAACCAAGACTAAATGTATCATTTCAAAGCTCGTTATCCTGTCTTCGAGTGCCTGAAGGAAAATGGTGCATAACCCTCTACTGTTCTTGAAATTATTATATACGATTTCCAATGCATCTTATCTTTAATTCTGAAGAAAAGTATTGTTTATCCTCAATAACAAAGTCATTCCATCTTTTTCCCTCCTTTCTTGAGTGATCTTTTCTGTCACCAGCCTTCTTCGTCTTTTCGAGTCCATCTTGTAACAAATGTTGACCTCACTGTCATCGTCCATCCTGAAAAGGACGCAAGCTTCCGACGACTATCAGTGGGAGCCATCACTTGTCACAGTAGATGATGGTGGTAGCAGAATGATCGCAGAATACATCCAGTTTCCAGCCCCACGATGTGGACACTTCTGCTATGGGGCCTGTCACCAGTTAAAGAAACACTTCAAATAGAAGATAGACACAAAATGCTGGAGTATCTCAGCAGGACAGGCAACATCTCTGGAGAGAAGGAATGGGTGATGTTTCGGGGCAAGACCCTTCTTCAGACTTAGGTTTGAACAATATTTGTAGCTCTATTTCTTAGCTAGAGAGAGCTAGAGAGGGCCCTCATATCTTTAAACATACCCAAAGTTTATTTTACCTGTGATCTGCAATTTCGGGTCGGGGTCCTAGGCTGAAGTTCGACCTGAAACGTCATCCACTCCTTCTCTCCAGAGATGCTGCCTGTCCTGCTAAGTTACTCCTGCATTTTGTGTCTATCTTCAGTTTAAACCAGTATCTGCAGTTTCTTCCTAAACACTTCAAATAGTTTGGGTAAACAGTGTGATAATTAATTGACTGCCAAGCTCAGTACTCTTGTCATCTAACATCCCAGTTCATTTGAATGATTCAAAATTCATAAATACACCAGAAAAATCAAATCTGTGGGAATAAGATGAAAGATGCCACAACCTAGTCTTAAGTTTAAATTTTGGATTCTTTAAAAATGATATTTTTGAATTAAAATGTAAAAGTTCTGGGATTTAAACACAATGAAATAAATTATTTTGAGTGATGAGCAACCCAACTGATGAAAGATGCCACAGCCGGATAGCACTGCAGAGGGTGGTGAAAATTGCCCAACGCATCACCGGTTCCTCGCTCCCCACCATTGAGTTTGTCCAAAGCAAGCGTTGTCTGTGGAGGGCGCTCAGCATCGTCAAGGACTGCTCTCATCACAACCATGGACTGTTTACCCTCCTACCATCCGGGAGGCGCTACAGGTCTCTCCAATGCCGGACCAGCAGGTCCAGGAACAGCTTCTTCCCTGCGGCTGTCACACTACTCAACAATGTACATCGGTGACTGCCAATCACCCCCCCCCCCCCCCCCCCCCCCCCCCCCCGGACACTCCTCCCACAGGAAAAACAGTCTATGACTGTATGCATGTAAACAGATATATTTATTGAAATCATATTCTATGTCGCTCTTCCAGGGAGATGCTAACTGCATTTCGTTGTCTCTGTACTGTACACTGACAATGACAATTAAAGTTGAATCTGAATCTGAATCTGAATGTGAACTGCAATAGAATGCTGGAGTAACAGTGCGGGGCAGGCATGCGTGACATTTCGGGTCAAGATCCTTTGCTGCTTGTCCCGCTGAGTTACTCCAGCATTTTGATGTAAACCAGCATCTGCAGTTCCTTCCTATACACTAGATCCTGGTGTTCCTTTTAATTCCAAATGTCAAGGAAGCTTGAAAGTTACAATCCCATGGCCTTGGAAACTCATTGACTGGAGGGAAGTGGAAAGCAGTAGAACCATTCCAATCTATTGGAACAATTTTACAGGACAAAGCATAACTTTGCCTGAACTAAAGAATATTGTCATTATATGATAACATAATCTTGAACTATGAAAAGCTCCGACATCTCTTGCTCGACCTCAAGCATTTCTTTTAAATTAAAATATCAGCCCCGGTAACTTCTTGCCAAAAAAATGGACGCAGAGGCACGATCTTTCCAAATTTAATTGGATCATTCATTAAAGAGACAAGCAGTTGATTCTGGCAGCAGTTTCAACAATATTGACAGCAGTATGTGTGTGGCATAGTGGCGCAGCGGTAGAGTTGCTGTGTTACAGTGCCCAGAGACCCGGGTTCAATCCTGACCATGGGTGCTGCCTAAACAAAGTTTGCACATTCTTCCCGGGACCACGTGGGCTTTCTCTAAGATCTTCGGTTTCCTCCCATATTCCAGAGATGTACAGGTTTTTAGGTTAGTTGGCTTTGTAAAATTATAAATAGTCCCTAGTGTGTGGAGATTAGTGTTAATCGCTGGTCGGTGTGAAGTCAGTGGACTGAAAGGCCTGTTTCCATGCTTTATCTCAAAACTAAACTAAACAAATAATTTAGAAACAGAACTTAAAAAGAATTATGTGTGTGTAATGGCATGATTAGAAAATAATGAGGTGATGATATGATTGAGGTATTTAAAATGTTATAGGTGTTATTTGATTAGACACCGAGAAACCACTCCTTCTGAGAAACTTGAACGAGAAACATTCTTAATATTATATCCCAGGCACTCAGGAGAGAATAGGTTTTAACTGAAAAATTCTGTCATTTATTTCCCCAAACAGCTGTGGATACTGATCTAAGTGAAATCTTCACGATTGAGATATGAGAATATCAAAAGATACGGAGCTTAAAAGCTACAGAAAAGGCAAAAGATTAGTAATTTCACTTCCAATGCCCATTCCCACGTGGACCTGTGTGCCCTTAGAATATGTCATCAGAGGCTGAGGTCAAAACCAAAATTGAGAAACAGCACCTCACATTCTGCTTTAGTAATCCACAGCAAGACGGCGTGAATGGTAAATGTTCCAATTTCAGGTCCTATCTACCCAGCACCTCCCACACATATTCATATTGCCCCACCCCTCGCACCCAGTCTATTTCCCATTCACACTATCACCCTCACCCACACTTTCTCCCACTGGGACCCTTTCCCCCCTGCTCCCATCAGTCAACCAAACACCTTATTTACTTTGGAGAAACTCAGCGGGTGCAGCAGCATCCAGACCCTTCTTCAGACTGACGTCAGATGGAGTTCTACAGACAGAGTAAATAAGGTGTTCAAGAAGGAACTGCAGATGCTGCTGCACCCGCTGAGTTTCTCCAGCATTTTTGTGTACCTTCAATTTTCTAGCATCTTCAGTTCCTTCTTGAACACCTTATTTACTCTGTCTGAAGAACTCCATCTGACGTCTGTCTGAAGAAGGGTCTGGACCAGAAACATCACCTATTCCTTCTCTCCAGAGATGCTGCCTGTCCCGCTGAGTTACTGCAGCATTTTGTGTCTACCTTCTCTTATTTAGCCCACTTTTCCTTCAGATTCCATCATATGATGTCCCTTGCTCCCTCCATTTATCACATCCCACCCTCTATCGTTATCTCCACGCCCATCTCCCCCACCAGGCACTGTCCCCTCCTCACTTAGATCTACCTACCACATGTCAACTCTAGCTCACCTTAAACTCTTTACACTGGCCATTCCTCCATCTCTGTATGGAGTTTGCATATTCCCATGTGATCAGGTGTGTTACCTCCGGGTGCTCCGGTTTCCTCCCACATCCCGGTCACGATGGCACAGCGGTAGAGTTGCTGCCTTACAGTGATTGCAGCACCGGAGACCTGGGTTTGATCCCGGCTACGGGTGCTGTCTGTACCGAGGTTGTACGTTCTCCCCGTGGGCTGGGTGGGTTTTCTCCGAGATCTTCGGTTTCCTCCCACACTCCAAAGACGTACAGGTTTGCAGGTTAATTGGCTTGGTAAATGTAAAAATTGTCCCTAGTGGGTGTAGGATAGTGTTAATGTGTGGGGATCGCTGGTCAGCGCGGACCCAGTGGGCTGAAGGGTCTGTTTCCATGCTGTATCTTTTAACTAAACTAAACTAATCCCAAAGGCGTGCAGGCTTGTAGGTTAATTGGCCTCTGTAAAAATTGTCCCGACTGTGTCGGGAGTGGATGAGAAAGTGGGATTGCATATAATTAGTGTCACAATGTGGACTCGGTGGCCCAAAGGGCCTGTTTCTAAGCTGTATCTTTAAACTAAATTAAATTGTAATGAAGATAGTAATTACAATTGATTTAAAATTTGCTGGTGATACAAGGCTGGGAATCAACATCAGCTCTGAGAAGGATGCATTCATGGGAATTTAGGATGTGGAAGGACAAGGATATTGCAAATGGAATTAATCTGGAAAAAAACGAGGTCAGATATTTCCGTGGAAAGACAGAGTATGTTTTGAATAATGTAATTGAAAGTGTTGCTGTTCATACAGGCCTGCTTGTCCTTGTACACAAATCAGCAGAGGTTATCATGCATACATAGCAAGCAATTCAGAAGGCAGATGGAATGTTGCTCTTTGCACGGGAATTTGAATACAACATTAAATAAATTTCACTCTAATTATTTATACCCTGATGAGATTGCACCAGGTATATAGGTCCAGACTTCTATGGTGAAAAATATAGAAGATAGACACAAAAAGCTGGAGTAACTGAGCAAGTCAGACAGCGGGTAACATAGTCTTGTTCCTGCAACATATGCTTTATAACCATTTAGTAGGTATGTTACAAAACCTACCTGAATCGTCATTGGGAATCTGCCCTCAGCCATGTCGGCGATTTTGGCGCTGTTTGGAGGGGGCGGGTTTAAAACGCGATTTTTACTAGGCTGTACTAATCGCACATGTTCAGCCTAGTAAATCATTAACGAAAAATCGCTGCAAGACCCGGTCGCAAAAGGTATTATTAGTTTTATAGGCCTCGATAATATAGTTATAATAGTTTTAAAATTACTCTCTGATTTCGCAACCTCTCGCAGCCCCAGGGTTTTATAAAGCAAACAATTAAAGGTATGTACCTTATTTTTACATTAAATGGGGCATATATATAACCCTGAATATCAAGTTATCTATAACGAATAGCTCATTTTGGGCTTTTTATATCCCGCAGTATTTTTCTCGGCATTTGAGGGCACTAATCCAGCGCTATGTCAACGTTCTAAACCAGCGCGTTCCACATGAACCCACTAGAAAGCCGATTTAAATGGGCATTTATTTACAGCAATTGAACACTAAATTCCTTCCATTTGGCCTATAAATTAATGTAAATTAGATATAAAAATCATGTTATATTGTGAATTATTTGTGAATAATTTTTGGACACTTAGGCTATTTAAAAATGTTAATCTTTCCTTAAGAAATGGGCGTTTGACTATCCAAGATCACAGCTTTTTTGTAATGTCCATTGAAAATCAATAGGGAACAAGATGCTAATTTCCGAGTATGAAAATGGTCATAACTTTTTTAATACTTGAGATATGAAAGTGAATTTGGTGTCAAATTAAACTTATTGTTATGCTTTATCTGATGGGATAAATTGCAGACTTGATTTTTTAAATCTCAAAATTTTGTAACATTGCTACATTTAGCCCTTCTAATAACCAACAGACCTTTGATGAGGAAGTTGAGGATCCAATTGCACAGGGCCACACAGAGACTCAGTTCCCTGAGCTTTGTTACAAGTTTAGAGGGGAAGATGATTTTGAATATTGAGCTGTAGTCAATGAGCAACAGTCTGACATATGAGTTTTCATTGGCCCAGTGCAGAGTGGAGATCCTGCTAAATAATATCCCTCATTGATCTATTAAGTTGGTAGGCAAATTGTAGTGGGTCCAGGTTCTTGTTGAGGAAGGAGTTGCTATATGCCGTAATCAACCTCTCAAAGCACGTCATCACCTTGGACGTTGATGCCCTTTCAAAGCAGGTGGGAACCTTAGACTTCAGTAATGAGACGTTGAAGATATCTGCAAAAACTCCAGCCAGTTTTGTCCATGTGGGTTTTGAAAACATGACCAGCTACATCAAAGTTTTTTCACACAGAAAGTGGTGAATCTCTGGAACTCTCTGCCACAGAGGGTAGTCGAGGCCAGTTCATTGGCTATATTTAAGAGGGAGTTAGATGTGGCCCTTGTGGCTAGGGGGATCAGAGGGTATGGAGAGAAGGCAGGTACAGGATACTGAGTTGGATGATCAGCCATGATCATATTGAATGGCAATGCAGGCTCGAAGGGCCGAATGGCCTACTCCTGCACCTAATTTCTATGTTTCTATAAGGACCAGACACTTTTCGAGGGTTCACCCTTCTGAAGGATCTTCTGGTGTTGACCTTGGTGGCTGAGATTACAATACCATTGGGGGTGTGGGGGTACAAGAAGGTACATTATTGTTCGACGCGTACATAGAACGCATTGAGCCTGTCCAAAGTCGCCTGAGCTGCCCCTTGGCCTCACCTTGTAGGAAGTGATGGCGTGCCAATCCTCCAGTGCAGTCTACAAGGATAAATGTGAGCTTCTAGTCACTTTAATCTCCATTATGTTCCTTCGCCAAACTCTATTTCTGTGACATCGTAAACTGGTCCAGTGAGGTATGTGGTCCTGTTCCAGTGAGTTATGAATGTTTGGCACCATGTTGAGTTTCTCAACCTTCTAATGTTCCAACATGTTAAGGAATTTATCTCCTGTTTGTATGATTTATGTGAATGTGTATGGATTCCCGCAAGCGGCGCCTTTCAGCCGATCTCCTCCCTTCTGTGGAATGGCAATTCTGTGAGGGAGAAGCTCTCATCAATATTCCTGCCTCTTCTGTTGTTTACGACTAAATTAAATTGCATTGAAACGCAGCATAAGAATGATCATGCAAAACTTTTCAGGCCAGCAAAGCAAAGATGAGAGAGCAGATAGTAAATATACCAACTGACCTCTGACGTTCCCAAAGTATTTCCCAGACTAATCTTCAAATTTTACAGAGTAATGTCTCAAGGATTGTGATCAGACTCCTCATCAGAAGCCTTCCTGAGGTATTTACATGTATGTAGGTGGACTTCAGTAATGAAGTCTTAGTATGGGACTTGCTTTCAAATGAGTAAATCTACCTCTTCTCTGCCAACTAAAAATTCAGGTCTAAAAACAGAAATTGGCCCAAGCGATTATTTAAAAACATTGGTTAATCGTGAATCGTGCAACTAGAAATGACCGTCGCTCCCAAGTCAGTGATTTTGTGGTAAAAATATGAACACATTTCATGATTATTGATGCTGTTTAACATCCTTGTATTTATTTTCAATGTTTCAGCTAAGAATCTGAACCCATTTCTGCATATTTTATATTGGACAAATCATGCATTAATGCATATAAATTTGAGGGAAATCATATCTTATTGACTGAGCTAGAGGAGCAACAAAGGACCTGTAGTTATACAAATGAATGCAGATACAGATAGCTAGAATATTGCTGTTGTACTTAAATTTGGTTCTCAGGTATAAAATGCATCACCAATCGAAATTTAATTATTCAGTATTTATGTGAAATTGATACATTTACATTGAAATTTGTTCAACAGATCTTAACTACTATCCAACTGAGAAATTATTCTAGATATAAGGACTATGTTGACTCAGTAACTTCTATAGGGTATCAACTGACATGTCAAACATAAATACTCTCAAACTATGATTCATTCTTCGAACTTATCACTCATTACATCAAGTCTAAGACATGGCTTAAATGCTCCCCATGTGAGGTGCTGACCAGGTTCATTTCAGTGGGTGTTGCAATCTTTTCACTGAGTTCCAATCTCTGGATCTTCCTTCAGCTTTTCTTGTTCTCAGGTATCATCACCAGATTTTGTCCCTTTTTACGGACTTTCTTTTGATCTTCCAGAAGGTGCAGCATAGTGGTGAAACGGTAGATTTGTTGCCATGCAGCGCTTGTAGCGCCGGAGATCCCGGTTTCGATTCCGACTACAGGTGCTGTCTGTACGCAGTTTGTGTGTTCTCCCCGTGACCGCGTGGGTTTTCTCTGAGATCTTCGGTTTCCTCCCACACTCCAAAGACATACAGGTTTGTTGGTTAATTGGCTTGTGTTAATGTGTGGGGATTGCTGGTCTGTGCAGACTCAGTGGGCCGAAGGGCCTGTTTCCGTGCCATATCTCTAAACTAAACTAATCTAAAAGTTTGTTAACGTACACCTACCCTCATGACTCTCAGGTCATGCAAGGGTTGGGTAAACAAGACACTTATGTTCCATTGTTCTCTTTTTCTTAATTTTGCGCCCTTCCCTTCATCAAGGTTGAGCATCCTTTCACAGTCGAATTATGGTAATTAGCTGAGGAGGTTGTCTGAAGCCCCGTCCCACCTCCACCTCGTCCTCTGGCGAGTTTGCCCATGACCCGTAGTCGCGGCAAGGTCGCCACGAGATCGTAGGAGGTCTTCGTCACTCTCCTTCATGGTCGAGAGTGGTCTCCGCGTAGTTGAGGCTTCAGCTAGTTTGCGCCGTATTTTTGCCATGGTATGCAAATAGTAGCCATATAAAGGGTGCCAACAAGTTGAAAAGTACCGCGCTCCAGGTCATCCTTTATTCCTACCCCCCCTCCAGCGGGCGTTCCTCCCACGCCTTGTCCTCCATTGATTGCCCCCCCCCCTAGCAGCGATATCCTCATGTGTGCGGGTCCACACGTGCCCCCATGAGTAGAAACATAGAAACATAGAAATTAGGTGTAGGAGTAGGCCATTCGGCCCTTCGAGCCTGCACCGCCATTAAATATGATCATGGTTGACTTGTGATTATGTGGGCTTTTAGATTAGATTTTTCTTCTTTTACGTGTTGGTGCAATATTATTCAATGATTAAACAATTAACATTTCATGATATATTTTTAATACAGAAATGCATTCCAGGCCACCTCACTAGAAACAAGAATGTCCACCAAAGGTTGATCGAAGAGCTAAATTGATGTTATGATAGATAATTTAATCCTGCCACAACTACTTCTTCTGGCAGCTTGTTCCATACACCCACCACACTATTAGTGATAAAGCTGGGCCTCAGGTTTCCATTAAATGTTTCTCGTTTGAACTTAAATCTACACTCTCAAGTTCTGGTTCTTGACTTACTAGCAAAGGTGGAATTCCAAAGCATGAGAGAGTTGCCTGAAGACGCAGTCATAAAGACTTGGGTGATGTCAGGTGGAGAGGGAGAAACGGTGGTGAACAGAATGAAGAAAAGCTGGAGGTAGTTCAAATTCTCTGAGGGTAGTCGGCCTGTAGAAGATTTCCAGGATACTCAAATTCCAAGAATTATTAATTTTTAATTAGTCGCTAACCAATTAGTTCTATAAGCACACATGTGATGGATGGATTTGGAGCAAGGTAGTGTCTTGGAAACAACGTATTGGATGATTTGATGCCCATGAATGTTGAAGGATAAGAAAAATAGATTGTTAAAATAGTCATGAAGCTGAAGGCCTGGATCTTGAAATACATACAGTATTTATACTACCGAGAGGAGTCAACATTGGCTCCTATAGTCATGAGAAAAGTTGCTGAAGTTCACTTAGCCAGATGAACTTTCAAAAATGAAATAGAAAAAATGACATTTAGAAAAAAAAACCCTGTTGAACATGCTCGTTCAACCCCTTGGGCCAGATAGCATGTTAATATTGTAAAAGTCTGGGCGGATGGCTGCACTAAAGCCCTTGACAGTAAAAGAGACTGGTGAAGCTGAGACTTACGGTCGAAAATACTATCATGCACCCGCATGGAACACAATATCTGCAGTTGTCTCAAGGGAGATCATAAGCGTGAAGTGTCTTTCTTCATTGATTGAAAGCAAATACAAAGTATCAAATACACTCTCACCACAATCGACACTGCTAATCCACGATGAAAATGTGAAATCCCATTTCTTAGTGAGAGAACGATTCAATGTATAATTATTACACCATATACACAAGAACAATGATAAATTACTCCACCCACTTAGCAGTACATGAGTATTGAACATGAAAGCTAGTCTTTATATTTTTTCCAAAAAAATAAAATTCCCCTCATAGCTCTGGGCTATGTTGTACACTCTTTTATTGGAGCGTTATTACAGTTTACTAAGTAATTTACTGTACGTGAACACAAAAAAAAACCATTATTGGGAAATCATAGCCACCATTTGTCAAGGCATTGCCTCCATGAGCCAATTTAGTTTAGTTTAGTTTAGAGATACAGAGCGGAAACAGGCCCTTCGGCCCACCGGGTCCGTGCCAACCAGCGATCCCCACACATTAACACTATCCTACACCCACTAGGAACAATTTACACTTATATCAAGCAATTTACCTACAAACCTGTACGTCTTTGAGTGTGGGAGGAAACCGAAGATCTCGGAGAAAACCCACACAGGTCACGGGGAGAACGTACAAACTCCGTACAGACAGCACCCGTAGTTTGTATTGAACCCGGGTCTCTGGCGCTGCAAGTGCTTTAATGCAGTGACTCGACCACTGCTCCACAGTCTTTACAAGAACAATTTTGAAATGATTTTTATGAGACCTACGCAGCACTCCTTAAGCTGGCCTTCATAGCAAATCCTTACACTGGAACAATTTAATGGATAGTTTGTCCATGGAGTATTAAAGAACAGTGCTCCAAAGTAAAATCCTGCAGATTCTGAAGAAGGGTTTCGGAATGAAATGGTGCCTATTTTCTTCACTCCATAGATGCTGCCTCACCCGCTGAGTTTCTCCAGCTTTTTTGTCTACCTAATATCCTGCAGATGTTGGAAACTAAAATAAAATGGCAAATGTCAGAAATACTCAGTGGCAAAGATGGAGAGCAAAACAAAGTTGATGCATCAGACTGCATCTGAAGGTGGGGGAACAGAGTGGACACATGGACAACGTTTGTGCAGTTCCAGTCAATGGTTATAAAGCATATGTTGCAGGAACAAGAGTCAATACTGCAGTCCTCTGTATCTGCTCTATGCTTTGATGAGATCAAGGCAGACCTTATAAATGTCAGAAGAAGGGCCTCGACCCAAAACGTCACTCATTCCTTCTCTCCAGAGATGCTGACTGTTCCACTGAGTTACTACAGCTTTTTGTGTCTATCTTCTGTTTAAACCAGCACCTGCAGTTCATTGCTACACATATAAATGTTGTCGTTGGATGTTGGATCCGTTGTTGTTGGATGAATTATGGGAAATTATGTGTCATAGGTAGGAGATT
The DNA here is from genome assembly GCF_028641065.1 of Leucoraja erinaceus. Lineage (NCBI taxonomy): Eukaryota > Metazoa > Chordata > Chondrichthyes > Rajiformes > Rajidae > Leucoraja > Leucoraja erinaceus. The sequence continues at coordinate 77,736,774 of NC_073382.1, read as the reverse complement.
GCTCGTCTGATTAAATGGCTTCAGAACACCAATCTTGCTCTCGATATCAGGAAGGCCAAGTAGCTGACTGTTGATTTAACAAGTGGACATAGAAACATAGAAAATAGGTGCAGGAGGAGGCCATTCGGCCCTTCGAGCCAGCACAACCATTCATTGTGATCATGGCTGATCGTCCACTATCAATAACCCGTGCCTGCCTTCTCCCCATATCCCTTGACTCCACTGGACAGTCGGCGATCCATCAACGTGTCTTCATCGATGGAACTGTGGTGGAGAGAGTTAACAACTTTAAGTTACTGGGTGTGCATTGCATCTGAAGACCTGTCCTGGATCCAGCATGTTGATGCAATCATACAGAAAGCATCTGAAAGCCTCCACTTCCTTAGAAGATGGAAGAGATTTGGTACGTCAATGAGAACTCTCTTGAACTTCTATAGGTGTAGAGTAGAGGGCATATTGACTGGTTGCATCACGGCCTGTTTTGGCAACACGAATGCCCAGGAATGAAGGAGACTACAAAATGTGGTGGTCACTGCTCCTTCCTCCTTGGATACCGACCTCACCGCCATCGAAGGGGTCTACAGGAGCTGCTGCCTCAAAAAGGCTGCCAGCTGCATCAGAGACCCACAGCACCCTGGCCATGTTTTCTTTTCTCTCCTGCCATTTTGGAAAAGGGATAGGTGTCTGAAAACCATGACCTCCAGGTTCAGGAACAGCTTATTCCCAAGAAGCAGGGAAGCCATCATGCTGAAGGTAGACACAAAAAGCTGGTGTAACTCAGCGGGTCAGACAGCATCTCTGGAGAAAAGAAATAGGTGACGTTTCGGGTCGAGACCCTTCTGCATATCCAAGTTCTGAATAGCCATCAGGCCATTATGTAATACTTTTAAAGTTAACTTCAGACTATGAACTGTCTTAGTTGCACTCAGGGTTTTGCGCTTTTGTTTTGTTTTTGCACTTGTTTTGCTTTTATTTATTGAACTTTTTTTGCTTGGTTATTATGTTTTTTATTGAGTACTGTGCTTACAGGACCTGTTGTGTTGCTGCAAGTAAGAATTTAATTGTTCTGTTTCAGGTCATATGACAATTAAACACTCTTGACCCTTGTCTCTAGACTGGTGTTCAGCAAAACAGTCGGCAAAACTGCATTGGGTTGCTCCATTGCAGAGGAGACGTCATTGGGACAGCAAAGAGGAATACACTAGATTGGATGTATCACAGTAGCAATGTTACAACATTTTGAGATTTACAACATTTTGAGATTTTAAAAATCAAATCTGCAATTTATCCCATCAGATAAAACATAAAAAAGTTTAATTTGACACCTAATTCACTTTCATATCTTCAGTATTAAAAAGGTTATGGCCATTTTCATACTCGGAAATGAGCATCTTGTTCCCTATTGCTCTTCCATTGACTTAACACAAAAGCTGTGATCAAGGACAGTCAAATGGCCATAACTTTATTAAAAATTAAGAGAACTGAAAGACATTTTCAGTTATTATAGATTGAAGCATTCTGAAACAAATATTAAACAATCTTACTTGGATGACCTGAAATTTAAGCATATAATTAGTTAGTTAACCAATTGTAGCTAATTCCAAAATTCAATTACTAGATCTAAACATCCATCCATTTCTTAAGAAAAGATTAACATTTTTAAATAGCCTAAGTGTCCAAAGAACATTCACACAAGAGTTCACAATAAAACATTGTCATTAATTTATAAGCCAAAGGGAAGGAATTTAGTGTTTAATTGCTGTAAATTAATGGCCATTTAAATCAGCTTGTGAGTGGGATTTTCTGGAACTCAATGATTTGGAACATTGCGGTTGCAGTGATTTTGAAGCCCATGTCGGCATGAAAAACACTGCCGGTTCAGATGGGCCCCCAAGTCACCTTCTCGCAACTTAAGGGATCTTAAGAAGCACTTTTTAATGTAAAAATAAACAGCCTACCTTGCCTTGTCCCCTACGTGAGATCCATCCCATTGTCGGTGTTTGCGGCTTTAGAGGATGATTTTTAATCTACTACAGCAATTAAATAATCCAATTAAGTTTATAAATAACGGCAGCGATCGAATGTCGCAGCGATTTATCGTCACCAACTAAGTAGCCTGAACAACCTCGATTTCAATAGCCTAGAGAAAACGTCGTTTAAAACCCGCCCCCCTCTGAAAAGCGCCAAAGTCGCGCACACGGGCAGCGACAGAACTGCAGCGCCACTGAAGGTAAGTTTTGCAACATACCTAAGCACAGGTTATGAGCCACATTGATTTTGATCAGGCACATAAATGTTCAGCTTTTGACGTTCATTGCTCCACTGATTTTCAGAAAGGCTATCTAGTTCATTGGCACAGCAATACAAGGGCGGTCATAAGGTCATAAGTGATAGGAGCAGAATTAGGCCATTTGCCCCATCAAGTCTACTTAGCCACTTAATCATGGCTGATCCACATCTCCCTCCTAACTCCATTCCCCTGCCTTCTTCACATTACCCCTGACTAGCACTAATCAAGAACCTACCTATCTCTGCCTTAGAAATGTCTCGACCATCTCCAGAGATGCTGCCTGCCCCGCTGAGTTACTCCAGTATTTTGAGTCTATACTGAAATAAAAAGTACGCATAAATTATCCATAAATTCTGCAAAGGTGGAGATCACAATTTAATTACCTCCAGGCACTAACAAAATGCTCTCCATTGGGATAGTTAGCACTAATAAACAACCAACATGAATGAGTGAGTAATGTCTAGACTGTGGGAGTGCCACATTGAGTTGGCAATATCTGAAGAAGGGTCTCGACCTGAAACCTCACCCATTCCATTTATCCAAAGATGCTGCCTGTCCCACTGAGTCACTCCAGCATTTTGTGTCTCTTTTCAATAAAGCCCCACAGGCACACCAGACATGCCACTTGATGTTTCAATATTCAAGTCTCCCTCTGCAGTTGGCTCTAAAGTCAGAAACAATCAGGTATAGACATTCCACAGTGAAGCATCATGATCAAAGTAGCCGGACTGTGCTAAAGTCACAACAATAGTTCCAGCTGCCAGGCCTGAGTGACTGAACTGCCAGCCTGAGTGACTAAGCTGCCAGCCCAAGAATCCATTTGGCCCACGATGTCCATACTAGCCCTCTGGAAACCAGTACCTTAAGCCCACAACACCCATGCTAGCGCTCCACTGGTGCTGGTTTCCAACGGGAACGGTGACAATGCACCACATATCCCTGTCCTCCAGTTCCTGCGGACTTCCGCTGCTGTACATGTATGATTTTGGTGAATGTGCGTTATCATCATTCCTTCCAATGCTATGTACGACAGTGATCGCAACTTCTAATGAAGTGTGGATGGCCGTTGGTTCGCTAGAAGCTCATCCACCCTTTGACAGGTCTTGTTTTTGGTCCTGCTGGGGGTCCACAGCCCCCTCCTCACCTGGAAAACCAGGTAGGGGAGACGGTTTAGTCGCCATGGAGCAGGTTGCACGGGATTACATGGTACTCGTGGTGGGGGGGACTCCCCCCGACCTGACCTGAGTGTTAAAAAATAATCTATTATAACCTTACAAACCACAGTCATGATGTTCAAATTACTCTGCTCTCATTTCAGTCTTTAAACAGTGGGTGGATGCAGGAAATGGCATAAATCCAACATGCCTACAGAATCTAAGTATTCCTTCTGAGGGATAATTGCATAATATACAACATAACTATGTCCAGAATTAACCAGAACCACATAATATGTATCTTGCTTGGTGGAAACCTTTTAAAACAGCAATACATACAAAAGTAGAGGTAAACTTGAGGAGTTCAGACACTACAAACCGGATGTCACTAGGCAAACTATAAGTGAACAAATGCAAATTATTAAGAGACATTATTACTGTGCATTTCATGCAAGTGGCTTGCTCAGTAAGTTCTCATCTTGTTTACTAAGCAATGTGTGTAAAAATAACAGCCTTTATCTTGGACTATCGTTTCACAAACCAGTAATTCATATAACGGCTTCCTGTCTTATCTGATGCTTGACTGATTCTAAATCAAGGTAATAGAAAGAAAATATAATCTTGCATTCATATTGACTTTTTTCCAATTCTCAGCATTTTCTGAACAACAGTGACTATTAAAGTACAGTCACTGCTGTCACAGAGAGAGCCCTGAGGAGCATTCCTGGTTTTGAGTCATGGTGAACTATACGTGAGCCACACACTCAACAGTCCCAATAAACTAAGACCAGAGCTCCATTGCAATTTAAAATGTATCATGGATCACCAGTAGGAAACTGAATTTGATCTCCCAGGTTACTTCCCTATCTAGTGTCTTTTTCACATTCGCTTTGAAACTTCTTGCAGTGATTTGCACTGTTTGCCACATTTGGTAACTCCTACTAGTGTGTGTGCATATGTGTGCATATGTCTGTTTATGCATGTGTGTATGTTTTATGCACATGCATGTGTGTTTGTGCACATGTGCGTGCATGTGTGTGCGTCAGTGTGTTTATGGATGTGTGTATGTTTTATGCACATGTATGTGTATGTGCATGTGTGTGCACATGTGTGTGTGCGCATGTTGGTGTGTTTGTGTTGATACATGTGTGCACATTTTATGTGTACATTGTGTGTGTATGTCTCTGCTTGCGTGTGCATGCATCTGTGTGTTTATGTATGTATGCATGTTTATGCACATGCATGTGTGTGCGTGTGCATGCGTGTACGTACACACATTCTTGCACATTCTGCACAAATCGAAGCTGGTAGGACAGATTTTCTCTTCTTTCTCTTTTCAGATGAAATATTTTTTGCTAAAATGTTGCTCTTAATTGCGCTGTACGTTTAACTGCTTATTACTGCACATTTTCATTTTAAATGACATGTGGGAAATCACCTAAAAAAAACAGCAGAAAGAATCAACTAGGAAAAGTAGCAGTAGCAGAGTTTCTGATTGCAGCCTGGCCCATACTGTGAGCTTCATACCTTTTCAATATCAGTTGGATTTGAATTACAATTACAATTTAAAATATTCCTGAACTCATTATAAATATGATCCATATTTGATCATTGTAACTAAATATGGCATGTCACTCTGAATTTTATTTCCCATCATTTTTAAAGGTATTCTGAGTCTGCCCTGAAGTGTGTGAGATTTCACCTTCCTTCTCCACACAGCTTGTAATTGAAATGCCTCAATCATTTATGTAGGATTACAAACATACTTCATTAAACTGACACCACGTTCAAATGAAATTGGTTCATTCTACCTTGATGATCTAAATCAACTGTAAAAGAAAACAGTTAACAAAGCAAGGTTGTCAGCTGTAATTGTTATATGGTTATATGGTTATATGGTCAGCATACCCATTAATAAAGCAAGCTGGAGACACAATGATCTGCAGTTGCTAGCAACTGGATCGACCATTACAGGGTATATTTTGTTTATATGTGGGCACCATGTTATAGGAAAGATGTTGTCAAGCTGGAAAGGGCACAGGGAACATTTACTCGGATGTTGCCAGGACTAGAGGGTGTGAGCTATAGGGAAAGGCTGAGAAGGCTGGAACTCTGTTCCTTGGCATGCAAGAGGATGCGGGGTGAACTTATAGTGGTGTATAAAATCATGGGAGGAATAGATCGGGTAGATGCACAGAATCTCTTGCCCAGAGTAGGTGAATCAAGGACCAGAGGACATAGGTTTAAGGTGAAGGGGGAAAAGATTTAATAGGAATCTGAGGGGTAACTTTTTCACACAAAGGGTAATGGGTGTATGGAACAAGCTGCCAGAGGAGGTATTTGAGGCAGTGACTATCTCAACATTTCAGAAACAGGTACATGGGTGGGACAGGTGTGCAGGGGTATGGACCAAACACGGGAAGGTGGCATTACTGTAGCTGGGAATTAAGTTATGTCTTGCATTAATCGAACATTTATGTATATATATCAAGTGTTTTTCCCAAGTTTCTTTTGGGATTTTTATGTAGTTCTCGTTCCCATTCTTCTCTAAGTGCCTCTGTCGGTGGTAATTCTATATTTAAGATGCTATTATATAAATATGATATTAATTTCCTTGATTCAGCCTTATTGTTCATTGCTTGTTCCAATGAGTCTAGAGCTAAAGTTTGGGATCCATGTATATGTTTTTTCAGGAAGTCACGGATCTGAAGGTATTTAAAGTATTGGTTATTTTTCAGCTTGTAATTTAATTGTAATTGTTGAAATGATAACAAGTTTCCCATTTCGTACATATCACCGATCCGTTTAATTCCCGTTTTTTCCCACTGGCTATATGTTTTATCAGCAAAAGATGGTTTAAATGCTGGATTATTAACTAATGGAGTTAAAAGTGATATGTTTCTTAATTTTAAAGTTGATTTTATTTGTTTCCAAATTCGTATTGTATTATGGATGGTTCTTCTTATATATTGTGTTATTCAGTTTTGTCGCGGAGAGGAGGATCGCTCCTATATTAAAAGGAGAGCAGTCCTCTTTCTCCATTCTTATCCATTCTGTCTGTTGGGCAGAACTGTCCATCCAGTAGATTATATTTTGTATATGTACTGCCTGTGTGGAGTTTGCCCATCTCCCTTTGACCACGTGGGTTTTCTCCAGGTACCTCGGTTTCCTCCCAAATCCCAAAGACATGCGGGTTTGTAGGTTAATTTGTCACTGTAAATTGCCCCTGGTGTGTAAGGAGTGGATGAGAAATTGGGATAACATCAGATTAGTGTGAATGGGTGATCGATGGTATGTGTAGACTCGATGGGCAGAAGGGCCTGTTTCCAGGCTGTGTCTCTAAACAAGACTAAAAATCACTGCCATACTCAGTCTGCTGCAATTAGTGAATGAACCACATTGGGGTAATATTATATGATCTTTCCATAGCATCTTTCCATAGCAGCACTGGTGAATTCCATTGTGGAGGCAATGCCCCAACTTCACGTTGAGCACAGATCTGGCAACTGGAGTCTACATATACCATCGATTACCCATTCACACTAGTCTGATGCAGCTATGTTCTGTAGGATTATGACTATGTGGACTGGCACATCCCCGACTCAATTGCAATAAAGACTAGGAATCAAGTTTGCCACAATGCAGCGTATGGACGAGCACGGCAGATGAGGCACCAGATACACCGAAAAATAAGACTGCAAAAGAGGACTACATACACCCTCGACAGAATAAAACAGTGCACAGCAGTCAGAAAATGACACCTTGTAACCAAAATATCAGACAAAACTCTGCAGTTCCACATATTCTTCACTCAGAAGGCGGTGGGTATATGGGATGAGCTGCCAGAGGAGGTAGTTGAGGCAGGTACTATAAAAGTATTTATAAGATACTTGGACAGGTACATGGATAGGTAACGTTTGGAGGGATGTGGGCCAAAGGCAGGCAAGGAAGACCAGCTTAGATGGGGATAGACATAAAAAGCTGGAGTAACTAAACGGGTCAGACAGCATCTCTGGAGAAAAGGGATAGCCTTTACTCCAAAGATGCTATCTGACCCGCTGAGTTATTCCAGCTTTTTGCGTCTATCTTCAGTTTAAACCAGCATCTGTAGTTCCTTCTTACAACTTACATGAGGCATCTTGGTCGGCATGGACGGGGTGGGCCAAAGGGCCTGTTTTCGTGCTGCACCACACTATGGCTTTATGGCTCTATTGTCTTGAATGTGGTGAGCAATGAAACAGCTAATGGTAGGAGGAGGAGTTTAAGAGAACATTTTCTTCCTTTCTAATAGTGGGACCCAGTATATGAATGCTAAAGGCAAGATTGATGCATTTGCAACCATTTGCCAGTACTGCAGAGTGAATTATGTGTCTCAGCATCCTGGTTCCCCGCTATTAAATAAACATGATTTCAGTCAATTCTCCTTACTCCACAATATCTATCTGATTTAGATAGCTAAGAGTAATGGATGCAGCAAATACTGTCAGACCAGGCAACACCTCAGATGCCATGCTGAAGATTTGAATTGGCATGCTTGTTTCCAATACACACACAATCCAGATGTGGAAAGACATTGTCGGTCCTTCATTATCACTGGTCCCAATCCTGAAACTACCTATCAAACTACATTGTGAGAATAAAAACTCAGGAAGCACTGTGGTGATTCGAGAAGTCAGATCATAGCAATCTCCCCAAATGTTTACCATGAATTGATAATAAATGCTACACTTAAGATAGACACAAAATGCTGGAGTAACTCAGCGTTTGTGACTGTCTTTGGTTTAAACCAGCATCTGCAGTTCCTTCCTACAAATGCTACACTTAACATTGATGTTCAAAAAATGAATACATTTAAAAATGGTTGTGTTGTATCTAAGGGGACAGATAGCCTGACATCTGGGTAGTAAGATTTGTTGGTTATTAAGTTTGCTGGTGATATCAACATTGATGGAGTTATGAGCAGTGAGGAAAGCAGGCAATGGATACAGCAGAATGACAGTAATACAAAAATACTAGAATCATTTCACATGGACTTAATAACTCTGGGCAGTCAACGTGGATTTATGAATGGAAATCATTTCAATCTAGCTCTCTGCAGAATTTTGCGGTTGTTATGAACAGAATAGATAAGAGAGGACAGGTTGATCCAATCTGTTTGCACTTTTAGCAGACTCCCAATAAAGTGCCACTTAAGAGATTAAAGTAAAAGGTTAGACTGCATGGTATTGGGCAAATATTGGCACCAATTGGCAATTGATTAATGGATGGAGAAAACAAATAAAGGGCTTTTTTTGTGGTTGGGAGGTTGTGAACAATGGGATGCAGTAGGGGCTCGAAACTGTTCACAATCTATATCAATAATATGGCCAAGGCAATCATATAAAATAAATAGGTTTGCATCTATACTAAGCAATGGGGCCATATGGTAGACAGTGCGGAGGATACAGAGAAGCATCTAGTTTTAAGCTAAGTGAATATTCAAGACATGGCAGATGGAATATGATGATGAAAATTATGAAATTGTGCATTTTAGTGAGAAAATGAAAATGTGGTGTTTCACAAACAGTGAAAAGTAAGTGAGGCAACGTGAAGGTGAGAGGGGCAGAGTTTTAAGAAGATGTGGGGGGAGGGACATTTTTCACACAGAGGGTGATGGGTGCCTGGAACATGTTGCCAGGGTTTAGTGGTGGGCAGATGCAATGGCGGTGTTTAGAAGGCATTTTGATAGGCACCTAGATATGCAGAGAATAGAGGGATATGGATCATGTGTAGGTAGATGAGATGAGGTTATCTTTGACATTGCTGGCCAAAGAGCTTTTTCCTGTGCTTTACTATGTTCTATGAAAAGTTAAATATTATAGATATTCAGAGGGAACTTGGTTGCCTTGTATACGGATCACTGAAAGAAAAAAAATGTTGGTTCAGCAAGCAATAGACAGTTACATGAATAGAACAGGTTTAGAGGGATATGGACCAAACACAGGCAGGTGGGACCAGTGTAGCTGGGACATGTTGGCCGGTGTAGGCAAGTTGAACTGAAGAGCCCGTTTCCACACTGTATCACCCTATGACTCTAATTGGGAAAGCAAACAATATTTTTATTGAAAGACGAATTGAGTGCAAAGCGGAAAGACATTTTGCTTCAGTTACAGAGTTACAGGAAACTACATGTGGAATATCGTGTACACGTCTTGGTTCTCCAAATAAGGAAGGTGATACTTGAGTTGGAATGAGTCCTGCTGGACCTTGGAGATGGTTGGCTGGTTGAGTGATGAGATATTAAATAGATCCAGGTTGTACTCTCTAGAGTTGAGAAGAACGAGTAGCTTCTACTGAAGATGGACACAGAATGCTTGAGTAACTCAGTAGGACAGGCAACATCTCTGGAGAGAAGGAATGGGTGATGTTTCTGGTCAAGACCCTTCTTCAGACCCTTCTCTCCAGAGATGCTGCCTGTCTGCTGAGTTACTCCAGCTTTTTGTGTCTGTCTTTGGTTTAAACAAGCATTTGCAGTTCCTTCCGACACGAGTAGCTTTTACTGAATTTTTTGAGGGGTTTGACAAGATTGATGCAACATCAAGTTGAAGTCCCCATTCAAAATAAGGCTGAAGGACAGTTGGGTGGAGGATATCTAGATGAAGCCAGTTAGGTTGTTTCCATAATTGTTAGAGTCTAATCCCAGGAGATGTCATTGCTGACTGCATTGTATGCTCTGGATGGATTATAGTTACTGGGATCAAAGCCAATCGTGATCCTGATGTGATGTGAACATAGAGGCTGTGCTTGGGTGCTCTCCTTGGCTAGATTCTGCCTGAACAGGTACTTAGATTCACCCAGAACCTTTCCATCCAATGCCTAAGAGTCATAGACCACGCAACATGAAAAAAGACCCTTTGGCCCAACTCGTCTATGCTGATCAAGGTGCCCCATCTTAACCAGATCCCATTTACATGCATTTTGCCCATACACCTTAAATCTTTCCAATCCATATAGCTGTCCAAATATTTTTAAATGGTGTTATTGTACTTGCCTCAACTACTTGCTCAGGCAGCTCGTTCCATATACCCACCATCCTCTGTGTGATAAGCTTCAGGTTAAATCTTTACCCTCTCATCTTAAACCTATCTCCTCTGGTACTTGATTCCCCTATCCTGGAAAAAAAGATTCTGTGCATTCACCCTATCCATTCCCCGAATGTTTTTATATATCACTATAACGTTACCCCTCAGTTTCTCATCTACTATACTCCAAGGATTAAAGTGCTAGCCTGCCCAACCTCCCCCCATGTATAGCTCAAGCCCTTGACCCTATGCCTATACCCTTGAGTTATACTCACCAGGGACTAACTTTACTGAACGTTTTTCCTTCCAATATTTAATATGTAAAATAATATGTGTGTGTTTATGATTGTGTTTATAGTTTGTTTGGTTGTTTGTTTGTTTGTCTTTTTGCACAAAGTCCGCGAGCATTGCCACTTTTCATTTCACTGCACATCTCGTATGTGTATGTGACGAATAAACTTGACTTGACTTGAGTCCTGGCAATAGCCTTGCAACTCTTCACTGCACTCTTTCCATCCTAATGGCACGGTGACCCAAGTGAACACAATACTCCAAGTGCTGCCTCACCAAAGTTTATACACCTGTAATATTTATATAGTCCACTTCCGTGACTGATGTGATTCAGTGTGCCAAGACCCTTCATCACTTATCTATCTGTGTTACCACTTTCAGGGATTTCTGTATTTGTACTCCTAGTCCCCAATGCCCCACAACATTATTTATCCAACATCGAATTCTCCCAATTTTGTTAGTCCTTGCTGTCCTCCCCCTGCTGTCTCCTCCCATCCCCCAGCCTTCGGGCTACTCCTCCTTTTTCCTTTCTTGTCCCCGCCCCCCCGCCCCCAATCAGTCTGAAGAAGGGTTTCGGCCCGAAACGTTGCCTATTTCCTTCGCTCCATAGATGCTGCTGCACCCGCTGACTTTCTCCAGCTTTTTTGTGTAACCGTCCCACAACATGAGTTTAATTTAGTTTAGTTTTAGTTCAGCTTAGTTCTTTATTGTCACATGAACTGACGTACAGTGAAACGATTTTTGTTATTCATAAGTTCATAAGTTCTAGGAGCAGAATTAGGCCATTTGGCCCATCAAGACTACTCTACCATTCTATCATGGCTGATCTCAGTTCAGCTTCGTTTCCACTGAACCAGGAAAACCACTTCCCTGGACCCTGAAAATCTTTGAAATCACATGCTCCCACAAACTCATTTTGCTCAATTTTCACACACTTCTAACCATGACGACCTTAGCCTAAAGCTCTGGCATTATTTCTCCAAAGACTTTGTTCTTGATAAAAACATAAGATCCTGAAAAAGCAACATTGAAACTTGCAACTCACAAAGAAGCCCTCCAACCCTCCATGTCCATGACAATCACAAAGAGCTTATTTATACTAATTCCATAATTCATGGCCTGTTGTGCCTTCAAACTTTGGTAGGCCTGATGCTTCCTAAATGCTGCAAGAGAACCTGCCTCCTTCTCAGTCAGTCATTTCCAGACTATAGTACAATCATCCTTTGGGCGTGAAAAAAAGATTTCCGCAGATGCTCTCTAAACCGCTTGTGTCTCATACCCTTAAATCCATGCCCCTTTTTCTTGGAATACAATTGAATTGAATTGAATACTTTATTGTCACATGTTACAAGTCACTGTGAAATTCTGTGCTTGCAGGTATGCAAATGGTCACCACATAAACAGTGCTGACAAAGCTACTGAGCACTCCTGCTGGCTCCTCTGTTCTCCCTCCTCCCTCACAGCGGTCCCCCCTGCCGAGTCCTCCATTGTTTTTCCCCCACGCCCTCATCGACCGATGCACCACCAACCACGGGGCTCCACCGACCCGCAAGGCTCAGTCGGCCGCGAGGCCCCATCACCGCCACCACCGAGACACCACTGAACCAGGCAAGCTTCACCGCCCGGCTTCACCGGCTTCCTGGGAGGCATCTGTCATTGGGGAAAAATATCTAACGGTACGCTTTGCCTTGCCATATATGCCTCTTATAATGTTATTTGGCTCTATCAGATCCCACTGTGCCTCCCCCCTCCCCCACCTCTCCATCACAAGAAACTCAATCAATTCAATCTCTCTTTATAACTGAAACATACCAGGCAACAACCTAGTGAATCTCCACTGCACCCTCTTCAATGTAATCAATCTTTCTTCTAGCAAGGTGACCAGAACTTTACATAATACTCCAGCTGTGACTTATCCAATGTTTTTTTTTAAACTTGTGCCGAGATCTACTTCCTCTTATACTCTTTCACCCTGTGTTCTACATGGTAGCTCAGGCAGTTGATGGAGTGCAACAGTCAAAACATCAAAACCATTGCTCTATTTTTATTGAGGTGCATGAAAGCACTCTTGATGACCCAGTATGTATGTTAAATCATATTATCATTGACCATTGGCAATGTGTTAAATCATACTGCCGTTGAACATTGGCAATGAACCAACATCTGAAGACAATAGACAACGATGTTTCTATGTTTCTATAACAGGTAATAGACAATAGGTGCAGGAGTAGGCTATTCGGCCCTTGAAGCCAGCACCGCCATTCAATGTGATCATGGCTGATCATCCACAATCAGTATCTCGTTCCTGCCTTCTCCCCATATTCCTTGACTCCCCTATCTTTAAGAGCTTTATCTAACTCTCACATGAAAGCATCCAGATAATCAGTCTCCACCGCCCTCTGAGGTAGAGACCTGAAAGATAGTTTACACTCCAGCGGTATAAACATTGACTTCTCTAACTTCAAATAGCACTTGCTTTCCCTCTCTATACCCTCCCCCTTCCCAGTCCTCCCACCAGTCTTACTGTCTCCGACTACATTCTATATCTGTCCCGCCCATTCATCTGACATCAGCCTGAAGAAGGGTCTTGACCCAAAAGGTCACCTTTCCTTCTCTCCAGAGATGCTGCCTGTCCCGCTGAGTTACTCCAGCATTTTGTGTCTACCTGAAGACCTCGTATGTGCACTCCCTAGTACTTGTTAATGTGATGAAAAAAGCTGCTGATCTATTTATCAAACTCAACTTTATTACTGAGAGCTTAAAAGATGATACAATTCTAACATTCTGTTGGAAATGAGAAGGATAAATTGAAAGGTATGTCTCACACCTTTGGTTTGATCAAGAAGCATGTTGCCAGGACTGGAGGGTGTGAGATATCGGGAGAGGTTGAGTAGGCTGGGACTCTATTCCTAGGCACGTAGGAAGATGAGGGGGGATCTTATAAAGGTGGATAAAATCATGACAGGAATAGCTCAGGTAGATGCACAGTCTCTTGCCCAGAGTAGGGGAATCGAGGACCAGAGGACATAGGTTTAAGCTGAAGGTAAAAAGATTTAATAGGAATCTGAGGGGTAACTTTTTCACACAAATGGTGGTGGGTGTATGGAACAAGTTGCCAGAGGAGGTAGTTGAGGCAGGGACTATCCCAACATTTAAGAAAGCAGTTAGACAGGTACATGGATAGGACAGGTTTGAAGGGATATGGGCCAAACGCTGCCAAGTGCCCATATCCCTTCAAACCTGTCCTATCCATGTATCTGTCTAACTGCTTCTTAAATGTTTAGCGTAGCTGGGACGTGTTGGCCAGTGTGGGCAAGTTGAGCAGAAGGGCCAGTTTCCACGCTGTATCACTCTATAACTCTGTAAGTAATAACATCTAGAAGGCAGGATATTCTGGTTTTCTGATAATATTTAGTAGCATCCTAATTTTATTTAACTTCAAGAAGGATATTGGTGTTCATGAAATGATTTTGTTTTGTTTTCTTATCTGTATATTACAGCTGGTAAACCTGGGCTGCGCTTTCTTTTCCTGTTATTGGTCTTAATGGGGTGTTTTGCTAATTATATGCTTCCCTGCAGGTAATCACATGTAAACCAATCTTTAAAACTACTTTCCACAGGAATATCCTATAGACACGTCAGAATTACAGTATATCTTGCTGAAGGAATTAGTGTAATTAAAAAATGCCTTGACAGCAACTGTTTAATATAAATTGATGTAAACAAAGTGGTTTAAACAAACATTGTCAGACCTCGGCCTTTTACCCAAATTTTAATTTTGAGCCAGTATGGGAAGGAATCAGTTATTTCTAACACATTAAAATCTGAAGGTGGTTCTTGGCCCGAAACGCCACCCATTCCTTCCTCCGCCCAGAGACGCTGCCTGTCCTGCTGAGTTACACCACCTTTTTTTGTCTATATTCACGTTAAACAATCAGTCCATTAATATGCTTCCTCCTTCTAGTCACAGAGCATTTTCCACATGTAACCTGCAGCCTTTGACAGGGAATGTACATTCATCTTGATGTGACCTGCTAACTCCAAAAACTGACAGGCCTTAACAGAAAAACCCACCCTTTTATTCAAAACACATAGTCTAATCCAAAGATCCCAAGAGACATGTTTGCTCTCCCAATGAACCCTGCTGGGGCTGTAAAATAAATTAAACAATTGAGATTAAGCAATCATTATCTCTTGGCTATATAAATCCATATACAGTATAAGAGTGTGCAGTAACTGCAAAGATAATGTAGCACGAATAAAATAATCGAAGGTAAACAATAGATTGCCTGCATATAACGTTTTTTACATCATAGACTGGTAACACACTTCACAACCAAGGATTGCATGTGAAGTGCAGTCACTGCTATCATGTAGATTCAATTGCAGCTAGTTTGTGCTTCAATCATTTCTCGGCTTGTTAAATCAGCAATTACATCTGCAATTATTTTCAGCGCACCTTTCACATTCTGTTCCTGATTAAACAAATTGAAGCAGAGAAGCATACTTTAAAATTATATTTCACTGCCTGGAGGTACTGCATTTTATTGAACTTGAATATTCTGTGACTAGACCTCTGTTAGAAAATTAGATAATAATCCCTGCAAGAAATCTTTCTCCCTTCAACACCCATACAATTACTGCTTTTGATTCCCAGATATCAGATTTGGAAAATGTATTTTGGTTTCAGGGAAAAGGATGTAAGTAGGCTGCATACACCTTTGTAATTATGTAGGAAGAACTGCAGATGCTAGTTTAAACTGAAGGTAGACACAAATTGCTGGAGTAACTCAGCGGGACAGACAGCATCTCTAGAGAGAAGGAAAGGGTGATGTTTCGGGTCGAGACTGTCTGGTGAAGGGTCTCGATCCAAAACATCATCCATTACTTCTCTCCAGAGATGCTGCCTGTCCCGTTGAGTTACTCCAGGATTTTGTGTCTCTCTTTTGCAATCAGTTACTTGTGTTTGAAATGTATAAGATTTTGGCTTGTACAATATTTCATTTGTAACGGCAGATACTAAATGTGTTTTCCTCTAGCCTGATATGATTTTTAAATAATTGAAAGACTTTGAGGTCACCCAACTCAGTTATGTTTACCTTTTAAAAAAATTATTGTGAAGTTACTCAGTATAAAAATCATTGTTGGAACTGGAGTCTGGTTCAATGATTCTGTTTGCATGGAGCTCATTTCTAATGGATAGATGTTGATGTTACATGCAATGTGAAAATAATGTAAAAACATTTTCTGACACATTGAGAAAATTGAGATGTCACCACTATTTATTATTTATTTTGTGGTGGGTGTAAAGATTGGAATCTATTTCGTTATTTATTGGGGTTTTCCAAGGTATTCATTGTTTCTCTTTTTGGTGCTGGGCATTTACATATTTTAGACTATCGGCACGGCCGTAGGAGCGGCAGGGTGGTGCAGCGGTAGGGTACAGCGTTTACCACCAGAGACCCAGGTTTGATCCTGACTACGAGTTTGTACGTTCTCCTCGTGACCGCATGGGATTTTACAAAGATCTTTGGTTTCCTCCCATACTGGTTTGTAGGTTAATTGGCTTGGTATAAATGCAAATTGTTTCTAATGTGGGTTAGTGTGTGGGGACTCGGTGGGCTGAGGGGCCTGTTTCTGTGTGGTATCTCTAAACAAAATTATCCCTTGAGATAATCAAGCTGTGAGGGTAAGTGTATAGACAATAGACAATAGGTGCAGGAGTAGGCCATTCAGCCCTTCGAGCCAACACCACCATTCAATGAGATCATGGCTGATCATCCCCAATCAGTACCCCATTCCTGCCTTCTCCCCATAACCCCTGACTCCGCTATCTTTAAGAGCCCTATCTAGCTCTCTCTTGAAAGTATCCAGAGAACCGGCCTCCACCACCCTCTGGGGCAGAGAATTCCACAGACTCACAACTTTCCGTGTGAAAAAGTGTTTCCTCATCTCCGTTCTAAATGGCTTACTCCTTATTCTTAAACTGTGGCCCTTGGTTCTGGACTCCCCCAACATCGGGAACATGTTTCCTGCCTCTAGCGTGTCTAAACCTTTAATAATCTTATATGTTTCAATAAGATCCCCTCTCGTCCTTCTAAACTCCAGAGTATACAAGCCCAGTCACTTCATTCTCTCAGCATATGACAGTGCCGCCATCCTAGGAATTAACCTTGTGAACCAAAGCTGCACTCCGTCAATAGCAAGAATGTCCTTCCTCAAGTTTGGAGACCAAAACTGCACACGATACTCCAGGTGTGGTCTCACTAGGGTTCTGTACAACTGCAGAAGGACCTCTTTGCTCCTATACTCAACTCCTCTTGTTACACAGAGTGCCACCATTATAGCATGGAAGAGGCCTGCACGTTTTATCAGCTCCATAACATTTCATTCCTTCAGCGATGGCTGTGTACATCATCAATTCCCCCCTTGCCATCTGAAACCTCAGCCATCTAATTTTAAACTGACTTTCCATTGTTCCTTGGTGAAAAGCTTCCGTACCATTAGTTTAGAGATACAGCATGGAAACAGGCTCTTCAGTCCTCCAAAATTGTTATCTCCAAAAATGGGTATAAGTGATAGAAACATAGAAAATAGGTGCAGGAGGAGGCCATTCGGCCCTTTGAGCCAGCACCGCCATTCATTGTGATCATGGCTGATCATCCTTTATCAATAACCCGTGCCTGCCTTCTCCCCATATCCCTTGACTCCACCAGCCCCTAGAGCTCTATCCAACTCTCTCTTAAATCCATCCAGTGACTTGGTCTCCACACTGCCCTCTGTGGCAGGGAATTCCATAAATTCACAACTCTCTCGGTGAAAAATATTTTTCTCACCTCACTTAAATGACCTCCCCTTTATTCTAAGACTGTGGCTCTTGGTTCTGGACTCGCCCAGCATTGGGAACATTTTTCCTGCATCTAGCTTGTCCAGTTCTTTTATAATTTTATATGTTTCTATAATGGATGGAACGAAAGAAAAGAAAGAAAGAAAGAAAGAAAATATGTTTCTATAATGATAGAAGCCTTCCTCTATTTGTAGAAGCAAACAACAATAACAACCAGTTTTACATTATGAATCACCTGTAATACCCCCAAAGCATCTGTAAACCGTCAAAGGAGAAACTAGAACTAGTGCTATTTTCGTGATATTTATTTTAGTTGTTTATCTTTTAATATTTTACCTTGTATGTATCGTTAGTTTTTAGAAATGTTTGAATGGTGCACTGACTGGCTGACATTTTTAAATTTTGTTGTACATGGTTCATGTTACAATGACAATAAAGAAACTATTCTATTCTATTCTATTCTATTCTATTCTATTCTATTCCATTCTATTCTAGAAATGAAAATGAAATCACAATCTCACACATAATGAGTTACAAGGGGACATGTGCCCAAGTTTTAGTGTTACAATTTGGTTGCTCGGACTGTCTTAAATGTTCATGCAGAGAAATTGAAAGATTTCAGGATGGAACCTTGGATCCCGGCTACTGAATGCTCTGCCACCAATGGTGAAGCCATTAAGTTGGTGGGTCAATCAGATATCTAAATGTCCAGATTAGAGGACCAGATGATTCTCAGAGAGTTGTAGAACTACAGGGCAGACCAATTGTTCTGTGAGACTTCACTCAGCATATGTGACAGAATTTTTGTATTGAAGGATTTGAACTGACATCCCACCTTCAGTGCTTGCATTTCATTAACTTTACAGTAATTAAATACCATAGGACTGGTGGCAACATGGAAATAATTATTCACTTAAGCCCCTTGCCATGTAATTACCAAAACTTTACAACTGTTTTTACATAAATATGAAACAAAATCACTTTTGAAAGTAATATTCTAAGAGAAAGACTAACTAACTTCAAGGGAAATTTCCATCAGAAGCAACCAACTAAAATACAAGTTAAAACTAGTATTGAGATGAAAGATGACACTTTCTATAGATATTTTCAAAAGTGGCACAGTGGTGCAGCTGGTAGAATGGCTGAGAGCTGGTTTCAGTCCTGATGTCAGGAGCTGTCTGTCTGGAGTTTGTATGTTATCCCTGCGACTGTGTGGGTTTCCTCCGGCCACCCTAGTTTTCTTGCACATACCAAAGACGTGTGGGTCTTCAGGTTAATTGCCTCTGTAAAATTGCCCCTTATGTTTAGGGAATGGATGAGAAAGTGGAATAACATGGAGCCTGTGTGAATGGATGATCAATGGTCGGCATGGACATGGTGGGCCGAAGGACCTGTTTCTCTAAACAAAGAACTTCTCTAAATTAAACTAAACTAAACTAAAGTGATCATAGGTCTTATGGGGTTTGTAGGAAGGAACTGCAGATGCTGGTTTAATCTGAAGATAGACACATAATGCTGGAGTAACTCAGCGGGAACAGGCAGCATCTCTGGAGAGAAGGAATGGGTGACATTTCAGGTGACCCTTCTTCAGACTGTCAGGGAAGAAGGAGATACAAAGATAAGGACGTGTAAGGTGTGAAAATGAGACAAAGGGGATGGAGATCAAGGACCATGTAGAATAGTTAGCTTGGAGAAGATAACAACAAAGCTAACAGAGATAAAATGTAAATAAGGACAGTCCGACTAGTCGGAAAACTGGGAAGGGAGGAAGGATGGAGAGAAAGGGAAGGGTTACTTGAAGTTTGATAGGTCAATATTCATATCACTGGGGTATAAGCTGCCCAAGCAAAATATGAGGTGTTGTTCCTCCAATTTGCGCTGGACATCACTCTGACAATGGAGGAGGCCCAGAACAGAAAGGTCAGTGTGGGAATGGGAGGGGGAGTTAAAGTGTTGAGCAAACGGAAGATCAGGTAAGTTTAGGCAGACTGAGCGTAGGTGTTCAGCAAACGATCGCTGAGCCTGCGCTTGGTCTCACCAATATATAGTCCCCACCTGGAACAGAGGATACAGTAGATGAGGTTGGAGGAGGTGCAAGTGAACTTCTGCCTCAACTGAAAAGACTGTCGGGGTCATTGAATGGAGTCGATGTGGGGAGGTATAGGGACAGGTGTTGCATCTTCTGCGACTGCAGGGGAATGTACCTGGGGAGGGGGTGGTTTGGTTGGGAAGGGACGAGTTTGTAGGTTAATTGGCTTCAGTAACAAAAATTGTTCCTACTGTGTAGGATAGTGCTAGTGTACGGGGTGATTACTGTTCGGCGCAAACTTGGCGGGCCGAGGGGTTTGTTTCCGTGCTGTATCTCTAAAATCTCAAGTCTAAAATCTAAAGAAAACAAATCTGAGGAAGTTATAATGGAAAATGATGATGTAGCTAATGCATGAAATAGATATTTTGAATCAGTCTTCATTATAATGTGCTTATTAGTAAAGTGA
Organism: Leucoraja erinaceus; assembly: GCF_028641065.1. Taxonomy (NCBI): domain Eukaryota; kingdom Metazoa; phylum Chordata; class Chondrichthyes; order Rajiformes; family Rajidae; genus Leucoraja; species Leucoraja erinaceus. The sequence continues at coordinate 77,716,636 of NC_073382.1, read as the reverse complement.
AAGCACATGGCATTGATAATGTGGATTTAAAGTTGGCAAAATAACGCACAAAAGAAAATCATGGCGTATGGTTGCTTATTGGACTGGGGAACAGCAAATTCCCCAGGGGTGGGTTGCTGATTTAGATCTATATTAATGGCCTAGACTTGGGAGTGTAAGCCATCAATTCTCACAATGCAGATGGCACCAAACTTGGTGGTAAGTGAACTGTGTGAAGGATAGTGATAAGTTGCTGCAAAATATAAACAGAATGAAGGAATGTGCAGTCACATGGTAAATGAAGTTTAATGCAGAGAAATATGTGATGTTCCATTTTGATAGGAAGAATGAGTAGAAGCAATATAAATTATAAAGTAGACACCTGAAAGGGAGTGCGGGAGCAAAGAGACCTGGGAACATTGAAAGCAACATGTCAAGTTGACAAAGTAATCAATAGGCAGACACAGTTCTATGTTTTATCAATGAATGCATACAGTATAAAACACAGCGACATTTATGAAACATTAGCTCAGCCTTAGCTGGTGAATTGTGCTCAAATATGATTGCCTCATGACGGGATGTGAAGGCATTAGTGTAGTAAAGATTTATGAAAATGGGCACTATATGCTGGAGTAACTCCGCAGGACAGCCAACATCTCTGGAGTGAAGGAATGGGTAACATTTCAGACCGAGTCTGAAGAAGGGTCTCAACCCAAAACGTTACCCATTCCTGTTCTCCAGAGATGATGCCTGTCCCGCTGAGTTACTCCAACATTTTGTGTCTATTTTTGGTGTAAACCAGCAACTGCAGTTCCTTCGTACACATTTATGAAAATGATTCCTGGGATGTGGAACTACAGTTACAACGATAGATTAGGAAAAGCAGGGACTTCCTTTTACGGAAAAGATGAGGGGAGAGTTGAGAGAAATGTATAAAGTGCTGGATCTGGACAGAGTTGATACACAAGTGCTTTTCCCAGAGGTGGCGGGGTCAAGGACTAGCGCTCATGGGTAGTTTAGTTTAGTTTAGAGATACAGCGTGGAAGCCAGCTCTTCAGCCCACCGAGTCCACACCGACCAGCGATCCCCGCACATCAACACTATCCTACACACACAAAGGACAATTTACATTTATACCAAGTCAATCAACAAATCAACCTGTACGTCTTTGGAGTGTGGAAGGAAAGATCTCGGAGAAAATCCACGCAGGTCACGGGGAGAACTTACAAACTCCATACAGACAGCACCCATAGTCAGGATCGAACCCTGGACTGTGGCGCTGTAATGCCGCAACTCTACCGCTGCGTCACCGTGCCGCCATGCCATGGGAATAAAATAAAGGGAAAGGAAATTCAGAATGACCTGAAGAAAATCTTTCATCTGCCGTGCGTTTGGAATTCTGGAGTTCAGAGTCTGGATTTGAAGTAGAGGCAAGTTTAATTCTAAGCTCATAGAGAGAAATGGATAAACATGAAATGGATGAGAAAAAAAGGTTTGCAAGGTGAAGGGAAGGAACCAGGGGGTTGAAGCTAGTGAAGTGCTCTTGTAAAGGGCAAGTGTGGACATGAGAGAACAAATGGATTCTTTCTGGTCTGAATCCTGTCAAATGATTCTACAATTCTACGGATAGATGATGCTCTTGGCATCCTAGAAATAGCTGTAAATCAACAATTGAAAGAGAGGAAGGAACTTTGGGAAATTATAATCACCAAGGCAGTAGTGTTAAGCAAACTGTGCAGTTTAGTTTATTGTCACGTGTACCGAGGTACAGTGAAAAGCTTTTGTTGCTTGCTCACCAGTCAGCATAAAGACAATACATGATTACAACTAAGGTTCAGTCTGAAGAAGAGTCTCGACCCAAAACGTCACCCATTCCTTCTCTCCACAGATGCTGTCTGTTCTACTGAGTTACTCCAGCATTTTGTGTCTATCTTCGATTTAAACAAGCATCTGCAGTTCTTTCCTACCCATGATTACAACTGATCCATTTACAATGTATAGATACATGATAAGGGAATAACATTTAGTGCAAGGTAAAGCCAGCAAAGTCCAATCATGGATAGCCCGAGGGTCATCAAAGCGGTAGATAGTTCAGGACTACTCTCCGGTAAGATGGTTCAGTTGCCTAATAACAACTGGGAAGAAACTGTCCCTGAATCTGGAGCTGTGCGGTTTCACACTGTCGAGATGGTCGGCTGATGATTACAGACAGACTTCATAATTGCATCACAAAAACTGACCAGTGATACAGTTGTTTTTCATTTTCTCAAATTCCCGAGTTTCATGGAAGACTCCATTAGATGGAAAATGGCAAATGGAACACTTTTTTTCAATCAAAATGGGAACATTATATAAAGCATGAAACCACAGGCCAGTTACTTAATATCAACTGTGGGGAAAATGTTGGAAGCTGTTATTTAAGATGCCAATACAGGGCACATAGAAAGGATGAAGAAAAAAATCAACATGTTTTTGTGGTATAGAATTCCAGTTTGACTATTTTCATTTTGAAAGATGCGACAGGGTTGGTGGATAAGGGGGGGGGGGCAGTGGAGATACAGTGCTTAGATTTCTGGCAGTAATTTGTTAAATTGCCACAACAAATATTATTGTGGAAAATACAACCTTGTGGTGCAGTAGATAACGTATTGGCACGGACAGAAGATTGGCTGGATATCAGGAAACTGAGAGTAGGGAATAATGTTTCTTTTCTCTGACGAGCAAGATGTAATGAGCAACGTGCCATAAGGATTGATAGTTGGACCTCATTTTTTTTTTTATCAGACTTCAATTCATTTATCCTGAATGAACTTCCACCCCACCAGCCATGCAACCTTATAGCCCTGTCCCACTGTACGAGTTCATTCAAGAGCTGTCCCGAGTTTTAAAACAAATCAAACCCGTGGAAGCACGCAGAATGTACGTAGCGGATACGTCTGAGCTCGGGGACGTCTCTTAGCGGCTCATAACGCTAACGGCAGGTACTCGGGAAACGCAGTAAGCTCGGGAAGACTCATGAAGATTTTTCAACATGTTGAAAAATGTCCACGAGAGCCCCAAGTACCTACGAGCGGCCATTACCGTAAATCTCCAAGTTCAAATCAGGGCAAACTCGGGAGAACTATTGAATTAGTTCGTACAGTGGGACAGGGCTTTTAGATAGACACAAAAAGCTGGAGTAACTCAGCGGGTCATACAGCATCTCTGGATAGAAGGTATAGGTGACGTTTTGGGTGGAGACCCTTCTTCAGACTGAGTGTCAGGGAAAGGGAAATGAGAGATATATATGGTGATGTAGAGAGATAGAACAAATGAATGAAAGATGTGCAAATAAAATAATGATAAAGGAAACAGGCCATTGTTAGCTGAGGGCTAGGTGAAAACGAGTTACAGACAATGAGACTCAACAAGACAATTTTAAAACTAGTACATCGACTGCGGTGGTGGAGGAAGGGAAATGAGGGGATGAAGGAGTTACTTGAAGTTACAGCAATCAATATTCATACCGCTGTGGTGTAAGCTGCCCAAGCGAAATATGAGGTGCTGTTCCTCCAATGTGTGTTTGGCCTCACTCTGACAGTAGAGGAGGCCATAGACAGAAAGGTCAGTGTGAGAATAGGATTGGGAATTAAAGTGTTTAGCAACTAAGAGATCAGAGAGCCCAGGCAGACTGAGCGACCTAGTCTAGTGTGGGTTCCAGACCCAGGAAAAAGGAACAGACTTAAGGGCCTGTCCCACTTACGTTAATTTTTTCGGCGATTTGCCGGCACCCGTCATGGTCGCAGCAGTTTGCCGAAAATTTTCAACACGATGAAAATCCAGCAGCGACCAGAAAAAGGTACACTCTTTGGGCGACTACTCGCGACCATACAGGCATCACCCCGTGACATGTCACCTCTGTGGTCATGAGTTGTCGCCCAAAGAGTTGTACTTTTTACTGGTCACCGCTGGATTTTCAACATGTTGAAAATTTTCGGCCACCTGCTGCGACTATGACGGGTGCCGGCAAGTCGCCGAATAAATCGCGTAAGTGGGACGGGCCCTTTACTTGCATACATTTAGGGAGTTGGGTTATTAATATCCTACTGCCCCAGTATTACCATTATGGGGGTGTGGGAGAGAGGCAATATGCCCCAGAGTTTAAATGGTAATATTTTCAGTCTGAATGCAGTTTGGAATTTGAGGGCAAAATGCTTCTTAAATTGCATTTGTTATTTTACATTTCATGGTTGCTATTTATCTGCCTCACATTCTTGTTCATTACAGCTGAGCATAAGAAAATTGATTTAATTTTGCTCAAATACCAACCTCTTTGGAATGTCTGTGTATGCAAGAATGATTCACATGCTTGGCATTGAGAGATGGGTGTATATTTTATAAAGTGCCCCCAGAAGAATTCTTCTTAATCCTAGTTTCTAGTTTTCCTCTTCATGATTAAGTGCAGCAGAAGTTATTTATCTTTCAAGGCTGTTTTCTACCTTTGTTCGCCTGTCCCTTTAAGCAGCTTAAGTGAGTGAAATACTGCAGCCTTGTCGAATATGATTCCGAGATTCTCAACAGAAGATGTAAATCATACCTGGAGCCTGTTTTGAATGTTTAATTATCACCATTCTAGCCAAGTAGGGCAGGATCTTGCAGCATTACCCTGACGTGTGGAAGTAGCGACATTTTGAAGTGTGTTCTTTCAAATGTCCTCAACCTTATGGCTTTCATGGCCCTCAAGCAGTTGCTCATTACAAACAAAGTCCGTAATGTCCCGCTGCTGTGTGGGGAATCATATTTAACATGGTGCAGGAAGGAACTGCAGATGCTGATTAAAACCAAAGAAATACACAAAATGCTGGAGTAACTCAGAGGGACAGGCAGCATCTCTGGATAGAAGGAATGGATGATGTTTTGGGTCAAGACCCTTCCTCAGATTGAGAGTCAGGGGAGATACCGAGATAAGGAAGTGTAAGGTATGAAAACAAGCTCCGGAGTGCTGAGACCGCCGGCTCCAACATCGCAGAGCTGTGGGGTCTGCGGAGTGTCCAGCTGCAGTGGTGCTGACTTTGAACACCACGGAGCCTGGGAACTCTCGCCGAGATTGCCAGTGTCGGAACTACGACCAGCGCGGCCTGTGGACTTCGGGAGCCGCGGTCTCTGGCAGCAAGCGGCCGTTCCAGACACTCCAAGCCGCTGAAGAGAGTCCTCCCGACTCCGGATCTCCATCATCCGGCAAGAGGGCCGCAAAAATCAGGCCGCCATTGCGGCGAATGCGGAGGCCTCAAATATGCTCCGACTATGGGGTGAACAAGAGGAGTGGACTGGACTTTGTTGCCTCCCCTCACAGTGGGAACCATTGTGGTGGGATGTTTTTATGTTTTATGTTAAATTCTTCTTTAATGTGGTGTCTTACTTTTATTGGTGTGCTGTAAATTGCAACTAAAATTTCACTAAACCAGAAATGGTGTATCAAGTATCAAGTATCAAGTCATTTTCTTTATTGTCATTTTCCTGAGTACTCGCATACCCAGAGGAAACAAAACAAGGTTGCTCAACCAGTGTCCATTCAGTGTGCAGTAAAAAATAAATAGAAATAAAAAAACATATATCATGAACAAATTAACACTCTACTCTCCACTAAACATCAACAGGCGTTCCGATCGGCAGCGGCACGACAGTGGCTCTGCTGCAGTGTGTCCAGGTTGGTGGTTGGTGCGCGATACTTTGGCAGGGAGCAAAGTCCGTTTATCAGTCTTATAGCCTGCGGGAAGAAGCTGAGGAGCATCCTGCTGGTTTTGCAGCTAATGCTCCTGTACCTCTTCCCAGATGGCAGGATGGAGAATATGTGATGCGATGGGTGGTAGGGGTCTTTGATGATGGAGATGGCTCTGCTGATACATCTCTTCCTGTATATGTCCAGCAGGAAGGGGAGTGGAGCACCAATAATCCTGCTGGCAGTCTTCACAATCCTGTCTAGTTGGTGCCGTTCGTACGCCTTGCAGCTCCCGAACCAGGAAGTGATGCCGCAGCTTAATGTGCTCTCGATTGTCCCCCTATAAAAAGTTCGTAGGTGTGTAGTGGGGAGACCTGCTTTACGTAGTTTTTGGAGAGGGTGTAATCGCTGCTCGACTCTCTTGACCAGTGCGGTGGTGTTGGCCGTGGACGTCAGGTCAGCTGACAGGTGGAGTCCTAGGAACTTCACGCTGCTGACCCTTTCCACATCAGCTCCATCGATGTGCAGAGGTGTATGGTGTTGTTTCCATGCCCTCCTGAAGTCAACCGCCATCTCCTTAGTTTTTCCCACGTTGAGAATGAGGTTGTGGGATTTGCACCATCCTGTGAGCAGCTCCACCTCCATCCTGTACGCCGACTCATCATTGCCACTGATGAGACCCACCACTGTTGTGTCATCAGCGAACTTGTTGATGAAGTTGTTGTTGAGTCTAGTAGTACAGTCGTGTGTAAGCAGACTAAACAACAGGGGGCTTAGGACACAGCCTTGGGGCGAGCCAGTGCTCACAGCTATGGTTTTTGATGTCCTACTGCCCACGCTGACTGTCTGCTGCCGTTGTGATAGAAAGTTCAGGACCCAGTTACATGTGCCAGCATCAACCCCCAATAGCTCCAACTTCTCCACCAGCTGCTGCGGAATGATCGTGTTAAAAGCAGAGCTGGTCTATGAAGAGGATCCTGGCATAAGTATTTTTCCGATCAAGGTGTGACAGTACGAGGTTCAGTGTTGTTGAGACTGCGTCCTCTGTGGATCGGTTGGCTCTGTAGTAGAACTGCAGTGGGTCTAGGTCGGCAGGTAGACTATTTTTGATATGCTGCATAACCAGCCGCTCAAAACACTTCATTACTATGGGTGTTAGAGCCACTGGTCGAAAGTTATTATGGCAGGCTGGGTATGTGACAATAAAGTCCTTTGTCCTTGACCTTTAACAAGTAACCCTTGCTTTCCATCTCTCCATCCCTCCCCTTCCCAGTTCTCCGGCCAGTCTGACTGTCCCCAAATACATTTTATCTCTGTTTGCATTGTTGTCTCCTTCTCCCAGCTAACAATGATCTATTTTACATTTTGCTTGATCTCCATTCCCATTGATGTGTCATTTTCATACCTTGCACTTCCTTATCTCTATATCTCCCTCTCCCCTGACTCTCAGTCTGAAGAAGTGTCTCAACCCGAAACGTCACCCATTCCTTCCCTCCAGAGATGCTGCCTGTCCCACTGAGTTACTCCACCATTCTGTGTCCATCTTCATATTTAACATGGCTTGTGGTTGGTACCTGACGAAGGTAAGGGCACTGACAAAACATCAGCAGCTTGTTTGTGAGGCATCTCAAAATATAATACAAATAATTGTAAATACAAAAAGAGTCAATAGACAATAGGTGCAGGAGTAGGCCATTCGACCCCTCGAGCCAGCAACGCCATTCAATGTGATCATGGCTGATCATCCCCAAAGAGACTATTTATTCCTCTACAAGAGACTAGAATCCTTATTTATTTAAAATGTATTCAAGCAGGAAATGCAGATGCTGGAAGATTGAAGGTACACAAAAATGCTGGAGAAACTCAGCTGGTGCAGCAGCATCTATGGAGCGAAGGAAATAGGCGACGTTTCGGGCCAAAACCCTTCTTCAGACTGATGGGGGGTGGGGGGGAGAAGGAAGGAAAAAGGGAGGAGGAGGAGCCCGGGGGCAGGGGGATGGGAGGAGGCAGCTCGAGGGTTAAGGAAGGGGAGGAGACAGCAAGGGCTAGCAAAACTGGGAGAATTCAACGTTCATGCCATCAGGACGCAAGCAACCCGGGCGGAATATGAGTTGCTGTTCCTCCAATTTCCGGTGTTGCTCACTCTGGCAATGGAGGAGACCCAGGACAGAGAGGTCGGATTGGGAATGGGAGGGGGAGTTGAAGTGCTGAGCCACCAGGAGTTCAGGTAGGTTATTGCGGACTGAGCAGAGGTGTTAGGCGAAACGATCGCCCAACCTCACCCCAGTTGTTTAGTTCTCACAACCTTTCCATGGCTCCAATGGCAGAAATCACTCCTTTTCATAACCACTGCAGAGTAATTTTCAACTTTTGAGCGAATATGGGTTTGGGAACAGGGTGGGGCTGGGATCATCAAAACATGCTGCAGGCATATTAATTTTTTAATACACACCTGCCTGTCTTTCCATTCATATGAAGCCAATGAAAAAGTAAATCATGTGAGATGTGTAACAGAGAGGCAAATTGCAGACACAGCTTTATGTGCCTGTTAAAGATAGAAATGATTCCCTTTTTCCATTGAAGTATGACTAAGTAATTTTATTCTGATGATAAATTAAAAAATCCTGCAGATGTTGTAAATGTAAAGTGAAAGCAGAAATAGTTGGTCCACGAACAGTCAGGCAATGTCGGTGAGAAGAGAGAGACAAGAAGAGTTAACACTTCAGCCAACAATCTTTTAACAGTACTGAGACAACCGATAAATCAAAACAGGTTTAAGCTGCAGAGATGATGAAGAGCTGGAGTGGGAAAGGAAATATCTGTGTTGGAATGGGGCCTACAAGAGATTGAATGACACATAAGATGGTGTTGCACACTGAAAGATGTGTGTTAGCCACACTTAATCTATCTGGAGAAGGTGCAAGAAGAAGGAGACAAATGAAGAACAAGAAGGAAAAATAAGAACTGGATTTGTTAGAAACAAAGGAAGGACTAAGGGTTGCAAAGTGATTTGTTGGAAGATACTATTCAATGAATTGGGCTATTTACGAACAGGGTACAAGGCCAGAGACAGAAAGAATGTGTAGAATAGATAATTAATGTGTAGGAAGGAACTGCAGATGTTGGTTTTCACCGATGATTGACACAAAATGCTGGAGTAAGTCAGTGGGACAGGCAGCATCTCTGGAGAGAAGTGTATAAAATCATGAGAGGAATAGATCAGGTAGATGCACAGTCGCTTGCCCAGAGTAGGGGAATCGAGGACCAGAGGACATGGGTTTCAGGTGAAGGTGAAAAGATTTAATTGGAATCTGAGGGGTAATTTTTTCACACAAAGGGTGGTGGGGGTATAGAACAAGCTGCCAGAGGAGGTGGTTGAGGCTGGGGCTATCCCATCGTTCAAGAAATAATTGGACAGATCTTCTTCCTTGTGTCCGACCATCTTCTATATCACGTCTCTCCGGTCGGTCAGTGACGGTTGACGGTCGGTGGTTGCAGAATTAGCTACTTCAGTCAGTCACTGTAGTACAGTTCCTGTTATCAGCATTGCCTGGGATGTTCCACGTGGAGGATTCTGCTTGCATCCATTGGACAGGTGCATGGATAGGACAGGTTTGGAGGGATATGGACCAAGCGCAGCAAGTGGGACTCAGGTAGCTGGGACATGTTGGCTGGTGTGGGCAAGTTGGACCGAAGGGCCTGTTTCCACACTGTATCACTCTATGGCTCTATCACTCTATGAATGGGTGACATTGTAGGTCGAGTACCTTCTGCAGCCTAAGAGTCAGGAGAGAGAAAAACTAGAGATATAATAGGCAACTAGAAGCTGGATGTTACATTTGCAGAATGAACAGAGTTGTGCTGGAAAGCAGATACCAAATCACACACCATGAGCACCAAATACATGAACTATATACTTGGAAACACAGAGGAATTACTGCTTCATCTGGAAGGTGCTCGTTCCAGTCAGGTGAAAAGGGAAAGGGCAGATACGACATCTTCACCGTATATATGAGAGGATGCTGTGAGAAGTGAAGTAGGTGTTGAAAGTGTAAACCAAAACTTCATGGAGATCGTGGTCTTTATCAAATGCTGAAATGAGAAAAGAGGGGAAGATGGAGCCACATAGTAGGTGGCAAACATTACAGGGACCATTGAATCTGGTGGGATGTCCTCATCATCCATTTCCCCAACTTATACAAGCCTCTTCTCCGCTCTTCCACCCTCTCTCAACAGGCAAAAGATATAGAAGTGTGAAAGCACACACCACCACATTCAGGGACAGTTTCTTCCCAGCTGTTATTCGGCAACTGAATCATCCTACCGCAACCAGAGCCCCAGTGCTGAATTACTATCTACATCTTTGAGAACCCGCAGACTATCCTTGATCCAACTTTGCTGGCTTTATCTTGCACTGAACGTTATTCCCTTGTCATGTATCTATACATTGTAAATGGATTGATTGTAATCGTGTTTTGTCTTTCTGCTGACTGGATAGCATGCAACAAAAGCTCTTCACTGTACCTCGGTACACGTGACAATAAACTAAACTGATGGATGAGAACAGATCAAACTTTGAAGTTTTCATATGATGCTTTCACGAGATATGTCTTTCTCTTCCTTCCCCTTTCAGAATTCCAATGTGCCGATTCTCTCTACAACACTCCATTTCTCTCTTCTATCTCCAACTGATAAACCATGCAACACTAGGGGATGTAACTTCTACCCTTTTGCTTCATTCGGAGACCTTTATATTCCTTCCAGGTGAAGCCGCATTAATTTGTACAATGAAGTGGTTGCTGCTCCACTGAAGAAGCCAATTGGAAACGAGGTGTCTGTATTGCAGAACATCTTTATTACGAATGCAAGAATAACACTTAGCTTTTAGTTGTCTGCAATGTCTTTCTGACTTGTTTGCCCTCTGGCTCCTGCTCTCTGCCCACCAAAGGGTCAAGGAACATATGCTCATCTTTGGACCCAGCACATTACAATCCAAAGGAGTTGACATGGATCTAACGATTTCAGATAACCAATCTTTCCAGTATTTGTTATTGGGACCGGACAACTCTGCTCAACCTGCAGCATCAGATCTTATTTCTTTTCCACAGATGCCATCTTGATTTTTGAGTGTTTCCATCACTTTCTGTTTATATTTCTGATTTCAAGTGTTTGCTGTGGGTTTTCTCCAGTTTGTATCTCGCACGGCTACATTTTTCTCTATTTTTCTGTTCTTCCCTATCTTCTATTTCTTTCTCTTGGGGATAGATCATCGATGAATATCAAAGCTCCACTATCCTCACTCAGTCAGCAACATCACCACTTGGTTAAAAGATTGACTCTCAGTCTGAGGAAGGGTCTCGACTGAAACGTCACCGATTCCTTCACTCCAGAGATGCTGCCTGTCCCATTGAGTTACTCCAGCTTTTTGTGTCTATCTTCGGTTTAAACCAGCATCTGCAGTTCCTTCTTACATTACTTGTTTAACTCAGTTACTCACTTTAACTCTCTAAAACTCCCCTTCCCTACAACTTAATAACTGTTTGATTCCTAATGGGCCTGTCCCACTTGGCGATTTTTAGGCAACTGCCGGCGACTGTCATAGTCGTAGCACCTCGCCAAAAAACCTACATCATCCTGGTGCCAACATATGACAGCACCTACATCAGGAGAGGTCAAGCTACGCTCATTGGCGTCAAACCCACTGTCGGCGAAAAATTTTCAACATGTTGAAAATTTAGCAGCGACTAGAAAGACGCTATCACATTTTGCGCGACTGAGAGAATACTCCCGGCGAATACCGACAAACATGTGGCGACAAACTAGTCGCCTGTAGTTGCCTAAAAAATCACCTAAGTGGGACATGCCCATAACTCTCTCTCAGTTCTTAATGAAGATCATTTATCTGAAATGTTAACACTCAGATCTCAGAGTCTCACAAACGCTGCCTGAACTGCTGAATATTTCCCACATTCTCTGTGATATTTTATTATTCCTGAATTTGCTGAATTGGTCAAGAAGCCTGAACAACCATTTGGGATCCTCTGGAAATTCTCTGGAGAAATCAATCGGTTATTTAAATATATGGTTCTATTGGTCGATTTCAGATCCATAACCGGGCCTGAATATCCGGCAGCAATATCATGTCTCCGCAATGGATCATCATTTGGGTATGTTGTCAGTAAATAAATGAGAAATGATGATAAGCCTCACCATTGCTCCCATAATTGGCAGCTTTCATTGGAAACTCCAGATAAAATGAGACACTTAATCTGTTTATAATTGCACAAGGCTTTATTTTCTGGATGAATGTTAAGTCATAAGGTCATAAGGTCATAAGGTCATAAGTGATGGTAGCAGAATTAGGCCATTTGATCCATCAAGTCTACTCCCCCATTCAATCACAGCTGATCTATCTCTCCCTCCTAACCCCATTCTCCTGCCTTCTCAAGTCAAGTCAAGTCAAGTCAAGTCAAGTTTATTTGTCACATACACATACGCGATGTGCAGTGAAATGAAAGTGGCAATGCTCGCGGACTTTTGTGCAAAAGACACACAACAAAACAACCAAACAAATTATAAACACAATAACACACATTGAATGTGTGGAGGCCATTCTCCCCATAACCCCTGACACCCGTGCCAAATCAAGAATCTATCTATCTCTGCCTTAAAAATATCCACTGACTTGGCCTCCACACATTCAATCCCTCTGACTAAAGAAATTCCTCCTCATCTCCTACCTAAAGGAACGTCCTTTAATCCTTTAATTCTGAGGCTATGACCTCTAGTCCTAGACTCTCCCACTAGTGGAAACATCCTCTCCACATCTGCTCTCTCCAGGCCTTTCACTATTCTGTAATTTTCAAAGAGGTCCCCCTCATCCTTCTAAACCTCAGCGAGTCTTTATTTTGTTCAATCGTGCTATACAATTAAACTTAGCTGAAACATAAGTAAATCCAAAAATAGTGACTCATTTTGCTTTAATCAAATATGGATATTCTAATTGATTCTTCTAAGCTGCGTTTACACAGTCAATATACAAAGTTCAAGGTTGCATAAAGATCAGCCAATAATAAGAATATGACAGAATATATTAAGGTTCTCCAAGACCCATGTCATTTTCATGAGCAGAATCTAGTTCAGTCAATATTAGAGCTAACAGCCAAGCGCGACACGCTCTGTATTTCTAAACCATTTCTGTGTATGAATTGCTCAGTCGGGGAGATGATATTGGAAACAGGAAACTTTATTCAAGGATGAATTCTTGCATAATTCATTCTTAAGTGTCCTGGAACACAACATCACTAAGAACATCAAGTCATTTAGCCCCTGAGGGCTGATCCACCACTCAACAGTATCATGTCAGATCTGCAGCTATTTTTGTTTGCTGCAACTTGCTCCTTGACTATTGAAACTTGTCCTCCAAAGATCTGTTACACCCAACCTTTACTGTTACAATTGTGAATGTTCACTCTTTGGGGTGGGATGTGACCATTTTTAGTGTATTTTCTGTCAGGATTTTTTTTACACGCTTAATAATCAAGCTCTGGTTTTAAGATTGTGCCCCTTATTTTTGATTTCAGACCATAGAGTTATAGTCATAGAGTGACACAGCTTGGAAACAGGCACAGTCTGACTTGCCCACACCAGCCAACATGTCCCGGCCAACGTGTCCCAGCTACACTAGTCCCACCTGCCCTGCCCGCATTTGGTCCATATCCCTCTGAACCTGTCCTATCCAAATGCCTGTCTAACCGTTTCTTAAATGTTGGGATAGTCCCTGCCTCAACTACCTCCTCTGGCAGCTTGTTCCATACACCCACCACCCTTGGTGTGAACATCTTACCCCTCAGATTCCTATTAAATCTTTTCCCTTTCACCTTAAACCTATGTCCTCTGGTCCTTGATTCACCTACTCACAACAAGAGACTCTGTGCATCTACCCAATCTATTCGTCTCATTATTTTATACACCTCAATAAGATCACCCCTTGTCCTCCTGCGCTACAAGGAATAGAGTCGCAGTCTACTCAACCTCTCCCTGTAGCTCAGACCCTAGTCCTGGCAACATCCTCGTAAATCTTCACTGTACTCCTTCCAGCTTTCCAGCTTTCCAATCATAGAAAATATTTGCTCCATTTTTTCCCTCTCACATCGTTTAAATATTTTAACAATCTAAATCTGGTCTTCTCCAAGCATCCTCGACATGATGGAAAAAAGCAGCAAAAAGCCTAATTTAAATGAATCTTATTATGTAACCATTGCCTGCCCCTCAGTCCGCAACAACATATTTGGATTTTACATCTTTTTAAAGGCAAACATTTCCTCACATTTTTTATTCTGTTGCAGTAAAATAAAGTAGATTTGATTTTGAGAAATTCTATTAAGAGCCAGTCGAAACCTATCCTCATCTTGAACTGAGAAACCTTGAGCAAGTGGGGTGATGCGGGCACCTCATTCTGAAAAGCACACAAATGCTAAGGCTGATTAGGTTTCCAACTCGAACTGAACTGCAAGCAGATTGAGGTTAATCCATGTGACCATCTCATCCATCTACAAAGAAGAGAACACTATTATATTTTAGTGAAGCCTGTAATCAATGTCTATTAGACTTAAAGCTGAATTATTTCCCAAGGGGACATAGGCTGCCTTTGCTGTTCTAAAACTCCTCCCCAACTCAATCATGTATGTGCTCCTCCCCAACTCAATCATCATTTCTATGATCAAATCCAGTTAGTCCATACTGGCTTTTTTACTATAGATTTTTAAGAGCCCTAATTGTCTCCATCTGTAGCTAAAAATTCTTTAACTGATTATCCGAAGCATCCACCACTAATGGCAGCGAATAAGTATAGGTGGTTGAAATTCTGAAAACACAGAAAGTGCAGGTGTTTGAATCTTGAGCAAATCACAAAGTGCTGGAGGAACTCAGGCAGCATCTTGGGAGGGAATAGACAGGTGTTATCTCAGGATGGGTTGAAATACTATTGCTTACCAGACTTTTCCATATGCTGTGAAATTGAATGTTTCTAGTAACAAGTAAGATAGACAAGGGAGCGCCAGTGGATGTAGTGTACCTGGACTTTCAAAAATAATTTGATAAGGTCCCATGCAGGAGATTAGTGGGCAAAATTAGAGCACATGATATTGGAGATAGAGTGTTGACATGGATAGAAAATTGGTTGGCAGACAGGAAGCAAAGAGTAGGAGTGAACGGGTCCCTTTCAGAGTGGCAGGCAGTGACTAGTGGGGTGCCGCAATGTTCGGTGCTGGGACTGCAGCTATTTACAATATACATTAATGATTTAGATTAACTAATTAAAAGTAACATTTTCAAATTTGCAGATGACATAAAGCTGAGTGGCAGTGTGAACTGTGAAGATGATGCTATGATGCAGAGTGACTTGGACAGGTTGGGTGAGTAAGCAGATGCATGGCAGATGCAGTATAATGTGGATAAATGTGAGGTTATCCACTTTGGAGGCAAGAATGGGAAGGCAGATTATTATCTGAATGGTGTCAGGTTAGGAAAAGGGGAAGTACAATGAGTACTGAGTGTCCTACATCAGTCACTGAAAGTAAGCATACAGGTACAACAGGCAATGAAGAAAGCTAATGGCAAGTTGGTCATAACAAGAGGAGTTGAGTATTGGAGCAAAGAGGTCCTTCTGCAGTTGTACAGGGCCCTGGTGAGACCACACCTGGAGTATTGTATACAGTTTTGGTCCCCTACTTTGAAGAAGGACATTCTTACTATTGAGGGAGGGCAGTGTAGGTTCACTAGGTTAATTCCCGGGATGTTGGGACTGTCATATGATGAAGGAATGGACTGACTGGGCTTGTGTTCACTGGAATTTAGAAGGATGAGAGGCAATCTTATAAAAAAAACAGATAACATTATTAAGTGATTGGACACGTTAGATGCTGGAAACATGTTCCCGATGTTGAGGGAGTCCAGAACCAGGGGCCACAGTTTAAGAATAAGGGGTAGGCCATTTAGAACTGAGATATGGAAAAAACTTTTTCACACAGAGAGTTGTGAATTTGTGGAATTCTCTGCCTCCCAAGGCAGTGGAGGGCGATTCACTGGATGCTTTCAAAAGAGAGTAAGATAGAGCTCTTAGGGCTAGTGGAATGAAGAGGTATGGGGAAAAAGCAGGAATGGGGCACTGATTGTGGATGATCCGCCATGATCACATTGAATGGCGGTGCTGGCTCGAAGGGCTGAATGGCCTACTCCTGCACCTATTGTTTATGTATCTATGTATCTACACTATGTAACCTGATCACCAAATGCAGTTGGGAACTTTGTGTGCCCATGGCCTTCTTCTGTAAATTAGAGTATTCCTGCAGTAAAACATAGGAGGCAGAGAGGGTTCAGCACAAGTTGGGAGAGAAGCAACGCAATTTAGTTTACACCCCAGAACATTGACTTCTCCAATTGCAGGTAGTTCCTGCTTTCTCCTTCTTTCCCCTCCCCTTCCCAGGTCTCCCACAGCCCACTGCCTCCGCCTCTTCCTTTCTTCTTCCCGACCACCCCCCCTCACATCTGTCTGAAGAAAGGCCTCAACCTGAAACATCGCCTATTTCCTTCGTTCCATAGATGCTGCCTCACCCGCTGAGTTTCTCCGGCATTCTTGTCTAATTTACCTTCACTGATCAGTTTACTGCACTTGCATTATTGTCCAGAATGGTAAGGGTTACCACAGTCCAGTCCTTGTGTTAGATTTGCTATGAAACCACCTTTCACCATGATGTATGAAGCTAGATTGGATAGATTCAGAACACATCTATGTAGCAGCTGACAACTGGGACTTCAGCAGACCTGTGGGCAGTCAGCTGCAGATGAATTGCATTCCATTGCAACCTCTGGCCCCCATGGCATGTCCCTCAGTCTGTAATTATGCCTCAGCCAAGGGGCCAGGTGTGATTCAAGGAGATGCTGAAACGCACGCTGGGAACAGCAGCAGACGCATCAACGTAAGGTACCAAAGGTAGACACAAAATGCTGGAGTAACTCAACGGGACAGGCAGCATCTCTGGAGAGAAGGAATGGGTGTCGTTTTGGGTCGAGACCCTTCTTCAGACTGATCTAACGTAAGGTACCTAGCAGGTGAGTGCAGCAAAGAGACACTTGCAAAAGACATGGCTGACAACAGAGCAAAATACTCATGTAACAAATGTATCAAAACATCCAAGTCTGAAGAAGGGTCTCGACCCGAAACGTCATCTATTCCTTTTCTCCAGAGATGTTGCCTGACCCGTTGAGTTACTCCAGCTTTTTATGTCCATCATGTCTAAATCCAGCTGTAAATGGTACTGGACAATAAAACTTTTGATGAAAGGAAGCAACTCCAACATCATGTGTAGGAAGGAACTGCAGATGGTCGTTTTCACTGAAGATGGACACAAAATGCTGGAGTAACTCAGAGGGACAGGCAACATCTTTGGATAGGATTGGGTGATGTTTCAGATCAAGTCCCTTCTTCTATCTTCGACCAACATCAGTTCCATCCTCATATGACAATGGATCTGAAAGCCAAATCCTTGCTGAATGTGCCAAATTAACCCATTCTCTCCAAAAATGAGACCAAATCCTATTCCAAGGGATCGGATTCAATAGCTTCCCTACACTGATGTGAGGCTCACTATTTTATAATTTGCTGGGTTATCCCTATATCCTTCTTATACAAAGTAACAATATTGGTTACAGCTGATAAAACAATCTTTGTCAAAGCCACAGTAACCTCTTCTACTGCGGCTCAGTAAACTGAGGTAGATCATATCAGAACCTGGGGCTTATTCACCTTCATGCTCTTCAAGACCCTCATCACCACCTCCTTCTTGATCTCAGGATGACCCAGAACATTTGAATAACCGATACTGATCTCACATGGTTGATCAGCGTGCCAGTCAACATCTGTGGAAGGAATGGTCAGTCCACATTTCGGTTCTGGACCCTTCTTCAGATTGACTTTGCATCCATCTGCTTTACTATTCATTTCAAACCCTGTCTAAATTTATATTCCTAAACCTTACACACATTTCTCTTCCTTTTAACCATACTTACAACCTCCCTCCCTCATCATCGAAGATTCCCTCACCTTGCCATCCTTGTTCCTTGCGCTTACAGGAACATACCAGTCTGAAGAAGGGTCTCGACCTGCAATATTACCTATTCCTTTTCTCCAGAGATGCTGTTTGACCCGCTGAGTTACTCCAGCTTTTTGTGTCTATCTTCGGTTTAAACCAGCATCTGCAGTTCTTTCCTACACATGCCAGTCCTGAACTCTGATCAGCTGGTCATTCAACAAATGTTGTACGTGGACTTACCCCATAAAAATTTCTCCCAACATTCCCTACATTATGCCTTGTGATTTGTCCTCTCCCAATGTTGTATTTTCACACAAGGTCCAGGCTTATCCTATTCATAATTATATAAAAGCTTAAGGGGTTTGATCACTGTTGCCAAAGCTCCCCCACTGAATGTCAGTCATGTGGCCTGACTTGTTCCCCTGCACCAATTCAGCCAGGCCCACCTCCACTTAGACTATCCACATATTGTTTCAATAACCATCATAGATACAAATCTAATCGACCTATTTAAGCCTCCCTCGCTCAGCAAGTCCCAGCCAATATTATGGAAGTTAAAATCACATTTTTCCAAGGTTTCTGACCTGTCCCTTCTACCTTCTGCAGAGACTGCTCCCTCCTTGGTTTACCCATCCCTTCCAATCCAACCCATCCCCTTACCAGGGACTTCCCCCTGCAACCACAAGTGATGTAGCACATATCCCTATGCCTCCTCCCTCACCTCATTCCAAGGACCCTAGCGGTCCTTTTAGGCGAGACAAATGTTCATGTGCACCCCCTCTAATCTCATAGAGTCACAGAGTGATACAGTGTGGAAACAAGCCTTTCGGCCCGACTTGCCCACACCGGCCAACAATATCCCAGCTACACTAGTCCCACCTGCCTGCGCTTGGTCCATATCCCTGCAAACCTGTCGTATCCATGTACCTGTCAAACTGTTTCTTAAATGTTGGGATAGTCCCAGCCTCAACTACCTCCTCTGGCAGCTTGTTCAATACACCCACCACCCTTTGTGAGAAAAATTTACCCATCGGATTCCTATTAAATGTTTTCCCCTTCACCTTGAACCTATGTTCTCTGGTCCTCGATTCCCCTACTCTGGGCAAGAGACTCTGTTCATCTACTGCATTCAATGTTCCCAATATGGCCTTCTTTACGGTGGCAAGACCAAGCTGAGACTTGTCAACTCACTAAGGACTACTTGATCATCCAGTTGCTAACCATTTTAAGATCTCTTCTCTCCCTATATGGATTTTCTGTTCTGTGCCTCATCCATTGTCAGGGTGAGGCCAGAAGCAAACTGTAGGAACAGCACCCCATATTCGGCGTAGGCAGCATACAACCCAACATTATTAACATTGGATTCTATAATTTTATGCACTTTGAGTATTAGACCAAGCAACTCCTCCATCTCTTTTCCCTCCTGTGCTATCACATCTGAAACATCAAAACGCTGCAACATTGAGCTGCCAATCTTGTCCCTCTCACAACTAAGAATTTCTCATGGCTTCAAAGATGATTTTTCTCACTCCTAATTTGCACACCGATGCTTAGCTTCCATTCCAGGAACCACATGATACAAACATATAGAGAAATTGGGCGTGACTGCTGTTACCAACAAGGCATATTGACCAAATGTTGTATCAAAACCCTCTGGCGAAACAAATTCATGCAATATTTTCACTAGTTGGAGTAACTCCAAACATAAAGAACATACTTTTAGTATAAGGAATGCACCATTTCTCAAAAAGCTGACTACACAAGGGCAGTAAGGTATGGACCTTAAATGGTGGCTTTTTCAGCGATTTCCGCGATTCAAAGAATAAATAAAACTGTGGTATGTTTTCTGCATGTGTCGTCAGTTTCATGCTAATATCAACAAATAGGGCATTATAAATCACAGAGAGTGAAGGCATTTTGTTTTTCTTTTCATGAGCATTAGGAGAATGCCGAGTTTTTTTCCCAAAATACCATTTTGCTAATACATTTGGCATTCTCAGAATTCATGGGTGGAAAGGCATGTCTACCCCCATCCCCACCCACCCCACCCAACTTCACTTGCTGCTTATTAAACTGGCAAAAAAACACACATTCTCTTGTGAAAAGTAATTGCTTGCGGGTGGGAGAAGCCGTAGAAAAACAATTTGCTTCTATCTCTGAAATTAGAAATGCAAAATCAACAGAAGAGGAAATCATGCCAAAACACATCGTTCCCTTATTCAGCCTGAATGCACAATAACGCCACAGTGAGGAGATGGAGGGAGAACCAGAAACACGGAAATATCGGTTAGTGAAAGGTAGCATTATTAATGTTGCTTCTGCAGCTATTCAATGTGACAAACTGGAAAATCATGCCTTAGGTGTTGTCAGTCTCTCAATTTCCAAAGCATTAATCACCCACACATCACAAAGTTATTCAAGGCAGTTATGTTGCAACAACCACATGTGGAGGCTTGTTGTCTCCAGCAGGTCATGTGTTACTGCTGCCATGTGTTCTCAAGCTTCTGGGACCTCATACACTAAAGATACTTTTCCTGATGATAATTATCTCAGCTTGCATGGTTTGCAAGCGGCTTTTACATTTAATAAATTTACCTTCACTTTTCTGTTGCCTGAAAGATCTACCTCTTACTGTTGTGTATGAATGTCTCAACTGGAATCGTCACTCATTCCTTCTCGCCAGAAATCCAGCATTTTGTGTCTACCTCTTACTGTTGTTCACACCATTATTTATACCTAAGATAGACACAAAAAGCTGGAGAACTCAGCGGGACAGGCAGCATCTCTGGAGAGAAGGAATG
Organism: Leucoraja erinaceus; assembly: GCF_028641065.1. Classification (NCBI taxonomy): domain Eukaryota; kingdom Metazoa; phylum Chordata; class Chondrichthyes; order Rajiformes; family Rajidae; genus Leucoraja; species Leucoraja erinaceus. The sequence goes on along the minus strand of NC_073382.1, from coordinate 77,696,066 downwards.
GATGATGTTTCGGGTCGAGACCCTTCTTCAGGCTGGTTAGGGATAAGGGAAATGAGTGATATAGACGGTGATGTGGAGAGAAAAAGAACAATGAATTAAAGATATGCAAAAACGTAACAATGATAATGGGAACAGGCCATTGTTAGCTGTGAAAATGGTGAAAATGAGAAGCTAGTGCGACTTGGATGGGAGAGGGGTAGAGAGAGAGGGAATGCCGGGGTTACTTGAAGTGAGGGAAATCAATATTCATACCACTGGGCTGTAAGCTGCCCAAGCGAAATATAAGATGCTGTTCCTCCAATTTGCATTTTGCCTCTCTCTGACATTGAAGGAGACCGAGGGCAGAAAGATCTGTGTAGGATTTGGAAGGAGAAATAAAGTGTCCAGCAACCGGGAGACCAGGTTGGTTCAGGTGGGCTGAGCGAAGGTGTACCACGAAACGATCGCCCAGTCTGCGTTTGGTCTCGCCGATGTACAAGAGTCCACATTTTGAACAATGGATACAGTAGATGAGGTTGGAGGAGGTGCAAGTGAACCTCTGTCTAACCCAGTGGTTCCCAACGTGGGGCGTACGCCCCACAGGGGGGCAATTTGATGTTTAAGGGGAGCAATGGAGCGCGACTGAGGAGGTCTGGGTCCAAATTTTCGATTTTTATTTTTTTGGATTTTCCATCAGGTGAACATATGTAGTTTATGTTTCAGATGTTATTTTGAGTAAATAAGTTTTTTTGGGTAAAAAAGGTCTTTATTGTGTAGTTATTACATAATCCAAGGTATTGGCGTTTTAAGCTTCTTCAGCTGAAACGGAGTTCACTTTTTAAATAAGAATTATATATCACCACATGGGGGGGGGGGCATCAGGATTTTAGAGGTGATTAGGTGGGGTATGGCCAAAAAAAGGTTGGGAACCACTGGTCTAACCTGAAAGGACTGTCGGGGTCCCTGGACAGAGTTGAGGGAGGAGGTATATCGACAGGTGTTGCATCTTTTGCAGTTGCAGGAGAAGGTACCTGAGGAGGGGGTGTTTTAGGTGGGAAGGGGTGAGTTAACCAATGAGGGAATGGTTTCTGCGGAAGGCAGAAAGAGGTGGAGATGGCAAAATGTTATTGCATTGGGTGGGATCGCATTGGAGGTGGAGGAAATTTTGGAGGATTATACCTCAGAGATTATTTCGGAGAATTTCGGAGAGTTATACCTAAGATAGAAACAAAAAACTGAGTACTCAGAGGGTCAGCCAGCATCTCTGGGGAAAAGGGATGGATGACATTTTGGGGCAAGACCATTCTTCAGACTGAGGAAGTCTGAAAAAAGGGCCTCGACCCAAATCTTCACCCACTTTTTTTCTCCAAAGATGCTGTTTGACCTGTTGAGTTACTCCAGCTTTTTGTGTCTATCTTCAGTTTAAACCAGCATCTGCAGTTCTGTCCGGCACATTAGTCATACCTAGTTGACCATTTAATAGACATTAGACAATAGGTGCAGGAGTAGGCTATTCGGCCCCGAGCCAGCACCCCCCATTCAATGCGATCATGGCTGATTATCCCCAATCAATACCCCATTCCCGTCTTCTCCCGATATCCCCTGACTCCGCTATCTTTAGGAGCCTTATCCAGCTCCCTCTTGAAAGTATCCAGAGAACTGGCCTCCACCACTCTCTGAGGCAAAGAATTCCATAGACTCACAATTCTCTGTGTGAAAAAGTGTTTCCTCATCTGTTCTAAATGACCTACCCATTATTCTTAAACAGTGGCCCCTGGTTCTGGACTCTCCCAACATCGGGAACATGGTCCCTGCCTCTAGCATGTGCAAACGCTTAATAATCTTATATGTTTCAATAAGATCACTTCTCATCCATCTAAACTCTAGAGTATACAAACACAGCCGCTCCATTCCCTCAGCTTATGACAGTCCCGCCATCCCGGGAATTAACCTTGTAAACCTACGCTGCACTCCCTTAATAGCAAGAATGTCCTTCCTCAAATTAAGGGACTAAACCTGCACACAATACTCCAGGTGTGGTCTCACTAGGGCCCTGTACAACTGCAGAAGGACCTCTTTGCTCCTATACTCAACTCCTCTTGTTATGAAGGCCAACATGCCATTCACTTTCTTCACTGTCTGCTGTACCTGCATGCTTACTTTCATTAACAGATGAACAAGGATGATTTCCCCTTCGTAAATCCATGCTGACTCAGACCGATCCTGTTACTGCTATCCAAATGTACCGCTATTTCATCTTTTATGATTGACTCCAGCATCTTCCCCACCACCGATGTCAGGCTAACTGGTCTATAATTCCCCGTTTTCTCTCTCCTGCCTTTCTTAAAAAGTGAGATAACATTAGCTACCCTCCAATCCACAGGAACTGATCCTGAATCTATAGAACATTGGAAAATTAACACCAATGCATCCACAAATTCTAGAGCCACTTCCTTAAGTACCCTGGGGTGCAGACCATCAGGCCCTGGGAATTTATCAGCCTTCAGTCCCATCAGTCTACCCAACACAATTTCCTGCCTAATGTGGATTTCCTCCAGTTCCTCCTTCACTCCAGATCCTCTGGCCACTAGTACATCTGGGAGAATGTTTGTCTCCTCCTTAGTGAAGATGGATCCAAAGTACCTGTTCATCTGCCATTTCCTTGTTCCCAATAATAAATTCACTTTTTTAGTCTTCAAGGGTCCAACTTTGGTCTTAACTAATTTTGTCCTTTTCACAAACCTAAAGTAGCTTTTACTATCCTCCATTATATTCTTGGCTAGCTTACCTTCGTACCTCATCTTTATTGCCTTTTTAGTTATCTTCTGTTGCTCTTTAAACATTACCCAATCCTCTTGCTTCCCGTTCATCTTTGTTATGTTGTACTTCTTCTCTTTTATTTTTATACTGTCCCTGACATCCTTTGTCAGCCACGGTCACCCCTTACTCCCCTTGAAATCTTTCTTCCTCTTTGGAATGAACTGATCCTGCACCTTCTGTATTATTCCCAGAAATACCTGCCATTGTTGTTCCACTGTCATCCCTGCCAGGGTGTCTTTCCAGTCAACTTTTGTCAGCTCCTCCCTCATGGCTCCACAGTCCCCTTTATTCAACTGTGCCATTGTGCGAGTTCATTCAAGATCTCTCCCCGTTTAAAAAAAAAATCAAACTCGTGGTAAGCAAGTAGAATGAACGTAGCGGGTACGTCGGAGCTCGGGGACGTCTCTTTGCGGCTCGTAACGCTAACGGCAGGTACTCGGGAAGACTCGCTATCGGCAGGTAAGCCCGGGAAGAATCGTGAAGATTTTTCAACATGTTGAAAATGTCCACGAGAGCCCCGAGTACTTACGAGCGGCCATTACTGTAAATCTCCGAGTTCAAATCAGGGCAAACTCGGGAGAACTCTTTGAATGAACTCGTACAGTGGGACAAGGCTTTTACAATGACACCTCCGATTTACCTTTCTCCCTCTCCAATTGTAGATTAAACCTGATCATATTATGGTCACGACCTCCTAATGGCTACTTAACCTCAATTTCCTTTATCAAATCCTTTATCATTATTTAATGATTTCTATAAGAGAAGAAAACGGTGAAGGCGTTGGTGAAGCAGGATAAATCAAAGTGGTTTACTTTGAAATGTTTCTCAGTGTAAATTATTAATGTATCAATGAGGCGATTGATAGTTTTGTGAGCTGAATGGTATGACAGACCATCTGTCAATCTGGTCTGGTTAAGTCAATCTGCTGATCAGTCCCGAGTTGAAACTTGCCTGGCCATTCCTTCTCCAGATGCTGCATGACCCACTAAGTTCCTCCAGGATTTTTTTATGCTCAAGATTCCAGCATTTGCAGTCTCTTGTGTCTCAATATTAAATGAGTATAGCGTGCGTTTATTGCAAATCCTTTATTGAGCATCTGAAATGATTCTACAATTCTAAGTCCTTGCTGACTTCATGCAGAAAGTTTTCTTGTTTTGGGTGTACTGTGAAACCATTACTTTTTCTTTAAATCACCAGGCTGTTGGAAATATATCTGCCCCCTTTCTAAGGATTAGTGAAGTGGAATATGGCAAAATAAAAGATTAGATAAAGGAATTATTTGATGCATTGATCTACACTAATCCCAGAATAAGTCTACATTTCTACCCTGAAGCCTCCAAACTCTTTCAAGGTTTTTTGAGTGGTCACCTGATGTAAACTTATGTTAAGAATTCTGGATTGAGAAATGGTAACACAAGTGTCAAGGATAAATATGAACGTTGAAAAGATCAGTGAAGGATAATCTTCAAAAGGAAACACTTAATCTGTGACATGGAATTGATTTTATTTTTGACAAATGCAACAATGTGAATACTTACAATAAAGTTAGTTATATCACACTGCAAGCACTCTAAGGGAAGGGTAAGAGTCTTGATAATACTACAATAGAATGGTAAGTGTAGGAAGGAACTGCAGATGCTGGTTTAAACTGAAGATAGACTCAAACAGCTGGGGAAACTTAGCGGGTCAGACAGCATCTCTGGAGCGAAGGAATGAATAGGTGACGTTTCGAGTAGAGACCTTTCTTCCGACTTCAACTAGAGGAAATATATTTAAGGTGAGAGGGAAGTTGCTTTTTACATCAAGCACGCTTCGTGCCTTGAAAGGGAAATGAGAGATACAGACCGTGAAGTGGAGTGATAAACATTAGAACATATGAATTAATAATATGCAAAAAAGTAACGATGATAAAGGAATCGGCCCATTGTTAGTTATGTTCGAGGTGAGAACGAGTTACAGACAATGAGACTCAACAAGACGACTTTGCAGCTGGCACGACTTGAGTGGGGGAGGGATGGAGAGAGAGGCGGGATGCAAGGGTTACTTGGAGTTAGGGAAATCAATAATTATAGCACTAGAATGACTAAGGTACACTTTTGATAAAGAAGCATGTGGTGCAACAGAACATAAGCAGACTATCCTTTGTCTTAACCAGTACATAGAAGCTCACACTCTGCAAATAACTTGTTGTAGAGACAAGGAACTGCTCCATATTTTCCTCAGCTTCAGGGTCAGATTTGTGTCTGGTGCCTCACTTTAACCTAGACAACCATGGCTAGTTTAACACAGAGATGCACAGAGTCTCTTGCCCAGAGTTGGTGAATCGAGGACCAGAGGACATAGGTTTAAGGTGAAGGGGAAAAGATTTGTTAGGAATCTGAGGGGTAACTTTTTCACACCAAGGGTGGTGGGTGTAAAAGGAGCACAGCAACGTCAGCAAAACAGAGACCACACACAAATGTGACCTTTGTGACAGAGACTGTCACTCTCGCATTGGTCTCTTCAGCCACAAGCGACACTGCTCTGGCCGAGGTTTGGAGCAAGCAGCCAACAACTAGGATGCATCACACATGGTCAGTCATGACCGAGGGGGGCCTACGACGATGACTCCTTTAATGCCCTTCAGTAAAAAGTTAGTGAAGGTTAATATCTTTGTTATTGTTTTTCAATTTCTTGTTATGTGCATGTTTTAATTATTTCATTATATTATAGTGATTCTTTGAATATTAAATTGACTTAAAAAAAAATAAATCATAAAGAGTTTCCTAACGTCTCTGATAATGTCAAAGGACTTTGAAAGCATGAGCTGTCAAAGGGCATTAGGGTCATTGTGCAAGGAGCTCTTGGTTGTACTACTTGCGATCAAATGCCTGTCCTACAATAGAAAATAGGTGCAGGAGTAGGCCATTCGCCGCTTTGAGCCAGCACCACCATTCAATGTGATCATGGCTAATCAACCCCAACCAGTATCCTGTTCCTGCCTTCTCCCCATATCCCCTGTCTCCGCTATCTTTAAGAGCCCTATCTAGCTCTCTCTTGAAAGTATCCAGAGAACCGGCCTCCACCACCCTCTGAGGCAGAGAATTCCACAGACTCACAATCTCTGTGTGAAAAAAAGTTTCCTCATCTCTGTTCTAAATTGCTTACCCCTTATTCTTAAACAGTGGCCCCCCTGGTTCTGGAGTCCCCCAACATTGGGAACATGTTTCCTGCCTCTAGCGTGTCCAAACTCTTAATAATCTTATATGTTTCAATATAATCCCCTCTCATCCTAAATTCCACAGTATACAAGCCCAGCCGCTCCATTCTCTCAGCATATGACAGTCCCGCCAACCTTGTGAACCTACGCTGCACTCTCTCAATAGCAATAATGTACTTCCTCAAATTAGGGGACCAGGTGTGATCTCACTAGGGCACGGTACAACTGCAGAAGGACCTCTTTGCTCCTATACTCAACTCCTCTTGTTATGAGGAATTGAGTATAGGATCATCTAGCTCCATAGATGCTGCTGCACCCGCTGAGTTTCTCCAGCATATTTGTGTACCTTCCTCTTGTTATGAGTCCAGTTCGACATTCTCTTGTTACCGTCTAGATCAACATCTAATTTGGCCTTAAGGAAGATGAGAGCCACATAGCCACAAACAATAGGCACAACATAGCAACTCAAATGAAGCACTGTTGAGTACAATGCACGACAATAATTGTACTTACTGTACAAATGTCAAAGAACATACCATGAAATGGTAAAATTTCAGATATCCTAGGACTTAGTTTTGTCCCAAATTCTTTATTTCAAAATATTTCAAATTTTTTCTCTATATTGCACTGAAAAGTAAAGCAGGTGAAGAAAGGTCTCAATTTGAAACAGACATAATAAGCTGGAGTAACTCAACGAGACAGGCAGCATCTCTGGATGGAAGGAAAGGGTGACGTTTCGGGTCGAGACTCTTATTCAGACTGGGAGTCAGGGGAGAGGGAGACACGGAGACATGGAAGGGTAAGGTGTGAAAACGTGAGATTAAAGGAGACAAAGTTCAAGAAAAATGTAGAATTGATCATTGGTAGATAGAGAAAGTTGACAACTAAGCAAACAAAGATAGAATTTAATCGGGAATACAGTCAGACTGGTCGGAGAACTGAGATGGGGGAGGGATGGAAAACGAGAGAAACATCACCTTCTCTCCAGAGATGCTGCTTGGCCCATTGAGTTACTCCAGCTTTTTGTGTCTACCTTCAGCTCTAACAGCTAATGGTTTCCAATATAAGTGTAAATATATGTAAATCAATGATTACTGTATGTAATGATAGTCATTGCCTGGGCACTAACAGTAATAAACATTTCATATTCTGCAAGAGTCTTTAACACAAACAACTGCTTAAACAGATTTATGAAAGCTCAAACAGAAAGAGATATATGCATATGCATGATTATTTTCATTGCATTATTAATATCCGTTTCATATATTGCGAATAAAAGCGCCATATATTAAATCAATATTAACTGAAAATTTCGAAGTTAATGCATTTCAGTTTTAAGAGAGATTAAAATTGGCTGAATTGCAGCACAGATCAATTTTACAAACTGACAAGTTTATGGCAGTAATGCAATAATTGGAAACAAGTATGCTGATGATTTTATGAATTGTGTTTGCAATTATGAGCACCACAAATGCTTCCAAAGATCTCATTATATTTCTGCTGCACTTTCTCATTTGATCCTGCTTTATTGTATTCCAGGTAATGAAATGTTATAGTATATCAGATGAAGGGTTTAAGCAATTGTAAGACACACATTCCTTGGCTGGGAAATTCGGTTCTTGTGCTAATTGATAAATTATCTTATTTCTTTCTTCAATGAATCCTGTTTTGGCAGTTTGTGACTGCTTTTCTAGTCCTTTATGAGATAACAGCCATTACATAAGGGCTTTGAGGCTGATTCCAAACACTGGAAAGGAATATTTTTCTTTCATGATTGGCCCTTGTTCTGTTTTCTGCTTTTCTAACACTTTTAGGGAATCATTGACCTCAAAAATTGAATTGCTTTTTTTTTTCTGGCATTTAGTACTAAACTCTTTACACGTCATGAATTTGAACACACAAAGAGTGATAGGGGGTAAACTGCCCAGAAAGAAACACAAAATATGACTCAAGAAACATCCCTGACAAGCACACACTCAGTTCACCAGAGCCCCTGGCATTTGGCTGTGCAATAATCAGAGAAAGATATCAAATTAGTAGCAAAGAAAAAAAACGGGAAATGTTTGAGACAATAGATAACAGACAATAGGTGCAGGAGTAGGCCTTTCTGCCCTTCGAACCAGCACCGCCATTCACTGTGATCACGGCTGATCATCTACAATCAGTACCCAGCTCCTGCCTTCTCCCCATAACCCTTGACTCTGCTATCCTTAAGAGCTCTATCTAAACTCTATCTTGAAGTGAGTTTATTGCCATGTGTCCCTGATAGGACAATGACATTCTTGCTTTGCTTCAGCACACAGAACATAGTAGGCATTGACTGCAAAACACATGAATAAATAAACTGATAAAGTGCAAATAACAGATAATGGGTTATTAATGTTCAAAGTTTTGTCTGAGCCAGGTTTAATAGCCTGATGGCTGAGCGGAAGTAGCTATTCTTGAACCTGGTCATTGCAGTCTTCAGGCTCCTGTATCTTCTACCTGAAGGTAGCAGGGAGATGAGTGTGTGGCCAGGATGGTGTGGGTCTTTGATGATACTGCCAGCCTTTTTGAGGCAGCGACTTTGATAAATCCCCTCGATGGAAGGAAGGTCAGAGCCGATGATGGACTGGGCAGTGTTTACTACTTGAATTCCCCTTCTAAATTCCAGTGTATATTCAGACATTCAGCAGGACATGCAGTAGTGGAGAAGAGAAAACTCTCATCAAAACCCGGTTTCCATTTCTCCACAAGTGCTGTCTGATTTGCTGAACCTTTCCAGAATTTTCCGTTTGATTTCAGATTTTTAACCTGCAGCTCTATTTAATTATGCACGTGTTAAAGAATCACTTTGCAAGGCTTTTGACAACAAACATTTCCTGGATGAGAAAGAGAGATAGTTTTCACATTCATTCAGAGAGACAAGGAAATCCTGATCAATAAAATATTTCAAAAGGCTACATTAAGAAAGAAAGGAGGATAGACACAAAATGCTGGAGTAACTCAAGGGGACCTACAGCATCTCTGGAGAGAAGTAATGGGTGACTTTTGAGTTGAGACCCTTCTTCAGTGGAGAAGGAGGATTCAGTAATAATTTACAAGAATGAACATGACCACAATATGGAGCAATGCAAGAAAGAATGTTATCTTCCCACAAGAAACATCAGTGCTTTCTGTACACTGCTGTTCACACCCGCAGAACGGAGATCACCACAGGAAAAGATGTGGAGGTCTATATCCATCTATAAAATCAAGAGAGAAATAGATCAGATTGATGCAGAATCTCTTGCCCAGAGTAGGTGAATCGAGGACCAGAGAACATTGGTTTAAGGAGAAGGGGAAAAGATTTAATAGGAATCTAAGGCATAACCTATTTCACACAAAGGGTGGTGGGGTGTATGGAACAAGCAACCAAACTGCCAGAGGAGGTAGTTGGATCAGGGACAATCCAAACGTTTAAGAAGCAGTTAGACAGGTACATGCACAGGACATGTTTGGAGGGATATGGACCAAGCGCAGGCAGTCAGGACTAGTGTAGCTGGGACATGTTGGCTGGTGTGGGCAAGGTGGGACAAGGGCCTGTTTCCACAATGTATCACTCTATAACTCTATGACTCTATGAAGTAGCTGAGGCAGGATTAATAACAACATTTGAAATACATTTAAAAGGGGAAAACATGATTGATCACCAAGACTTTCAAAGTGGTACAAAACTCAGGTTGACCAAGCGGTGATGATCCTTGTTCCCACGTGTGGTTTTGATTTTTAGACTACCTGCAGAAGGGACCTCAAGGCACTGGAGAGGTACATCCAATGGTGCCCCTGTAAATTCTACTGGCAAACCCATTGAATGAGCAAGGCATGACTAGTAAGTTGGCAGATGACACTAAAATAGGTGATATAAATAGAGAAGATGGTTATGAAGAATTACAGCGGGATCTTGATAAACTGGGCAAGTGAGTGGAGGAATGGCATGCGGAGGTAAATTCAGATAAGTCTGGAGTGGTAAGTCAAACAAGGGCAGGAGCTTCACAGTGAATGGCAGGATGCTGGGGTGTGCTGTAGAGCAGATGGATTTTGAAGTGTGAGTGCATAACTCCGTGAAATTATTGTTACAGGTAGATAGGGTGATGAGCAAGTGATAGGGTGATGCCTTGCTCATTCAATGGATTTGCCAGTAGAATTTACAGGGCCTCCATCAGTCAGTGAAATGGGTATAGAAGTTGGGCCTTTATGTTGCCGTTGTGCAAGGCATTGTTGAGGCCGCACTTGGAATACTGTGTACAGTTCGAGTTGTCTAACCATAAGCATTAGGAGTGCTCACTGCAGATTGCAGGAATAGCACCAAATAGCAGCAAACCGAATAGGAGATGGGAAGTATTGTTTATTCTTCTTCACGTTTTAAAACAGTGAGCACTCCTAATGCTTATGGTTAGACAACTCGAGCCACAGGAAATGGTCTCTCAGAGTCCGTAAGTCTATAAATTGATTATATCATGCAGAGCTTGGTTTCAACATCACAACTGAACCAGCATCTTTTTTATCTGGAAATAACCATGTGAGGTTTTATGCTCATTCCCCACATCAGCTGGAATCATGGGTATATAACCCAGGCAGGAACTATGAAACCTGGAAGCGGGAATCTTGCTGAATTTTGCAAGACCCGCCTATTGAAACCAAATGGAGGAAGACATAAAGAGCATTCCTCCCTTGTGTAGCGAGAATGCACCCTTCGCCACTCATATGCCTTGTATTTTTTGCAACTGTTGATTGAGCCTGGATGCAAGCATCTCAATTGTTAGTGTTCCATCGATCCACAATGTTATTAAATGCTTTGTGATCACACGTTTAACTCGGCATGGATGACTGACACATTGAAATTCAGCTTTATGGGATTATAACATCAAGTTAAAATTCCATTTACTGTGCCTGAAGTACCTCCTCATCATTTGGCTGCGGAGAATATAAACCACTCTTTCCGGTCTCACCCACTGACGTCTAGATTATGAAGGGTATCGTCAACTAAAAACCTCCTAGGCCTAGGGACGCAGAGGTTGTTAACATTGTGCTACGCCACTTTGCCGATAGGCATCAGCAACATCCCTGTCCTTGGTCAATCTCACATACTAGTGGTTATGCCATAGCATTGAGTACAGCGCTACGGGTCCAGTCATTGCTACACTGGATAGAATGATCATATCTGTGGGCTATAATAACATGTTTTGTTTATGATTAGTCAAGCAGAGTAGACAGGGACACAGACCAAACTAGATGATGCATATACCATAGGACCTTGGGTTGCATGTGATCACGCATCTACACCAGTATGTCAAGGTCCCTAAAAGCCTCATAGACTCTGACTAGCAATATTGTTAATTACATAAAACCTTGTTAGAAGGAATCACTACATATCTTCTCCAGAGGGTTAAATGGGTCTGGCATATACAGGAGTGTATATTGAAATTGAGCCCACTCTGCCAGTACCGCTATACCTCAGCAGCAGGCTTATGGACCACATTCTAGCTGCTGCAGGATAGTCAAACTATTAATCTGTACAAATATTCAGAATAAACCCATTGCCTGATCGGGGGTATTTGCCAACTATGTTAGGTATGGTTCATACTTCCTCCAGGTTGAGGGAGGTTACGATGCCCACTATTGTTCATTAATAGCATCAACATGTCTATATCTATGTCATGTCTGAATGCTATATTAATGATCACTCATCATTGGCCCAGTTATGCTGTGCATTGTATTGTATTGCATTCAAATTTATTGTCATTGTCTCAATTAGAGACAACAAAATGAATTTCCCATTACAGTCAGTATCATAAAAATAAATAAATAATACATAATAAACCATATTAAAAATAAAATAGAATTTAAAAAAAAAATCACAAACACAGAAAGTCCACGACACAACATAACCCAATGGCACCAAGGTGAGGAAGGCACCATAGTCCAGCCAGCCTCCCCTCCGATCTTCCCAGATGTTCACCCGTGGTCGGGGCCTTCCGAGCACCCGCAGTCGCCACCCCGGGCGGCCCGATGCTCAGGCCCTTCTCGCCGGGCTGATGGAACGCCGACGCCGAACCCCGACGGTGAAAATCCTCCTCAGCAGCCCAGACCCCCGTGTATGACGCCTGGACTCGTTTCCACGGCATGAAATCACAGAGCTTTAAAATCTTCACGTAGTCACTCACGTGACTACGAAGTAAAATAGTAAGATTAAACGAGAACTTACCAGTTTGAAGTTTGATCTTTATTTTATGAGGAGTAACGTTGAGGGATTACGTGCCCTCCACGCCCACCCTCGATCATAAAGTTCAACTGGTATCCTATTTCTCTAATCTTACTATGTTCAGTTCATTTACTGTTATCTGTGATTTCACACCGCTGCTTTGAAGATTGGCACGCATGCGTCCTGGCGGGTTCTTCACGTAATCCCTCAACGTTACTCCTCATAAAATAAAGATCAAACTTCAAACTGGTAAGTTCTCGTTTAATCTTACTATTCTACTCCTATCATTTATGACCTTATGATCTTATGAAGCTGGAAAGGGTGCAAAGATTTGCAAGGATGTTGCCAGCACTCGAGAGCCTGAATTATAAAGAGAGATTTTATTCCTTGGAGCACATTTCCTCAAATATTGTTATTAATCATGCATCAGCTTCTTCATAGTCATAGAAGTTTGACGGTTGATTTTATAGAGTTGTATAAAATCATGAAGGGGAATAAATGGAGTGAATGGACAGTCTGGTTTGCTGGCTGGGGGATTAAGAAGTAGAGAGTATAGGTTTAAGATCAGAGGGAAAGCATTTACTGGAAACCTGAGGCCCAGCTTTATCACACTGAGAGTGGTGGGTATTTGGAACAAGCTGCCAGAATAAGTAGTTGAGGCAGGGACAATAACAACATTTAAAGTTCATTTGCACAGTAACATGGATAGGAAAGCTTCAGCGGCATCAGGATTAAACACGTTTCATGGGACTAATTTTGTTGGGCACCTTGGTCAGCATTGGACAAATTGGGCAGAACAGGCCGTTTTCCTGCTGTCTGACTCATTGACTCTAAAAATGAAAGGTCATCATCGTGCACAAAAATAGACACAAAAAGCTGGAGTAACTCAGCGGGACAGGTAGCATCTCTGGAGAGAAAGATTGGGTGACGTTTCGGGTCGAGACCTTTCTTCAGACTGGCCAACAATGGCAACATTGAAGCCCTAACTCCAAGTCATTTCATTTTCATAACCTATTCTATATTGGCAAAGTGTGAGATTTTTGGGGGGTTTTAGTTTAGTTTAGAGATACAGTGCAAAAACTTGCCTTTCAATGATACCAAGCTAATTAACTTACAAAACTGTACGTCTTTGGAGTGTGGGAGGAAACCAAGGATCTCGGAGAAAACCCATGCGGTCACGGGGAGAACTTACAAACTTTGTACAGACAGTAGTCAGGATCGAACCCACATCTCTGGCACTGCAAGCGCTGTAAGGCAGCAACTTTACCATTGTGCACTGTGCCGCCCCATGTGCCACCGTGCCGAGATAAAGAGATGATAGGAAATGTGAAGCCAGAGCAAGGACTAGTGGTGGAAGGGGGTGGTGGGGAAGGGGAAAGGAAGAAATGGGTGCAGATCCAGGTGGGGTACAGGGAAGAGAGAGGGTAAAATGGGGTGGGGATGAGAGAGGGGGTTGTTTCTGAAAAAAATGCAGAATTCACCATTCATACTGCTAGGTTGTAAGCTACCCAGGTGGAATATGAGGAGCTGTTCCTCCAGTTTGCATGTGGCCTCACTTTGGTAATGGAGGAGGCCCAGCACAGAAAGGTAAGTATGGGAATGGGAAGGAGAGTTAAAATGGTTAGCAACCGGATGATCCAGCAGGCCTTGACAAACTGAGATCAAGTGTTCAGCAAAACAGTCACCTGGTCTACGAGCGATCTTGCCCATGTTAAGGAGGCCGCATTGAGAGTACCAAACATGAGGTTAGCGGAGGACTACAGGACTTCCCATATTGAAGTAACATCCAAAAAAACCACACTAATGCCTCTTCTTCCTCTGGAGATTGAAGATATTTGGTTTGTGTCCCACACCATTGCAAGCATACTGGTGGGTTGCTTCCCAGCTTGGCTTCAGAAGACCGCAAGATATTGCATGGACATTATGAATGTTGCTCAGTCCAAGGGTCACATACTCAAGATGCTGGCAAAACATTTATGTCTAAGCTGGTTTAAATCAAAGATAGACATAAAAAGCTGGAGTAACAGTGGGACAGGCAGCATCTCTGGAGAGAAGAAATAGGTGACGTTACGGGTCGAGACCCTTCTTCAGGCTTCTGATTGTGGATGATCATCCATGATCACATTGAATGGCGGTGCTCACTCGAACGGCCGAATGGCCTACTCCTGCACCTTTTTTCTCTGTTTCTCTGCTACATGACAATGTGAAGAGCATTCACTCAACAAAGAAAGTTTAAATAAAGGGCACTTCTGATGAATTTGATAAAAAAGAATTAAACTTGCTTCAACAAGCACAATGGTGTATGGTAAGATCATATCTGTCATCTATTAACAGGTTTTAGAAGCGGCTGATTATGGAATTTTGAAGGAAGTTTTGAGAAAAATGCCTCGGGCTAGATTCAAATGCTGTAGAGTTTTCATTTGAATAACATGTTTCCTGAGCAATTATAATTCAATTGATTTTGGCAAGAGGCTGTGTGTGGGATGAGAATCATTCCTACCTGGGACAGGCCTCCAGCACATTTACCTGAACTCTTTGATTGAAGAAGGGTCTCGACACTTGTCCGAGTAGTGACAAGTTTAATGTTTACCATTTGCCGCATGCCTTTGTTAACCATTCAGCCGAGAAAATGCTTTCACACCCAATCATTATAAATATTTGATTCATCCTTTATGTCTGCTCAGAAATCAACAGAGTCTACATTTTGGAGATTGTTAAGTGATAAAAGTTTTTATTCGAACACCTGAGCAATAGTAGCTCACCAAACACAAACCAAATCTGTGGAATTCTCGGCAGTGGAGGCCAATTCACTGGATGTTTTTAAGAGAGAGTTAGATATCACTCAAGGGCTAACGGAATCAAGGGATATGGGGAAAAGCAGGAACGGGGTACTGATTTTAGATGATCAGCTATGATCATATTGAATGGCGGTGCTGGCTCGAAGGGTCAAATGGCCTATTCCTGCACCTATTGTCTATTGTCTATTGTGCTATGTTCTCTATTACTGTTTATGATCAGTATAGTTAGAACATAGAAATATTAATATGAATTAGAGTTTCCTGTACAAAGCAGTGTGATGTTGAAAACACCAGTGCAATGGAGAGCTCCTGCACCTATATTGCATGTTTCTATGTTTCTAAACACGCCCTCAACAACTTGTCAAAATGCTTCTGTCGTTATAAGACTGGTTGGTCTTAGTGGGTCAGGCAGCATCTACAGAGGACATGGACAAGCGTGGCAGGTGATGAGTGGATACAGGTGAGGGGGATGAAGATGGCGGAGGCAGTAACTGAGGCTGGAGGTGAAAAGGAGAGAAAACGATGTCAAATGCAGAAAGAGGAGGAATGAAATGTTAAGCAGGAGGGAAGGATATGGGCGGAAGTGTGCAGGGGAGGGGAAAGAGAGGGATAAACGAGAAGTATTGGACTCGGGGATGGGAGATGAGCACACAGAGAGAGGAAAGGATCCGAGTGACTAGGATAGTGAGAGATGGTGGAAGAAATGTCTGTGCCTTGAGAGTGATACGATACAATACGATACAATAGAACTTTGGGGGAAATTTATCTGCCAATAGTCATGAAAACACAAACATGCAAAATACATGAAACATGAAATTAAAGTGACAAGTGGAAAGGATTGGTTGGGGGTGTGCAATGATTGGGGAGGGGAGGGGGGGGGTGAAGTCACTCAGTCTACCCCATGACAGAAGGGGGAGGAGTTGTACAGTTTGATAGCCACAGGGAAGAATGATCTCCTGTGGCGTTCTGAACTGCATCTTGGTCTGTTGCTGAATGTTCTCCTCAGGTTGACCAGTGTGTCATGGAGGGGGTGAGCTGTATTGTCCAGGATGCTCTGCAGTTTGAGGAGCATCCTCCCCTCCAAGACCACCTCCCATGAATCCAACAAACGGTTGGAGAGGCATAGTGGTGGTATTACTTGAAATTTATTAATTCAATGTTCATCCTGTTGAGTTGTAAACTACTCAAGCAGAATATCCTCAGCACTGGCTGGATAGCACGAAACAAAAGCTTTTCACTGTACCTCGGTACGTGACAATAATAAACTAAACTAAACTTTATAGGGCTCCTAAAAATAGCGGAGTCAGGGGATATGGGGAGAAGGCAGGAACGGGGTACTGATTGGGGATGATCAGCCATGATCACATTGAATGGCAGTGCTGGCTCGAAGGGCCAAATGGCCTACTCCTGCACCTATTGTCCATTGTCTAAACTAAAACAGGTGCTGTTTAGCTTAGTTCAATTTAGAATTAGCGTGGAAACAGGCCCTTCGGCCCACCGGGTCTGCGCCGATCAGCGATCCCCGCACATTAACACTATCCTGCACACACTAGGGACAATTTTAACATTTACCAAGCCAATTAACCTACAAACCTGAACGTCTTTGGAGTGTGGGAAGAAACCAAAGGTCTCGGAGAAAACCCACGCAGGTCATAGGGTGAATGTACAAACTCCATCCAGGCAGCACCCGTAGTCGTGAATGAACCCGGGTCTCCAGCGCTACATTCGCCGTAAGGCATGAACTCTACCGCTGCGCCACCGTGACCACCCTGTTCTTTTAGTATGCATGGTGCCAGGCAGTAGATAGGATAGTCGGGTGAACTTATGTAACTTTTTCAGCACCAAAACATGGCAACACTTGTATCTGCAAGATGATTTTACCGCCTGGGTGATTTTACCTCCTGGGTGTGGTCTGCAAGATGATTTTACCTGGTTTTATGCAAATCAATGCATTTCACTGTACCGAGGTACATGCAACCAAGTATAATCATCATTGAATATGGCCTCATTCTGGCAAAGGAGGAAACCAAGGGGAGAACAATCAATGTGAAAGTTGGAAGGGGAGTTATTGGCAATCATGATCTCCTTCAGGCCTTGGCGGAGAGAGTGCAGGTGTTCAGCAAAAGAGTTGCTGAAGAAGGGGCTCAACCAGAAACGTCACCCATTCCTTCCCGCCTGAGACGTTGCCTGTCCCGCCGAGATACTGCAGCATTTTGTGTCTATCTTCTGCCTGGTCCACGCTTGGCCTTTGCGCAATTGTGAAGGAGGCCACATCTGGAACACCGGATTCGGTGGGCGAAGTGGGAAGAGGTGCGTGGAAACCTCTGCCTCACCTGGAAGAGATGTTGTAGGCTCTGGGTGGAAGTGAGATGGCTGGTGTAGGGGGCATGTGTTACATCTTCTGTGCTTGCAGTGAAAAGTGCCTTGGGTGGGGATAAGTTGGGTGGGAGAGGATGAAAGGACTGAGTTCTCATTCAAGACAGATTTTTTATTCAAGAAAGGAAAAGCAAAATTACAGATCAATCATCAGTACAAGTGAAAGTATGCCTTCATGTTCAGTCTTTGACCGAAAAAAAATATTGCTTTTTATTTCCATTCATTCTTAACAAGCAGCGCTGTCAGTGAGAATAAAAGAAAAGTTGGTTGAGTCTCTAGTCTGGTAACTCGCTGTGTATCCTGAGTAGGAATCACCCTCAGGCGAGCACTCAGAGATAAGAAACGCTATCCTGGTGCAAGATCGTGGTTTCTGCTACTAATGAGTTGAGAATGAAGTGGCCATCTATGCATTGTGGCTCCAAATGCTGATAAATCTAAGATTTAGATCATTAGCTCCAATTGCTACTGGACTGAGTAAGATTATTGTTATCTAAAGAATGTCAAGAAACAACACTAGTACACAGGCCTCTCTTTATTCTGATAGTTTGCTGTGAATGCTTCCTGTCTTGTTCAGTTACTCAGTGTGAAAGCAGCAGACCATGTGTTTAGATCCAATACATTCTGTTAAATAAATGCCTTCAGATACACCAAAGAATCGGTAATTGCTTATGTCATCACCCAAGTACAACATTATCAAGCTTCAGTGTGTTCCTACAAAAAGAATTCCCTTAGGATACTAACCCATTTAAGCAGCATGAATGGATAACAGAAGGAATGGTATATCTGATGTAAAGTTAATAGCAGTGTCTGAAACGCAACACATAAAATACACTTAAGATCTAATCGTGCAAAAGATAAATGATTTATCTTCAGATCTTCAGCGGCATGGTGGCACAGCGGTGTAGTTGCTGCCTTGCAGTGCCAGAGATCTGGGTTTGAACCCGACTACGGGTGCTGTCTGTATAGAATTTGTACGTCCTCCCCATGACTTGGGTGTGTTTTCTCCGAGATCTTTGGTTTCCTCCCACACGCCAAAGACCTACAGGTATGTAGGTTAATTGGCGGTGAATGTAAAAATTGTCCCTCGTGTGTGGCGGATAATGTTAATGTGTGAGGATCGCGGGTCGGCTTGGAATTGAGGCCTGAGGGCCTGTTCCCACGCTGTCTCTCTAAACTAAACTTAGCACAACAAGATATTCAAGGGCCTGTCCCACTTTCCCAAGTTATTCACAAATTCTCCCGAGTTATTCACGAATTCTCACGAGTTTTCAAACTCGCAGAATGTTTGCAACGAGGCCGTAGGAGTCCGTGGATATATCATAGCTGCTCGTTATGCCAGCCGTAGGTACTCGGGGCATCAGGTAAGTCGGGACGTTTTTTCCAGCATGATGAAAAATGTCCACGAGTAAAAGAATAGCCCCGAGTACCTATGGCTGGCATAACGAGCCACTACGATATAGCCACGGACTCCTAACAAACATTCTTCACCGTTCATACAAACTCAGGAGAATTTGTGAATAATTCGGGAAAGTGTGACAGGCCCTTTATAAAGACAAGGAAGGATTGAGGTTACATGGGATTTGATTGTAACAAGGGAGGACCCACAGGGTCTGTGTGAATACATGAAGCCTTTGCATTCAGGCCTCATTATGGACCAGTAGTAAATCATGTGTAGGAAAGAACTGAAGATGCTGGTTTATATTGAGGGTAGACACAAAATGCTGGAGTAACTCAGCAGGAGAGGCAGCATCTCTTGAGAGTTGTAATGGGTGATGTTTTTTGAGGCGAGATCCTTCTTCAGACTGAGAGTCAGGGGGCGTTCACAGCTTACATTCTTTATCTCTGTAACTCCCTCACCCCCGATTTTCAGTCTGAAGAAAAGTCTTGACCCAATACGTCACCTATTCCATCTATCCAGAGGTGCTGCCTGTCCCGCTGAGTTACTCCAGCATTTTGTGTCCATTTTCATAAACCTTCACTAGACTGAGGCCTTCGCATCCTATCATGAGGCAATCATATTTGAGCACAATACACCAGCTGAGGCTGAGCTAATGTTTTGTAAATGTCCGCTGTGTTATATACTGTGTACCAAAGGGCCCTGTCCCACTTGGGCGTCATTTACGCAACATAATTTATGCGCCACGATGCACGCACATGATGCGCGCGCGGTGAGGCGTGGTGGTGTAGGCAGTGACGCGCGGTCACACGTGGCGCCCCAGGATTTTTGGATTCACAAAATCTTTGCGTGCCGCCAGCGTGACGCTCAAATGACGCCCAAGTGGGACAGGCCCTTGAGTTACTCCAGCACTGTGTGTCTATCTTCAGCCATAAATCATGTTTGTTTGCATTGGATCAACTTTGTACTCCCAGGCTGAAGTAAATAATCATGTTTACCTCAACCAGAGTACTTGTGATTTTTTTCTTATCTTCT
Organism: Leucoraja erinaceus; assembly: GCF_028641065.1. Classification (NCBI taxonomy): domain Eukaryota; kingdom Metazoa; phylum Chordata; class Chondrichthyes; order Rajiformes; family Rajidae; genus Leucoraja; species Leucoraja erinaceus. The sequence continues at coordinate 77,676,240 of NC_073382.1, read as the reverse complement.
CGTGCTTTCCAAAAGAAGATAAGGGCCTTTTTTCTGAAAGTGGTTACCTGCATTAGTTGCATTTATTTCCACAGGCCTCCCTCTGTTGGTTCACGTGCTCCAGCATAGCGGGTCTTGCTTGTTTATTTTGCTCCTCAGTAGTGTCATTATTCACCCGTGGATTATTAATGATCAAACAGTGTGTGGCTAAACCACTCCTGGCTACAGTTGACCTAGGAGTAAATGATTGGACAATCTCATTAATCACCAGTAAAGTGTATGAGCAATGAAATACCATTTGCACTAACGTTGATAGTATTAAAGTAAAGAAATATTTATACATAAAAAAATCAATTGTGGAATGCTGTTTTAATCAGGATATTTCATGTCATTTAGAAATTGATAGAACATAGAACATAATGATACCATGCCAATTTATACAATTCACATCTGCCTGCACATGATCTATATTCCTCCATTCCCCTGTCTGGTCATGTGCCTAAATACCTCAAGTTGCTGTAGTATCTGCTTCCACCATCTTCCCTGCCAACAAGTTTAAGGTACTTAGCATGTTGGATGTAAAAAAACAACTTCCCTCTCACCTTAAATACATTTCTTCTAGTTGAAGTCTGCAGAAGGGTCTCGACCCGAAAGCTCACGCATTCCTTCTATCCAGAGATGCCGTCTGTCCCGCTGAGTTACTCCAGCATGTTGTGTCTTTCTTTGGTGTAAACCAGCACCTGCAATTCCTTCCTGCACAAGTGTTGGGCTATGATACTTTGCAAACCCCAATCACAGCAGAGGACCAATTAGATCTGATATTGGACTGTCAACACCTATTAACCATGGGGAGTGAGAGCTGGTGTGGACCTGTTTGTGGATGATGGGGCAATCTGGAAAAGGGGGAGAAATGTGAAGTTTATTGTGCAGAAACTACAGAGGGCTATAATAAAGGTACAAGAGTGGTCATATAAATGGGGATTCAAATTTTCTGTGGAAAAGACAAAGATAATGTTTTTACTAGGAAGAAAATTGGTAGTGAGGTAAAACTAAAATTATATAACCAGGAATTGGAGAGAGTAAAATACTATACATTTTTAGGTTTATGGTTTGATGAGAGGATTACATGGATGGTTCATATTCAGAAAGTAGTGGACAAATGTAAGAAGATACTTAATGTAATGAGGTGTTTAGTTGGATGTGATTGGGGGGCAGATAGAACAGCTTTGAAGGCTATATACACTGGGTTAATTAGATCTGTGTTAGATTATGGTTGTGTGGTGTATGGGTCCGCATCAAGTACTTCTCTTAAGAAAATAGACAACATTCAATATCGGGCATTGAGAATATGTACAGGTGCAATAAAAACAACTCCAACAGCAGCATTACAGGTTGAAATGGGGGAGATGCCTCTAGAGATGAGAAGGATACAGCTTTCATTGAATTACTGGATTAACCTACAGGGCCACAGTCAAGAACACCCAGCACAAGTTACTGTCAAACCATGCTGGGAAAAGGAGAGAAGGGAAACAAAAAGTTTTGGATGGACAGTGACCCAGAGAGCATTTCAAATCAGCATAGCACAATTAAGTGTGGTTCCAACGGTTCCATTACCTTCAATTCCACCTTGGATACTTCCAGATGCAACAGTAGACTTTACAATATTAGAACAGAAAAACAAGGATAAACAACATATGTATAATTCAGTCATCATACAGGAATACATTGACAGATACTACAGTTTTGTCCAAATTTATACAGATGCATCAAAAGATTCAGTAGATAAAGTAGGAGTAGCATTTATTGTACCAGAATTTCACATCAAAGTAGGGAAGAGGATCAATAATGAGGTCTCAGTATACACAGGTGAAATGATTGCAATATTGTTAGCGGTACAGTGGGTCGAGGATACTAGGCCTTTAAGGACAGTTATTTGTTCAGATTCAAGTTTAGCAATAAAGAGTTTACAGCACAGCCATTCAGATAGTAGATCAGACATTTTGATTGAAATACAACAAACACTATTCAGAATTCAAATGATGGGGCTTACAGTCATATTTTTATGGGTACCAGCACACATTGGCATTAGAGGAAAAAAAATGGCAGATAAGGTAGCAAAAGAGGTAACGAAAAGAAGTGAGATTGATTTAAGTATTAACATAGGTAAAACTGAAATCAAAGAAATTATTAAGCAAAGCGAAGGAAAGATGGCAAAATCAATGGGAGGAAGAGCGGAAAGGACGGTGGTTCTACAGTCCAGAGGAAAGTGGGAGAGATGAGATGTGCAGGAAAAAGCAGAAAAGAGGAGACAGTAATTTCAAGAATTAGATTTGGACACACTGGTCTGAACAGTACACTTTTTATAATAGGCAAGCATAATACAGGCAGATGTGAATACTGTGGGCAAGAAGAGACAATAGAGCATGTCATTGTACATTGTGAGAGGTATGAGGAGGAGAGAGGACGGATGAGTGAGCAGTTCAGAAAAGAAAGAGTACAATTTGATTTGATGGATATTTTGCAAGGGAGTTCATATAAGTGCTATCAAATCCTGTTGCTTTTTCTTAGGGTAACCAATTTGTTCAGAAGGATGTAGCTTATTAGTATATGTAATGGTGTTGTTTGATCCGCACTCCATGCCAGTTGGTGGCGGTAATGCACCAAAAAAGTTGTTTGCCAACCGCCAAAAAACACTATATAGAAGAAGAAGAAGAGGAAGAAGCTGGTGTGGACATTTTGCAAATGCAATAATCTGCAGTGGCTGACATGTTGTGTCTGAGGTGCAATGGAAGTGTTCTTCATAGGGGCAACAGTTGTATTGATCTAATAAATCCTAATTTGTGTAGTAGAAATTCAGCTACATTATTGATTACTTCGCAACCAGTGACAAACACGATGGACTGTATTTGCTGTTGGTAGCTACTGTGGTACTGGTATAAATTTACTTAAGCACTATTTATATTTGACTCAATCTTTTTTCTGTTCAGGGTAGAACTTAATTAAGTCCACTCTGGTATTTGATTATTTGCTGCAAGCGATTTTGTTCGTTATTTTAGCTTGGTTGTGAAGAAACCAACTTTAATATTAATGAATACAGGAGTGGCCCACTCAGTAAGGGCAGCCATGGTGGTGTACTGGTAGAGTTGCTGCCTTACAGTGTTTGTAGCGCCAGAGACCCGGGTTCGATCCCGACTATGTGCTGTTTGTACGTTCTCCCCGTGACCGCGTGGGTTTTCTCTGAAATCTTCGGTTTCCTTCCACACTCCAAAGACGTACAGGTTTGTGGGTTAATTGGCTTGTGTGTGTGTGTGTGTAAATTGTCCCTAGTGTGTGTAGGATAGTGTTAATATGCGGGGATTGCTGGCCGTTGCGGACTCGGTGGGCTGAAGGGCATTTTTCCGTGCGTACTACTTAACTAAACTGAAGTTGACTAAATATTTTCCATCAGTAACATTAACATGGAGAACATTTAATAGAAAAAGAGGTAATTCACAACATCTTATTTGGGATGACCAATTATATAACCATATATAACAATTACAGCACGGAAACAGGCCATCTCGACCCTTCTAGTCCATGCCGAACATGTATTCTCCCCTAGTCCCATACACTTGCGTTCAGACCATAACCCTCCATACCTTTCCCGTCCATATAACTATCCAATGTATTTTTAAATGATGAAAACGAACCTGCCTCCACCACCTTCACTGGAAGCTCATTCCACACAGCCAGCACTCTCTGAGTAAAGATGTTCCCCCTCATGTTACCCCTAAACTTCAGTCCCTTAATTCTCAAGTCATGTCCCCTTGTTTGAATCTTCCCTACTCTCAGTGGGAAAAGCTTATCCACGTCAACTCTGTCTATCCCTCTCATCATTTTAAAGACCTCTATCAAGTCCCCCCCTTAACCTTCTATGCTCCAAAGAATAAAGCCCTAACTTGTTCAACCTTTCTCTGTAACTTAGTTGCTGAAACCCAGGCAACATTCTAGTAAATCTCCTCTGTACTCTCTCTATTTTGTTGACATCCTTTCTATAATTAGGCGACCAAAATTATACACCATACTCCAAAATTGGCCTCACCAATGCCTTGTACAATTTTTAGCATTACATCCCAACTTCTATACTCCGTAAGAAGCAACTACAGATGCTGATTTAAACTGAGGATAGACACAAAAAGCTGGAGTAACTCGGTGGGACAGGGAGCATCTCTGGAGAGAAGGAATGGGTGACGTTTTGGGATGAGACCCTTCTTCTGACTGGTTAGGGACAAGGGAAATGAGAGCTATAGACAGTGATGTGGAGAGATAAAGAATAATGAATGAAAGATATGCAAAAAATTTGTGATGATAAAGGAAACAGGCCATTGTTAGCTGTTTGTAGGGTAAAAACGAGGAGCTGGTGCAACTTGGGTTGGGGAGGGATAGAGAGAGAGGGAATGACGGGGCAACCTGCAGTGAGATAAATCAATATTCATACCACTGGGCTGTATGAAAGAACATAATTTGAAACAAATTCTGAATCAAAGGCATAAATGTGTAATATTTTGGCAGGGTCAATCTCACTGTGAAGTGTCGTCACTTCAGAATGTGACAGAAACATTATCTGGCTGACTTTGTTGAATCTATTAGTGGTAGCATCAGGGTGACCTGATGCAGCTGTCAGTGGGGAGTAATGTATCCATGAACTGAGTTTAGCATTGCCACTTCCTTTGAGCTACAACAAGTATGCACATATGGCAACAACTCAAAATGTGACTCCATTTGATAAAGGACTATTTTATTAAAAAGATTGCCAGACAGATAAGTTCCATGAAATCCATGCATCAAGATACAAAAAGATACACTGCAACTTTGAATACAGGTCAATTAAATAACTTCTGCTTTGAATTAAGTTGTTTGAAAGAGAGGACGGGTATAGAAGACAACAGAAGGCAGGCATCTCTTGCAAACTTTCTGAAATGATTGCGTAAATAATGTTTTAAATCACAAAAGAAGAACATATTTGAAGGTGGTTTCTGAATTTAAAAATAGATCATTTAATTGCATAGGTAGATCATCAAAATTTTCATTCCACTGATTTGTATTTCATATTATTATGAACTTTCCTGTTGCAATATTCAGTATTCTCAGGGAAAATTATGATATTGGGATAGTTTCACCTGTGTGCACACTCAAAATGCACAGCTAAAATATGTTTTAGTTCACTTTAGAGATACGATGTGAAAACAGCTCCTTTGACCCACCGTGTCCGCACTGACCAGCGATCCCGCACATTAACAAGACCCTACACATACTAGGGACAATTTTTTTTATTTTTGTTTAAATATCAAGTCAATTAGCTAACAAACCTGTACGCCTTAGTAGTGTGGGAGGAAAACGAAGATCTCGGAGAAAATCCACGCAGTCACGGGAGGAATGTACAAACTCTTTATAGAAAAGCACCCATAATCCGGATAGAACCCGGATCTCGGGCGCTTTGAGGCAGCAACTCTACCGCTGTGCCAGTGTGCTGCCCCAAAACAATAAGCTTGAAACACCATTGATTAGATTTCCGCTAAAATAAACATGCATAATTTTAGGGATGGTGATGGATGCAGACACCATAGTGGCATTTAAGACTTCTTAGTTAAACATAGAAAATAGGTGCGGGAGTACGCCATTTGTCCCTTTGAGCCAGCACCGCCATTCATAGAAACATAGAAAATAAGTGCAGGAGGAGGCCATTTGGCCCTTCGAGCCTGCACTGACATTCATTGTGATCATGGCTGATCATCCACAATCTGTAACCCGTGCCTGCCTTTTTCCCATATCCCTTGATTCCACTAGCCACTAGAATTTCCTGCATACTCGCGGCCTCCGCTAGGTCACGGAAACATTTTCAGCATGTTGAAAAATTTTCCATGAGTAAAAATTGGTCGGCATGGTTCTTTTTAACTCATAGTGGAGTGGAGTGGAGTCGCTATTTAGTTACAGGCAGTTGATAGCAGCCATAGGCAATCTCCTTCGCTGACCGGGCATTTTATTTGGCTCATTGGAGTTTTCAGGACGAAGGAAAACCGACCGGTAGGTTAAATGCCCGCTAAATTTTATTATAAGTTGTCTGGCTTCTTAAAAATGTCTTCCCCCCCATCTCCCCCCCACCCCCCATGTCTCCCCCCCATGCCCCCCCCCACCCCCCCCCCCATGCCTGCCCCCCATGTCTCCCCCCATGTCTCCCCCCCATGTCTCCCCCCACCCATGTCTCCCCTCCTTCTCTCCCCCCCACTTCTCCCCCCCCTCACTTCTCCCCCCCCTCACTTCTCCTCCCCCATGTCTCCCCCCCCCTCTCCCCTCCCCCCTCTGTCCTCCCCCTCTCACTTCTCCCCCCCCCTCCCCCCCTCCCCCTCACTTCCCCCCTCTCACTTCTCCCCCCCCCTCACTTCCCCCCCCCCCCCCCCCCCCCCCCTCCCCCCCCTCTCCCCCACCTCCTCCCCCCTTCCCCCCCCCCCCCCCCCCCCTCCTCCCCCCCCCTCCCCCCCTCCCTCCCCCCTCCTCCTCCCCCCCCCCTCCTCCTCCGTGTGCGTGTGCGTGTGCATGTGAGTGGTCGATCCACCTCGCGGTTTCATCACTGACGGTCGAACCAGCTCGAGGTTTTTCAGGCGAGTGCCCTCGAGATTGAAGACACTCTTCTGAACTCGCGGATTAGGTTGCTGCAGTGGGACAGCCCCTTTAGTATATTTATTTGTCTTGTATTACGATGGTGGGTTCTGTTTTGTTTTATTGTAAACAAAAATGGGGGACTTTATCACCTGCCTTACTAAAATCCATGCAGACAACATCCAGCTCCCCATACTCGTCGATCACCATCATCACCTTCTCAAAAATCTCAATCATAAGTAAGATTTGACCCGCCGTGTCCAATGCCAATGACAAGACACAAAAAGCTGGAGTAACTCAGCATGTCAGACAGCATCACCAGAGAAAAGGAATAGGTGACATTTCGGGTCGAGACCCTTCTTCAACCATGCTGACTGTTCCTACTTAATCCATTCTCTTCCAAATGGGAGTAAATTCCATCCCTTTTGCACTCAAGAATGCCAACATTGGTGACGTTTTATTAATGGATCTAAAATTGAATTAATCACTGACGGTAATTATTGCTATTAAGGATGCCGGAAATTAACTTTGATTCAATTTTAACTAAATTAATTTAAAAACAATTTTAACTAAATTAATTTAAAAACTATGTGGAACATTCAATAATTCTAACACAGGCCCATTTTTTTCTTAGACTAGATGGATTATGGCTATCAGTGATAGGAATGTTCCAGTAACTGTATTATCAGTTGAAAACAGAAATTTCAATTTTATATTGTGTTCAGTTTTGTGAATAAGTGCTCTATTCAGTAGAATCTTGCACAAACTAAAGATATTACATAATACAAAATTGTACAGTCATGGGTTGAGTTTGGTGGTTTAAAAAGTATAAATTCAAAATCATTTACCCTACACAATTAGTCTTTTATTGCTAGTTTATAGCATATTATTTATGGCAACATATTATCAATTAAGCAAACACAATGGTAGCATTTATTTCAAGAGGGCTAGAATACAAAAACAGGGATGCAACGCCGAGGCTCTTTTGGGTGCTGGACAGGCTGCATTTGGAGCATTCTGAGCAGTTTTGGGCACCATATCTGAGGAAGGACATGCTGGCTCTGGAGAGGGTCCAGAAGATGTTTACAAGAATGATTCTAGGAATGAGTAGGTTAATATATGATGAGCATTTGACGGAACTGGGCCTGTACTCACTGGAGTTTAGAAGGATGAGGGGTGACCTCATTGAAACTTACCTAATAGTAAAAGGCTTGAATAGAGTGGATGTGGATAGGATGTTTCCACTAGTGGGAGAGTCCAGGACTAGAGTCATAGCCTCAGAATTAAAGGACTTTCCTTTAGGAAGGAAATGAGTTGGAATTTATTTAAGGCAGAGGTAAATAGATTCTTGATTAGTACGGGTGTCAGGGGTTATGGGGAGAAGGCAGGAGAATGGGGTTAGGAGGGAAAGATAGATCAGCCATGATTGAATGACAGAGTAGACTTGATGGGCCGAATAGCCTAATACTGTTCCTATCACTTGTTACCTCATGTAAACAAAATAACACTAAAGTAAAATGTAGCCTCAACATAGCCATGCTAAGAGATATTAAAATATTTATAACTATATCAATTCTTGTTTTTTGTTAATTCATGTTCTTTTGTCACTTGTACTAATTCTAACACATTTCTGCTTTAATTGCTTGCCTAAGTTCAGGATGATTGGAGGAATATTTGTTAAGGCGTCTGTAAGCGAGAAAGACTTGAAGTTGTTTCTTTAATTAGATGTTGAATATCTGAGCTATGGCAGTGTACACACTGAACACAGAGATGGGTGATTCTTTGCAATGCAGCTTTATAACATTTTGTTTTGGCTGTATTTGAAGTATATGTTTAATTTTATTATTGTCACCTGCCCCGAGGTACAGTGAAAAGTTTTGTTTTGTACAATATCCGATCAGATCAGAAAAGACTTTGCCTAAATACAATCAAGACAAATTCAAGTCCAATAGGTAGAGCAAATGGGAAGATCCAGAATGCAAAAAGTAGTTCTCAGCATTGTAGCGCATCAGTTCCATAGACAAAGTCCAATGTCCGCAATGGGGTAGAGGTGACTCAGACAGCACCCTAGCTTATGGAAGGACCATTCTTAATCCTAGTAACAGAGGGGAAGAAGCTCTTCCAGAGTGTTGTTTCAACGTTCGGTATATTCTGTCTGACTGAAGCTGAGAGTTGTTATTATTATTATTATTATTATTATTATTATTATTATAGAAGAAATTGCCGTGGGTCAAGTGGGTCAAGTTGTTGATAATTTTGGCTGCTTTTCAAAGGCAGCAGAAGTGTAGATGGAGTCAATAGTGGGGAGCCTGGTCTGTGTGATGGACTGGGCTACATCAACAACTCTCTGCAATTTCTTTGGTCTTGGGCAGAGCTGTTCCCAAACTAAGCTGTGATGTTACCCGACAGTATGCTTTCTCTAGTGCATCTGAAGACCTTGTTTAAGAGGCATTGGAGATATGCCAAATGTCCTCAGTCTCCTCAGGAAGTAGAAACGTTGCTGTGTATTCTTGGTTGTCACTTCAATGTAGTTGGTCCACGGCAGATCCTTGGTAATATGAATGTCAAGGAACTTGAAGCTCTCAACCATTTCCACTTTGGCCGCATTGATGCTGATTAAGGCATGTGTTCCACCATGCTTCCTGAAGTCAATAACTAGCTCCTTTTCTTACTTGCATTGAGGGAAAGGATATTGTCCTGACACAACGTTATTAAGTTCTCTATCTCCTCCCTGTCCATTGTTCATGATCTGGCTCACCACAGTGGTATCATCTGCAAATTTGTAGATGGAGCAAGTGATGAATTTGGCCACACAGACATGAGTGTATAGAGATTATAGAAGTGGACTGAGAATACACCCTAGCAGGGATTAGTGTTGAGGATTATTGTGGAGAAGGTGTTATCACCTATTGTGATCCCTGGGTCAGAAAGTTGAGGTTGCAGAGGGGGATGCTGTTGCCTATGTCCAGGAGATCAGTCTGAGAAGGGTCTTGACCCAAATTGTCACCTGTTCCTTCTCTCCAGAGATGCTGGGACTTCTTCTGGGGTAGGGGTGACCTGTACAAAAGGTACAGGTTACACCTTAACTGAAGGGAGACCAACATTCTGGCAGGCAGGTTTGTTGGTGCTACACGGGTGGGTTTAAACTAAATAGTGGGGGGGAAGTGGTTGACAAATTGAGAGTATAAGGATGGAGTTAAAGGAGAAGTTATGAAAGACACAAGAAAAGTTATGAAAGACACCCAAATTAATGGGACGGAAATTCAAGAAAGGATAAAAGAGTAAGGTCAGGTGAAAGAGGAACTGGTGAGAGGGGAGGTGAACACCGAAATAAAAGTGTTATATATGAATGTGCGAAGAAATAAAGTGGATGAGCTCAGTTAAGGGCCTGTCCCACGAGCATGCGACTGCATGCGGCAAGCGTGACCAAACCGGAAGTGGGGGCCGCATGGAGGTCGAGTGATCCCCGTACGAGTTGACATGAAGTTCGAGCGAAGTCCGCGGGAAGGCAGATTATTATCTGAATGGTGTAAAATTAGGAAAAGAGGAAGTACGAGACCCGAGTGTCCTTGTACATCAGTCCCTGAAAGTAAGCATGCAGGTACAGCAGCCAGTGAAAAAAGCTAATAGCATGTTAGAAACATAGAAACATAGAAAATAAGTGCAGGAGTAGGCCATTCGGCCCTTCGAGCCTGCACCGCCATTCAATATGATCATGGCTGATCATCCAACTCAGTATCCTGTACCTGCCTTCTCTCCAGATCCCCTGATCCCTTTAGCCACAAGGGCCACATCTAACTCCCTCTTAAATATAGCCAATGAACTGGCCTCAACTACCTTCTGTGGCAGAGAATTCCACCGATTCACTATTCTGTATAAAAAAAGATTTTCGCATCTCGGTCCTAAAAGACTTCCCTCTTATCCTTAAACTGGGACCTCTAGTTCTGGACTTCCCCAACATCGGGAATAATCTTCCTGCATCTATGAAGAAAGACTGGATAGACTTGGTTTATACTCTCTAGGATTTAGAAGATTGAGAGGGGATCTTATAGAAACTTACAAAATTCTTAAGGGGTTGGACAGGCTAGATGCAGGAAGATTTTTCCCGATGTTGGGGAAGTCCAGGACAAGGGGTCACAGCTTAAGTATAAGGGGGAAATCCTTTAAAACCGAGATGAGAAGAACTTTTTTTACGCAGAGAGTGGTGAATCTCTGGAACTCTTGAACAGAAGGCAGGTACGGGATACTGAGTTGGATGATCAGCAATGATCATATTGAATGGTGGTGCAGGCTCGAAGGGCTGAATGGCCTACTCCTGCACCTAATTTCTATGTTAATTTCTATCTAGCCTGTCCAACCCCTTAAGAATTTTGTAAGTTTCTATAAGATCCCCCCTCAATCTTCTGAATTGCAGCATGTACAAGCCGAGTCTTTCCATTCTTTCTTCATATGAAAGTCCTGCCATCCCAGAAATCAGTCTGGTGAACCTTCTCTGTACTCCCTCTATGGCAAGAATGTTTTTCCTCAGATTAGGAGACCAAAACTGTACCCAATACTCCAGGTGTAGTCTCACCAAGACCCTGTACAACTGCAGTAGAACCTCCCTGCTCCTATACTCAAATCCTTTGGCTATGAATGCTAACATACCATTCGCCTTCTTCAATGCCTGCTGCACCTGCATGCCTACTTTTAATGACTGGTGTACCATGACACCCAGGTCTCGTTGCATCTCCCCCTTTCCTAATCGGCCACCATTCAGATAATAATCTACTTTCCTGTTTTTGCCACCAAAGTGGATAACCTCACATTTATCCCCATTATACTACATCTGCCATGCATTTGCCCACTCACCCAGCCTATCCAAGTCACCTTGCAGCCTCCTAGCATCCTCCTCACAGCTAACACTGCCCACCAGCTTTGTGTCATCCACAAACTTGGAGATGTTGCATTCAATTCCCTCGTCCAAATCATTAATATATATCGTAAATAGCGGTGCCCCACTAGTCACTGCCTGCCATTGTGAAAAGGACCCGTTTACTCCTGCTCTTTGCTTCCTGTCTGCCAGCCAGTTCTCTATCCACATCAATACTGAACCCCCAATACCATGTGCTTTAAGTTTGTATACTAATCTCTTATGTGGGACCTTGCCGAAAGCCTTCTGAAAGTCCAGATATAACACATCCACTGGTTCTCCCTTATCCACTCTACTAGTTACATCCTGTTGATCTTCATAACAAAAAGAGTTGACTATAGGAGCAATGAGGTGCTCCGCAGTTGAACAGGGCCCTGTTGAGACCACACCTGGAGTATTATGTGCAGTTTTGGTCTCCTTGAGGGAGCTCCTTGCTATTGGGGGAGTACAGCGTAGTTTCACAAGGTTAATTCCCGGGATGGCAGGACTGTCATATGATGAAAGAATGGAGCGACTGGGCTTTTAATCACTGGAATTTAAAAGGTTGCGTAATTTGCGAGCCAAGGACGCGTAAATGGGACAGGCCCTTTAGGGATAACACTTCACCTTTAGAATTGTGTCCAGTTCTAGTCACCCCAGGCAGGATGTGGAAGCTTTGGAGAGGGTGCAGAAGAAGTTGTTGCCTGGATGAGGGGGTATTAGCAAAAAGGAGAGTTTGGACAACCTTGAATTATTTTCTCTGGAGCGTCAGAATGTGAAGAGAGACGTGATAGGGTAGACAGTCAGATTCTTTATCCCAGGGTGGATATGTCTTTAGACACAGCTAAAATGTCAGAGAGGAAACATTTAATGGAGATATGTACAGCAATTGTTCTTACACAAAAGAGTGGGTGCCTGGAACATGGTGGTGGAAGCAGATACGATAATGGCATTTAGGATGCTTTTAGATAGTCACATGAATATGCAGAGAATGGAGCGATATGCATCACAGGCAGATATAAGGGAATGTTTTAAATTTGGCATGTTAGACACAGACATCGTGGGTCGAAGTGCATGTTCTTGTGTGGTACTGTTGTATATTCTATGTTATTGATATCACTAATATTGGTCAAATATAGAAATTTTAATTAATCATCCAAAGTTCCACCAGGGTAAGAAACGAAAATTAATGAAACAAATGTCAAAAACAAAAGAGAAGTCTGAAATAATGACATAAGTAATTAAGCGCAGAAAGAAAGACAATTGTAGAATTTCAAAGAAAATCCCAAATATTCAAAATGTATGCACAAATTGAGTTTGTTTAATGATTAGGTGACAGGGAGAGGAAATTAACCTTCACTAACATTATTCTTTTGAAAAGCATGAAATCCACAATTGAGGAGATTAGTTCTGGAAAATAATTGCAAGGATATTAATTTTGTAGTCTGTAAATGTATTTTTCAGAATATACCACAAAGACTGAATCCTAATGAGCTATTAAGCTTTGATATCAAAATTTATGACATATTCAGAAAAATTAGCCATTGAACTAGATAAGAAATGGGTATTAGGCATTTAACTGTGATTCATGTTTTTTTAATCGCTTGATAAAGGAAGTAGGCTTTTAGATAGATACATAAATATGCATGGAATGGAGGAATATGGATCCTTCGCAGGATAAAGGGAGTAGTTTAATTTAGCATAATGTTTGGCATAGACATCATGGACTGAGGGGTTTGTTCTTGTGGTATTGGGGGTAGAGTGCTGACATGGGTAGAGAAGTGGTTGGCAGACAGGAAACAAAGAGTATGGATTAGCAAGTCCCTTTCAGAAGGGCAGGCAGTGACTAGTCAGGTACCGCAAGGCTCGGTGCTGAGCAGCTACTTACAATATACATCAATGATTTTGATGAAGGGATTCAAAGTAGCATTAGCAAATTTATAGATGACACAAAGCTGGGTGGCAGTGTGAAATGTGAGGAGGATGCTATGACAATGCAGGGTGACTTTGACAGGTTGGGGGAGTGGGCAGATGCATGGCAGATGAGGTTTAATGCGGATAAATGTGAAGTTATCCATTTTGGTAGCAAAAACAGGAAGGCTGATTATTATCTAAATGGCGTCAAGTTGGGAAAAGGGGAAGTACAACAGGATCTGGGGGTCCATGTACATCAGTCTATGAAAGTAAGCATGCAGGTACAGCAGGCAGAGAAGAAAGCGAATGGCATGTTGGTCTTTATAACAAGAGGAATCGAATATAGGAGCAAAGAGGTCCTTCTGCAGTTGTACAGAACCCTAGTGAGACCACACCTGGAGTATTGTATGCAGTTTTGGTCCCCCAATTTGAGGAAGGACATTCTTGCTATTGAGGGAGTGCAGTGTATGTTTACAAGGTTAATTCCCGGGATGGCGGGACTGTCATATGCGGTGAGAATGAAGCAGCTGGGCTTGTACACTCCGCAGTTTAGAAGGATGATAGGGTATATCATTGAAACATTTAAGATTGTTAAGGGCTTGGACACGCTAGAGGCAGGAAACATGTTCCCGATGTTGGGGGAATCCAAAACCAGGGGCCACAGTTTAAGAATAATGAGTAAGCCATTTAGAACAGAAATGAGGAAACACTTTTTCTCACAGAGAGTGCTGAGTCTGTGGAATTCTTTGCCTCAGAGGGCGGTGGAGACAGGTTCTCTGGATGCTTTCAAGAGAGCTAGATAGGGCTCTTAAAAATAGCGGAATCAGGGGATATGGGGAGAAGGCAGGAACGGGGTACTGATTGGGAATGATCAGCCATGATCACATTGAATGGCAGTGCTGGCTCGATGGGCTGAATGGCCTATTCCTGCACCTATTGTCTATTGTGCTATGTTCTCTATTACTGTTTATGATCAGTATGGTTCAAACATAGAAATATTAATATGAATTAGTTTCCTGTACAGAGCAGTGTGATGTTGAAAACACCAGTGCAATGGGGAGCTTTAGTGAGGTGGAAATGGTTCAGTCCAAGACAATTGAAACAAACTAGTAAAATATACAAAAAAACACAACAGAGATTATAATTTTGCAGCTCTCTGTGAAATAATTAATAAATATAATTAGATTAAATTAACAGAAATCGTTTGATACTTAGCAAGCAACAATTATAAACCATAGCAACATTGTCAAGTTCTGGAAATCAGTTTCTCCTACTGCAGTCAGAGTAGTTGACCCGAGCACCATTCAGACTTATCAGTCTCCATTTGATCTCTGTGGGGTGCAGATGGCAGGCTTGCCTTCTACGCAATGCTCTCTAATTGAAGCCTGGGCTGCGTGGCTAATGTGTTCAGCAGGTTAATGATGCTGTGAATCCCCACTTCCATGCTAGACTAGGTGTGAAAATGTTTCAAGTGCATTGAACACAGATTTATTGTGACTAGTTAAGATGCTTTAACATAAATCAAAAGTGACATTTAATTAGTTTTGCTGTGAAGTTTAAAAGGATGGATTATATGGAATTCACCAGGAATTGGTTTGATTTTTGAAATATTATCGGAAGCATAACAGTACATTAATGTGCTGAATTTGCTTCAAACCTGCTCCATAGTAATGATGTTTTGTGAGGTATGTGTCACTGTTGATACAGAAAAATCGTTTGGACATAAAAGATTGCACTGCGAGTTGTTTTTTCTATAGTTTACTGGCGTATGCACACATTTCACCATTAGAATTGTCAAAGATTATGTACACAGTTTTGAAATCAACTCTTCTTTACATCCTTTGTTCATCACCAGCTTGCTGGTTTGATATCAGTTCAGATTCAATTTTAATTGTCATTGTCAGTGTACAGTACAGAGACAACAAAATGCATTTTGCATCTCCCTGGAAGAGCGACATAGCAAATGATTTGAATAAATAATAATAAGTGTCTGGGGGGGGTGGTGACTGGCAGTCACCGAGGTACGTTGTTTAGTAGAGTGACAGCCGCCGGGAAGAAGTGTTCCTCGACCTGCTAGTTCGGCAATGGAGAGACCTGTAGCGCCTCCTGGATGGTAGGAGGGTAAACAGTCCATGGTTGGGGTGAGATCAGTCCTTGGCGATGCTGAGCGCCCTCCACAGACAACGCTTGCTTTGGACAGACTCAATGGAGGGGCGCGAGGAACCGGTGATGCGTTGGGCAATTTTCACCACCCTCTGCAATGCCTGCAATGTCGGAGACAGAGCAGTTGCCATACCATACTGTGATGCAGTTGGTAAGGATGCTCTCGATGGTGCAGCGGTAGAAGTTCACCAGGATCTGAGGAGACAGATGGACCTTCTTCAGTCTCCTCAGGAAGAAGAGACGCTGGTGAGCCTTCAGATATTTAGCTTGAACAATAATTGCATAATGATCTGATATTTCAATGGTTTACAATCCATGCCTCAGCTGGTGCCCAAAAGGCAACAAAGAGACATTTAAAACTGGGACCCAACTGCATAGATAGACACAAAATGCTGGAGTAACTCAACGGGACAGAAGGAATGGGTGACGTTTCAGGTCGACAGCCTTCTTGAGATATTGGCAACTGCATGCGGCACTCACAGTCTAGACATTACTCACTCGTTCATGTTGGTTGTTCATGGGATATGGGGAGAAGGCAGGCAGGTTACTGATTGTGGATGATCAGCCATGATCACAATGAATGGCGGTGCTGGCTTGAAGGGCCAAATGGCCACCTCCTGCACCTATTGCTATGTTTCTATGTTTATTGGTGCTAACTATTCCAATGGAGAGCATTGCTAGTGCATGGAGGTAATTAAATTGCAATCCCCACCTTTGTAGGATTTATGCATAGTGTATGCATATTTTTTATTTCAGTGTAGAGACAAAATGCTGGAGTAACTCAGCCGGGCAGGCAGCATCTCTGGAGAGAAGGAATGAGTGACATTTAGGGTCGAGACCCTTCAAGACCCGAAACATCACCCATTCCTTCTCTCAAGAGATACTACCTGTCCTGCTGAGTTACTATCATTTTGTGTCTATCTTCAGTTTAAACCAGCATCTGCAGTTCCTTCCTACAACATTTTATTTCAGTGCATTGTCTGTGTCTATGTAGCCAGGATGCTGCAGAAAGCAAGGTTTGCATTGAAGAGGAGTTCGAACCTGAAACATTTTCTATTTAGCACTTTCTATTTAGTTCCAGATTACTTAAATGTTAGATTACGTAAACTGCTCCACCAACCTACTCTCAGGTTAGTTAGACTATTATTTCAAGGATATTAAATTCCACAGAATATCTGGGGAACCTGTTTAGTGTTGAGATACAGTGTGGAAGTAGGCCCTTCAGCCCAGCCATCCCCACACATTAACACTATCCTACACTCAATACAATGTTTACAATTAACCTACAAACCTGTACGTCTTTGGGGTGTGGGAAGAAACTGAAGTGATAGGGGAAAAACCCAAGCAGGTTATGGGGAGGTACACAAAAAAGCTGGAGAAACTCAGCGGGTGCAGCAGCATCTATGGAGTGAAGGAAATAGGCGACGTTTCGGGGCCAAAAACCTTCTTCAGACTGATGGGGGGTGGGGGGAGGCGGGGACAAGAAAGAAAAAGGAGGAGGAGGAGCCCGAGGGCTGAGGGAGAGCCAGGAAGGGGAGGAGACAGCAAGGGCTAACCGAATTGTGAGAATTCAATGTTCATGCCACCAGGATGCAGACTCCCCAAGTGGAGTATGAAGTGCTGTTCCTCCAATTTCCGGTGTTGCTCACTCTAGCCGTGGAGGAGGCCCAGGTCAGAGAGGTCGGATATGGAATGGGAGGGGGAGTTGAAGTGCTGAGCCACCGGGAGGTCAGGTTGGTTAATGCGGACCGAGCGGTCATTGGGAGAATGCACAATCTCCTTGGTTCTGTGAGCCACTAGGTTTCTAACATGCCATATGCCTTGATCCACACAGTCGGATCGATATTCCAACTAATTAAAGCTTAAATCTCCCTGAACAGTGACCTGAAAAGTCCAAGTCTTGACATTTTCTCTCAACTTTCCATTCCACCAAGTTAAACGTCAGTTCCCATATTTGTCATGTGATCATTTAGGTTTCCGCTGAGCGCTCAAGTTCCCTCCCAGCTCCCAAATACTTATGTTTTGATCAGAGAATCAGCCACCACAAATTTCCCCTAGTATGTAGGCGCGTGGTGGGATCTGGGTGGAATTGAGAACAATTTAGGAAAATAGGTTACAGGGAAATTACTGGGGAAAGGAATAGCTCTTGGAGAAAGCATTCAATGGGTCATCAAAAAAATACACAGAGTGCTGGAGCAATTTAGCAGCCCAGGCAACTTCTCTGGAGAACATGGATAGCCAACGTTCAGTCAGGATTATTTTTCAAGGTCATTGTGGTAGTGGGCGAGAAAGCTGGAAGAGATGGGGGAAGGACAAACCTGGCGAGTGATGGGTGGATACAGTTAATGGGGGTTGTTTACAATTGGCAGATGGTTGGACAAAGACCAGAGATAACAAGTCAAGTGTGAGATAAGCATAGAAATGTGAGATGAGAGAAAAGAATGTATGTGAAAAAGAATAGGAGGAAGGTGACGAGGAGGAATAGGTGTAAATCCAGGTGGGTGGCCAGAGGATGCAATATAGGAGGAAGAGGCAGGGGACAGCAAGGGGAGAAATCTTATAGAAACTTATAGAAATCTTATAGAAACTTGCAAAATTTTTAAGGGGTTGGACAGGCTAGATGCAGGAAGATTGTTCCCGATGTTGGGGAAGTCCAGGACAAGGGGTCACAGCTTAAGGATAAGGGGGAAATCCTTTAAAACCGAGATGAGGAGAACTTTTTTCACACAGAGAGTGGTGAATCTCTGGAACTCTCTGCCACAGAGGGTAGTTGAGGCCAGTTCATTGGCTATATTTAAGAGGGAGTTAGATGTGGCCCTTGTGGCCAAGGGGATCAGAGGGTATGGAGAGAAGGCAGGCACGGGATACTGAGTTGGATGATCAGCCATGATCATATTGAATGGCGGTGCAGGCTCGAAGGGCCGAATGGCCTACTCCTGCACCTAATTTCTATGTTTCTATGTTTCTAAATAAATGCAAATCCAAGTAGGGTGGATCTCTTCTATCCTTATCTCTTTATCTCAATAGACAATAGACAATAGGTGTAGGAGTAGGCCATTCGGCCCTTCAAGCCAGCACCGCCATTCAATGTGATCATGGATGATCATCCCCAATCAGTACCCTGTTCCTGCCTTTTCCCCATATCCCCTGACTGCTATCTTTAAGAGCCCTATCCAGCTCTCTCTTGAAAGCATCGAGAGAACCTGCCTCCACTGCCCTCTGAGGCAGAGAATTCCACACACTCACATCTGTGGGAAAAAGTGTTTCCTCGTCTCCGTTCTAAATGGCTTACCCCTTATTCTTCAACTGTGGTCCCTGGTTCTGGACGCCCCCAACATTGGGAACATGTTTCCTGCCTCCATCGTGCCCAAACCCTTAACAATCTTATATGTTTCAATAAGATTCCCTCTCATCCTTCTAACTCTAGAGTGTACAAGCTAAGCCGCTCCATTCTCTCAGCATATGACAATCCCGCCATCCTGGGAATTAACCTTGTAAACCTACGCTGCACTCCCTCAATAACAAGAATGTCCTTCCTCAAATTAGGGAACCAAAACTGCACACAATACTCCAGGTGTGGTCTCACTAGGGCTCTGTACAACTGCAGAAGGACCTTTTTGCTCCTATACTCCTCTTGGTATAAAGGCCTACATGCCATTCGCTTTCTTCACTGCCTGCTGAACCTGCATGCTTACTTTCATAGACTGATGAACAAGGACCCCCAGATACCGTTGTATTTCCCCTTTTCCCAACTTGACTCTATTTAGATAGTAATCTGCCTTCCTGTTTTTGCTACCAAAGTGGATAACCTCACATTTCCCCACATTAAACGTCATCTGCCATGCATCCCCCCCACTCCCCAACCTGTCCAAGTCACCCTGCATTCTCCTAGCATCCTCCTCACAGTTCACACTGCCACCCAGCTTTGTGTCATCTGCAAATTTGCTAATGTTACTTTGATTCCCTTTATCTAAATCTGATGTATATTGTAAATAGCGGAGGTCCCAGCACCGAGCCTTGCGGTACCCCACTTGTCATTGCCTGCCATTCTCAGAGGGACCCGTTAATCCCCACTCTGTTTCCTGTCTGCCAATCAATTTTCTATCCATGTCAGCACTCCACCCCATTACCATGTGCACTAATTTTGCCCACTAATCTCCTATGTGGGACCTTATCAAATGCTTTCTGAAAGTCCAGGTACACTCCATCCACTGGCTCTCCCTTGTCCATTTTCCTAGTTACATCTTCAAAACATTCCAGAAGATTAGTCAAGCATGATTTCCCCTTCGTAAATCCATACTGACTCGGACGGATCCTGTTACTGCTGTCCAAATGTGCAGCTATTTCATCTTTTATAATTGACTTCAGCATCTTCCCCACCACCAATGTCAGGCTAACTGATCAATAATTCCCTGATTTCTCTCTCCCGCCTTTCTTAAAAAGTGGTATAACATTAGCTACCCTCCAATCCACAGGAACTGACCCTGAGTCTATAGAACATTGGAAAATTATCACCAATGCATCCACGATTTCTAGAGCCACTTCCTTTAGTACCCTGGGATGCAGATCATCAGGCCCTGGTCTCACAATAGTTGTCTTTTCATCTCTGGCCTCTGTCCAACCATTTGCTCATCAAAAACTCCTCTCACCTGCATCCCCTATCACTGCTGCACCCGCTGAGTTTCTCCAGCTTTTTTTGTGTACCTTCCCCCTATCACTCATTAGGCTTTGCCCTGCCCGCACCTCTCTTGCCTCTTTCTCTCCCACACCCCCCACCACAATCAGCCTGAAGAAGGGTCCTGACCCAAAAGGTTGCCTATTCTCCATATTCTCCAGAGATGCTGCATGAGCCACTTAGATAATCCACCATTTTGTGTCGTTTTTCAAACCAGCATCTGCAGTTCCTTGTGTTGGAATTTAATGGGCTACATTGGCCTCTTTCTATGTCGCAATATTAAACCATTCAGAAAGTTAGAAAGTAACTACTTAAACATTTAGACCAGATTTCACTGGCATAAACGTGTCATCTGCAACCCACTAGTCCACATATGCAAAGTCCATCTTCCTGACCTAAAGTGCCAGGCTCCAGTGGTGTGACATGGCTGGTAGTCAGACTTTGTTCAGCACAAGCCGCTAGCAAGAATCTCCACTTGACAGCTGGTGTAAAAGGTGGAAACTTGATGTTTTATTCCAAAACATTTCTAATTATCAAAAATGAAAGAAATAGTTTTAACAATAAATGATTTAAAATATTTTTCTAAATATTTTAAACACAGTTGAAGCACTGTTTTAAAGCACATAAATAATTAAAACCATTAAACAAAACTAGAGCTATTTCCAAGACCTTCCTTTCCTTTTCTTTCCACAAAACACGTATCCTCAGTGAAAGTGGTGAGGCTGCATCGGGTCTCACCTGGTGTAGGATGCAAGAACTGATTCCCAGCATAACAGCCTGGGGATGTTAGTGTGGGAGAGACCGTCACAAGGTTCCCCACAGTGCCTCCAGCATGGAAGAGTATTGAAGCTATTGTCCAGCAAGTTCAGGATCCATCGAGTGATTTTGGTTTCTAAAGAATTGCAAGCATTTGTCTGCCAAATCTGAATAAACAAAACAATGATGCTCCACACAAAATGATTCAAAGGTAGCACAGTGCAGAGAGAGTGCTGGAGCAGGCAGCATCTCTGAACAATATGTGTAGGAAGGAATTACAGACGCTGACGATAGACATAAAATGCTGGAGTGACACTATGGGTCAGACAGCATCTCTGGAGCAGCAGAATAGGTTGGGACGTTTCAGGTTGAGACCCTTCTTAATATTTTGGGTTGGAACCTTTTTCCGACGCAGCTCGAAATGTTGCCTATCCATACCCTCCAGAGATGACCTGACCCACTGAGATATCCCAGCTCTTTAGGTTTTTTTTTTGTAAAGCAGAATCTGCAATTCCATGTGCCTCTAGAGAACTACAAATCATGCAAATCCGAATAAAGATGGTGCAATCCAAGAGTTGAGAATGGTGGAGAACAGGCACAACTCCTGAAGAGAGAGAGCGTAATTATTTCAGTCTGGTAGATGGCCTTATAGAGTCATAGTGTGACACAGTGTGGAAACAGGCCCTTCGGTCCAACTCGCCCACATCGGACAACAATGTCAAGTAAAGTCAAGTCAAGTTTATTCATCCCATACACATACGAGATGTGCAATTAAATGAAAAGTGGCAATGCTCGCGGACTTTCTGCAAAAAGACAAACAAACAAACAACCAAACAAACTACAAACAGAATCATATATTCTTTTACATGTTAAAGTTAAAAACACACACAATTTTCGCGGAGCTACCACAACGGCGACTGGACAGGGCCGGACCACTTTTAAAAAATATATATTTTTTAATTTTTTTTACTATACTATACTAGTCCCACGTGCCTGCACTTGGTCCATATCCCTCCAAACCTGTCCTATCCATGTACCTGTCTAACTGTTTCTTAAACATTGTGTTTTGTTCCAAGAACTGGGAATCCAAACTCTATTGTCCCGCTTTATTTATTTTACATGAAATTACTCTGCTTAATTTACTTGAATTCAAACAGTTAACCAATCCCAAGGCTTGAGCTGGCACGTGGGATTGTCCCAGCCTCAACTACCTACTCTGGCAGCTTGCTCTGTACACCCACCACCCTTTGCGTGAAAAAGTTACCACTTGGATTCCTATTGAATCCTTTCCCCTTCACCTTAAACCTATGCCCTCTGGAACTTGATTCCCCTACTCTGGGCAAGAGACACTGTGCATCTACCCGATCTATTCTTCTCATGATTTTATACATCTCTATAAGATCTTCCCGCATCCCCCTGCGCTCCATGGAATAGAGACCCAGCCTACTCAACCTCTCTCTATAATTCCCACCCTCTAGTCCTGGCAACATCCTCGTAAATCTTTTCTGAACCCTTTCAAGCTTATCAATATCTTTCCTATAACATGGTGCCCAGAACTGAACACAATATTCTAAATGCCGTCTCACCAACGTCTTTTACAACTGCAACATTACCACCCAACTTTCATACTCAATACTCTGACTGATGAAGGCCAAAGTGCCAAAAGCCTTTTGTACCACCTTATCTACCTGCGACTCGACCTTCAAGGAACCATGCGCCTATACTCCTAGATCCCTCTGCTCTACAACACTACCCAGAGGCCTACCTTTTACTGTGTGGGGTCCTGCGCTTGTTTGACGTCCCAAAGTGCAACACCTCACACTTTTCTGTATTAAATTCCATCAACCATTCCTCCATCAATTATGTGTTGCAGGATTTAAGCATTTTTATGTACACTTTATTTTATGTTTTTCTCTTCCCCTCAATTATGTTTAATAATGTCAGGAGATGTAGAACTACTGTAGAAATTATGAAGGACAACTCTGGATTCGGGACTCTGAGGTACTTGGCTGCATCACATGAAGCATACAGTCTGGTAATAATAGCCAATGCAAGATAATAGTCGAACAAATACCGGAGGTCTCACCTTCTGTAGTTGGAACATCAGAGGTGCGAATGAGCCAATTAAAAGAGGTAAAATTCTGGCACAATTAAAATCATTAAATATGGATATTGCGTTCCTACAAGAGACACATTTGAAACAACAAACTCAGATCAGATTAAGGGCAAATTGGATAGGTCAAACCTATTACTCCTCATTCACCTCTAAAGCAAGAGGCACGGCCATTATAATTCGGAAGGGCATACCTTTTAAATTAAAGAATTCCATATCTGATAAAGAGGGAAGATATGTTATAGTCACAGGAGAAATTTACAATACACCATTAACTATGATAAATATTTACGCGCCTAATTTTGATAACCCACAATTTTTTAGGAAAATAATAGATTTAATCGCAGAGCATAATTTTCAAAATATAATAATGGGGGGAGATTTCAATTGTGTTATAGATCCATATTTAGATAAATCAATAAAGCTAGGGAAGCGTCTTGTTAAAACCAAGACCTGTGAATTTTTAAATACTTATATTAAAAATAATAACATAGCTGATGTTTGGAGAATAGCAAATCCAAGTGGTAGGGAATACTCATTTTATTCATCAGTTCACAAAACTTATTCGCGAATTGACTATTTCTTACTGGACACAAAATTGATCCCGTATACGAATGAACCATCATATCATAATAGTATTATTTCTGATCACTCACCATTGACTTTTATACTTAAAATTGAGGGAATGCCGAGTATAAAGCCTTTTTGGAGGTTCAATGCACACATATTAAATAACCCGCAGGGTTATGAGTATATAAAAGAACAAACAAAACTTTTTTTCGAAACAAATGACACACCGGGTATTTCTGCACCGCTATTATGGGAGACCTTTAAGGCATATATTCGCAGTGTCATAATCTCTTACCAAAGTTTTCAAAATAAGGAAAATAAAAGAGAACTTCAGCGGATAGAACAGAAGATAAAATTACTAGAACTGGACAATGCAACTGACCCAACCATAAATAAACATAATAAGATAACTTTACTGAAATATAAAGTCAATAGAATATTATCGGCTAGAGTAATAAGAGTATTCCAAATTACAAAACAAGCACACTTCGAATTTGGGGATAAGCCACATAAACTGCTTGCGAGGCAACTGAAGCAACGAGAAAAGGAAAAAGCTATTACAAAAATTAAATCGGACAATGGTGAGTTGCTAACATTGCCTAAGGATATTAATAAGAGGTTTGCCCAATTTTATCATAATTTATGCACATCCAAAATAAAGACAGATGTAAGTAAAATTACAAATTTTTTAGATAATTGCAAGCTCCCAAAATTGGGTAGTTTAGAACAAGAGCAATTAGGAGCACGGATTACTAGTGAAGAAATAAAACAAATAATAAACTCATTGAAAAATGGGAAGACCCCAGGACCAGATGGCTTTAGTAATGAATTTTATAAAAGATTTCAGGAGTCTATTGTACCAAGATTATTTAATTTATACACGCAGGCTTATACTGAAAATAAACTACCAGAAACCCTAGCAGAAGCAACAATAACGCTTATACCAAAAAAAGATAAAGATTTAGAAGAGCCTGGTTCTTATAGAGCTATATCACTTCTAAATACGGATCAGAAAATTTTAGCAAAGATTCTAGCTAGAAGGCTAAATAATTATATTAACAATTTAATAAATACGGATCAAACGGGATTTATACCCAAAAGACAATCATTTAATAATTTGAGAAGGCTTTTTAATATAATGTACTCTCATAAGAAGGACAATGAATATATCTCAGTGGTCACGTTGGATGCAGAGAAGGCATTTGATCAAGTAGAATGGCAGTATTTATACAAGGTACTCCAAAAATTTAATATGGGAGAGAATTTTATCAGATGGATTAAACTACTTTATGACAGACCTACGGCAAGAATATTAACTAACAATACACTATCTCCAAAATTTTACTTATCAAGGGGTAATAGGCAAGGGTGTGCCTTATCACCATTGCTATTTGCCCTTATGATAGAACCGTTGGCCGAAAGGATTAGAAATCACCCGAATATTCACGGATATAACAGCAAGGACTCAAAGAATAAAATTTCATTATACGCGGATGATATCCTTTTATATATTACTAATACACAAACGAGTATACCCACCTTATTAACACTAATTGAGGAATTCGGCTCTTTTTCAGGATACAGAATAAATTGGAATAAAAGCGAAATTATGTCTTTAAAACCACAGGATTCGAGACACTTACTAAAATTCCCCTTCAAAATTGCAACAGAAAAATTTAAGTACCTGGGTATTCAAATTACGAGAAGACACAAATCATTATTTAGTGCCAATTTTATACCACTATTAAATAAACTGAATGATACGATTAAATTTTGGAAAACGCTTCCACTCTCATTGATAGGCAGAATTAACGCTATAAAAATGACTTTCCTACCACAATTAATATATTTGTTTCAACAATTCCAATATATATTCCAAAATATTTTTTCAAAAAATTAGATTCCACTATCACTAATTTTATATGGGACTACAGAACACATAGAATTCAACGAAAGCATTTGTGCAAATCTAAAGAAGTGGGGGGTTTATCATTACCTAACTTTATATATTACTACTGGGCAGTGCATATTAAGAACATAATATACTGGCTAGATAGTTCCACTCAGCAGTTGGAGTGGATAAGAATGGAGAAAGAGGAGTGCTATCCGCACGATATAGGAACGATCCTGCTCTCACCGATAAAAATGAATAGTATAATATATAAGAAGAACCCAATTATTCACAATATAATAAGAATTTGGAAACAAATAAAAGCATCCTTGAAATTAAATAATTTATCAGTACTAACCCCACTACTGAACAACCCCGCATTCAAACCTTCTCTCATCGACAACACATATCAGCAATGGGATAGACTGGGGATTAGGAAAGTAGGGGACATGTATGAAGTGGGCAAACTGTTATCATTTCAACAATTAAAATTAAAATTTAAATTGAAGGATAATCAATATTTTAAATATATACAGGTATGTGACTTTATGAAGAAACATACACATAGATTTCAAACTATATTTTTAGATCCTTTAGAAGAAGCAATGAATATTAAGGCTGATTCACAAAAATTAATATCATACTTTTATAATAATATATTAAATAGAGAATCACCCTCAACAGAAGCATTAAGGGAAGATTGGGAACAAGAGCTAATGACAAAGATCTCGAAGGATAGATGGGAAAAATATTTGATGAACACACATAACTGTTCTATTAATGCAAGACACAATTTAATTCAATTCAAATTATTACATAGACTATATTATTCAAAAACGAGGTTGAACAAATTTTATCCAAACGTCTCTCCCAGATGCGATAAATGTTTGTTTCAAAACGCTAATATAACACACTCATTTGTTGGATGTACAAAGTTGAATAAATATTGGAGTGATATATTTGATATATTTACAAAGATTTTCAAGTCAAGAATAGAACCCAAAACGGAATGGATTATATTTGGAATAATAGGAGAAGATACCAATTTAAATAAAGATCAAAATGTTTTTTTTAATTATGGGTTAATAATTGGAAAGAAATTGATACTTAAATTTTGGAAAAGTACAACCACACCAACTGTTAAAATGTGGATTAGGAATATGATGGACATAGCACGCCTTGAAGAAATGAGACTCCGACTAATAGATAAATATGACCAATTCTTAAAGAGTTGGTCTCCTTTCATCGACTTTTTGGAATCATGTGATGCAGCGGTGCCGTAAGGATTGCCGATTTCAGTTCATGACGCGGATAGATCTACATCTCCGAATACAGATTTGAAAAATTCTCTTTTAAGGGGCCTTCTCTTCTATTTCTACTCTCCTCTTTCTCTCTTCCTTTTTTTATTTTTTATATACACACTTCACGTTTTTCTACTCTCTGCCATCTATTTTTCCACTTTTTCCCCTTTCTATTGCTTTCTTTTTCTTGATCTGCTTACTTTTTTCTTATAACATAAAACTAGAGGTTGTACATAGAATGGATTACGGTATTACATAGTTGGCACCTAAAATTAGGCGCCACTGTACTGTTTTGTGCTGTATTAACTTCTAATAAAATAAAAAATAAATAAATAAATAAATTAAAAAAAAAAAAAAACATTCCTCCATCGACCTGGCCAATTGATCCAGTTCTTGCTGCAATCATTCACAACCATCTTCACTATCTGCAAAACCACCCACTTTTGCATCATCAGCAAACTTGCTAATCTTGCCCTGTGTGCTCTCATCCAAATCATTGATGTAGATGACAAACAGTAATGGGCCCAGCACCGAACCCTGAGGCACACCACTAGTCACAGGCATCCAGTCAGAGAAGCCAATTTGCTATCCATTCAGCTATCTCTCCTTGGATCCCACAGGATCTAACCTTCCAGAGCAGCCTACCATGCACAACCTTGTCAAACGTCTTACTGAAGCCCATATACACAACATCTACAGCTCTGCCCCCATCAACCTTTTTTGGTCATGTCATCAAAAAAAATCAGATTTGTGAGACACGACCTCCCATGTACAAAGCCATGCTGACTATCCCTAATCAGCCCTTGCCCGTCCAAATGCCTGTATAACCTATCTCTCCAGTAACTTACCAACTACAGATCTTAAGCTCACCAACCTATAGTTCCCAGCATTTTCCCTGCAGCTCCTCTTGAAAGGAGGTACAATATTTTCCACCCTCCAGTCTTCCGGCACCTCTCCTGTATTTAAGGACAACTCGTAAATTTCAACCAGGGCTCCCGCAATGTCCTCGGATATATTTGATCAGGCCCTAGAGATTTGTCTACCTTCAATTGTGACAGTACCTTCAGTACATCTTCTACAGTAACCCTGACTGCTCTTTTATCATGGAAGGTCATCAACCTGAAACAGTGACTCTTTTTTTTGTCCCACATATAGTGCCTTTTCTGTTTGAAAACTGCATGCTTTACATTGGGTATGAAATAAAGTCAGTGGTGTATTAGTACTGGAATATCTCAGTGTGCACAACAATAGTACTCTTACATGTCTCCCCCTCTCCCCCTCTCCCCGCTCTCTCTCCCCCTCTCCCTAGATTGGAAAAAAAATTCCATCACAATATGCTATGATCTTAAAAAGAGGCATAATGTTATAAAGAGACATAATGTCACAAACATAATGTTTCATCAAAAGTGCACTCGGTTTAGACTGTCCCACTTTTCTTGAAACTTATGGTGGTTAAATAATGTATTGTCTAGTTACTAAAGTCCACTCATGTATCATCTGTTTATATACTGACTCTCCATCACACTGCACTATTCTGAAGAATCTATTAGTGAAGTCTTTCACATGACTACAGGAAACCTATGTTTGTTTAAAGGACTAACAGAGAGCAGAGAATGACTAATTCTCAGTGTGAGTGGCAACAATGTACATACTCCAGTGATTTCCCCCCCCCCCCATATAATGGAACATCTGAGGAGGCTTTCGAATTTCTGTTAAAATCTGAAAGAATTTCAAGTGAGGATGAATTATACTTTGTCAAACAAAGAATGAAATAAAATTCTATACTTCACTACACATATATATAACAACCCAGAGAATAGTTCTAGAATGAATAGCCAGCACACACAGTGGGCGGCCACCGTGGCACAGCTGTGGAGTTGCTGCCTTACAGCACTTACAGCACTGGAGACCCGGATTTGATCCCAACTACGGGTGCTGTCTGCATGGAGTTTGCACGTTCTCCCCGTGACCGCATGGGATTTCTCTGAGATCTTTGGTTTCTTTCCACACTCCAAAGATGTACAGGTTTGTAGGTTAATTGGCTTGGTATAAGTGCAAATTGTCCCTAGTGTGTGTGTGGGGTAGTGTTAATATGTGGGGATTGCTGGTCGTTGTGGATTCAGGTGGGCTGAAGGGCCTGTTTTCACGCCGTATCTGAATTAAAACATTTTAGGTGTGCGTACTAAGTGTGCTC
This sequence comes from Leucoraja erinaceus, assembly GCF_028641065.1. NCBI lineage: Eukaryota > Metazoa > Chordata > Chondrichthyes > Rajiformes > Rajidae > Leucoraja > Leucoraja erinaceus. The sequence goes on along the minus strand of NC_073382.1, from coordinate 77,647,157 downwards.
GCAGGTGAAACTGTCCCAATATCATAATTGTTCTTGAGAATACTGAATATTGCAACAGGAACATTCATAGTACTATTAAATACAAATCAGTGGAACATTTTGATGGGCTCCCTATGTAATGAAATTATCTATTTTTAAATTCAAGAAACCAGATTCAGAGGGCCTGTTTCCGTGCTGTATCTCTAAACTAAACTAAACTAAAATAAAGGAGAAGATGCCATTTGAATAGCTAGTTAGTGTCATGGGATTAATAGCACATTTCAATCAGTGGCATGACGTTAATAAGCATGTGAGCAACAGCAACAATATTTCAGGAAATGATATTGTCACTCTTTGTTTAATAGACAATAATTACTAAATGAGTGGTCCCAGTCAACCCTGGCTACATGGTCAGAGGAGCAACCACTACCGTATGCAATTCAAAGTGAATATTCAATAAACAACTAATCTCAATAATAACAAATTGCATTTATTTTTAAATACAGGCGACAAGCGGTAATTTATAGGCAACAAGACGTAATTTGGAATGTTTATGAACAATTTTTGACGCATTCCCGTTGGAAACCAGCACCACTGCGTCACTAATGTTTCAACGACGATGAATGAGGAATGAATGAAGCTTATGGGGAATTTTTCCTTCCAAAACTCACAAACCACTGACCAAAAAATTAAGAAACGGAGTAAAATTCTCTCAAACAGGATTTGCATGCAATAAAATAAAATTTTCTTTCAACTTTCTTTTCTGGGCACATGTGCAGATGGCGAGGCTTCGTATTGTGGAAAATGATGAGGTGAACCGTTTTCTGGCAATACAACCCTTGTAACCCTGGAATAGAAACAATGTCACTGGCACTCTTTGAGTTCTTAAACATTCCAACTTTGGGATAACTGCTCACAAATGGTGTCTTTCTGAATGGAAGTTCAGTTCCTCATTGATTCTACCCAGAAAGATTTAGCTCTTAGAGTTGACGGAATCAAGGGATATGGGGAGAAAGCAGGAACGGGGTACTGATTTTGGATGATCAGTCATAATCATATTGAACGGCGGTGCTGGCTCGAAGGGCCGAATGGCCTACTCCTGCACCTATTTTCTGTTTCTATATGTAATGTTGCCCTCACCTCAGCTACTAAAGCACCAATCTATACATTTATTGCTTTCCGATTTGATTTATCCTACACTTTCTTTATTGTCGTACCATCACACAACCTTTGTAAATTTAAATATGCTCAAAACTTTGGTGCCCATATCCCAATCCTCATCACCTCCCACCCATCAAGGCCTTGATTGCTCCCAACAGAACCCTGTTTACTTTCTGAATGATATATGATTACAGATACATCCAGGTTGAAGTGCACCACTTTGGACATTTCGATCACAAGTGAAAATGACACCAGCACGAATTTCCACATCTGACATACATAAGGTCATAAGGTCATAAGTGATAGGAGCAGAAATAGGCCATTCGGCCCATCAAGTCTACTCTGCCATTCAATCATGGCTGCTCTATCTCTCCCTCCTAACCAAATTCTCTGGTCTTCTCCCCATAACCTCTGACACCTGCACTAATGAAGAATCTATCTATCTCTGCCGTATAAATATCCACTGACTTGGCCTCCACTGCCTTCTGTGGCAAATAATTCCACAGATTCACCACCCTCTGACTAAACAAATTTCTCCTCATCTCCTTCCTAAAAGAAGGAGCTTTAAGTCTGTGGCTATGACCTCTGGTCCTAGGCTCTTCCACTAGAAAACATTCTCTCCACATCCACTCTATCCAAGCCTTTCACTATTCTGTATGTTTCAATGAGTTTCCCCCTCATTCATCTAAACTCCAGTGAGTACAGACCCAGTGCCGACAAATGCTCGTCATACTGTATGTTAACCTACTCATTCCATACATGGGATGACATCATGTAATTCTCTTCTGACGTGTTGGCCAGGAACATAGCTTTGTTCTAGGTGGTACCAATGCTGAGACTTCTTGGAACAACCAGACTTTTATACCACTGCTTGACCTTGAATGACACATCCCAAATCAAATCCAGTCAAGAACAATCAATATTTCACAACCCAACAACATTGAATTCCCCAATTTCAAGTGACATCCCCTCTTTCTTCATTGTGTGATCCCCTCACCATGATGCATACTCATGTCTTCCTCTATCTCCACTCCCCCTGCTCTTTTCTCCTCTTTCAAACATTCATCTTGTAGTCAATGCCTATTATGTTCTGTGTGGGGAAGCAAAGCAAGAGTTTCATTACCAATTATCCCAACAGCCAAAGTATCCTTGATGAGATAATTCCATATTCTTCCACCTTTTAATCTAATTGACAAGGAACGTCAAGAACATTTCTGGTCACGTCACTTTATGTGGCACCAGATTTAAAAGTTTGCAGCATTCAAAAGTTTATTTTGCACAAATTAGATTTTTTTTTCTCTGGCTGACAAATGCATTGTGTTTTTTTTTAAATTACATTTAAACAAAAGGGTTAGTCTTGCATTTCTCTAGCATTACCAGTAGCAGCAACAGCTCCATTGAAGAAAATTCACCTGGTATTCCACATCTGGGATGATAACAACTTGAATGGCTCATTCCGCTACTGTCAGTAAATAGTAGTGAAGGACATCTGAAGTGATGGAGATTTGATCTGATCCGGGGCAAATTTTGCAGAGAATTAGCATGGCATTTCGGATTGCTTGTTCCTTAAGAAGGTTTAATAAGGTTGATGTCATGAGCTGTACAGCAACTCAAATGCCAATTTTGTTGATCGATGCCATCATTGAATTACACAACTCAAATGTAAACTGATCAATCTTCAATCCAAACTATCCACAGTGTGTGTGTGTGTGAAAGTGTTGTAAATTGAGGCCACACAAGTTGACAAATCCAGCTGATCCTAATTCACTTCTATTCCCTTGTGTAAACATAGTTTAAGTAAGGGCTACAATCAAAACTCATGAAGTCTTGCACTTAAGGTGTTTCACATCTTAAAGTATTTAAGGCTGCATGCTGGAGTTTGCATAAATTGTGTGAATTATTAAATTAATTCACTTTATCTGTCACATCAAAGCTCTATATAGGAACAACCAGATGTACATACTTTCTCAAGTACTTCAAGTACCTTTTGATTTCACAACACCTATTAAAATCATTTTGATAAACTGTGAAAGGTTCATAAATTAAGTTGTGTACTTTTTAATAAACAGTTCAAATTCACTTAGTTTATGGATTTATAAATACAGCATTTTAAAATGATCTCCCTTCATTGAGTGCACGGAAATCCTGATTCATATTATAAAAGTTGTTGAAACACAAAGCTGCATTGAAAGAGTTTTTCGTTTTCTCTAGTTAAGTTTTTGGTTTATAGGTTGTGTTTATGGGGGGGGGGGGTTGAAACGGGGCTTGCTGTCTCTCCCTTCGGGGGAATGCAACTTTTTTGTCGTATCCCCCTTCTCTGCCTCCGTCTGCGCTGAGGCCTAATGGCGGAGCTGGCGACCTCGAGACTCCGGAGGCAGAGCCAGTAAGGACTTGCCCTGGGCTCGCTTCCATGAGGGCGGTCCGGCTCGGGGCTGGAACGGCGCTCCCGTGAGGGGCTGTGACGCTCCCGTGAGGGCGGCCTGGCGCGGGGCTGAGACTCTCCTGTGAGGGGCTGTGGCGCTCCCATCGGGGCGGCCCAGCTCGAGGGTTGAACAGCGCTCCTGTCGGAGCGGCCCAGCTCGAGGGAGGAACGGTGCTCCCGTCGGAGCGGCCCAGCTCGAGGGAGGAACGACGCTCCCGTGAGGGTGATCCGGCTAGGGGCTGGAACGGTGCTCTGGTGGCTGGGACGGCGTTCTGGCAGCGGTGACCCGAGTCCGGGGTTCAGTCGCGGGCCGGCGGCTGCGTCCGCTGGACTGGAGGGCGGCAGCTTCGACCACCCCGGGCCGCCGTGTTTGAGCCGGCCCATTTGCGGGGTTCGGTGAGCCACGGGACTGTTTGTGCCATTGCCCGGTGGGGTATCGCCTCAGCACAGAAGGAGAAGAGGAGGGAAGAGACTGCAGCCCTAAGATTTTTGCCTCCACCACAGTGAGGAGGAGCTTGGAGGACTCACTGTGGTGGATGTTAATTTTTGTTTATTGTTGTTTATTATTTGAATGTATGACTGCAGGCATGAAATTTTGTTCAGACCGTAAGGTCTGAATGACAATAAAGGTAATTCTAATTCTAATTCTAACATGGAAATATCAGTCATTTATCTAATATATATTTTAATATGGCCCAATACATTTTACAATAATAATTCTTTTTTTTTTTAAGTTTGATTTCCTATTATACCAGAAGAAAGGCAATGACAAATTTGCTCTTATAAAAGTCTCACACTCACCAAAAGATTATGTATGAGCAGACCAAGTGTAGGCTTGGCGATCGCTTCACTGAACACCTCAGCTCGGTTCGCAATAACCAACCTGATCTCCCGGTGGCTCAGCACTTCAACTCCCCTCTCCCATTCTGAATCCGACCTTTCTGTCCTGGGCCTTCTCCATGGCCAGAGTGAGCACCACCGTAAATTTGAGGAGCAGCACCTCATATTTCGTTTGGGCAGTTTGCATCCCAACGGTATGAACATTGACTTCTCTAATTTCAGGTAGTCCCTACTTCTCCTCCCTTCTCATCTCTCCCTCAATCCACTGGCTCCAACTCTTCCTTTCTTCTTCCCGCGCCCCCACCCTCACATCAGTCTAAAGAAGGGTCGCGACCCAAAATGTTGCCTATTTCCTTTGTTCCATAGATGCTGCCGTACCTGCTGAGTTTCTCCAGCATTTTTGTTTACCTATGAGCAGCTAAACTGTTTTGGTGGCGTTGGTAGATGGATAAATATTGGCAAGACTCTTGGGAGAACTACTCTGTTGTAAGAGGAAATGGGATTTCTGAGCAGGAAGTCAACAAACAATAATGTTCCTAATGATCCAGCATCCATTATGGAAACATCATTCCAAATGTACAGGGCCCTGCAGCAGTATGGGCCTCGATAGTGGAGAGGGCCGCTGAGGGCCTTGCAGCAGCCTGGGGCTGGACGGTGGAGAGGGCCGCTGGGTGCCCTGCAGCAGCCTGGGGTTGGATGGTGGAGAGGGCTGCTGGCGTTCCTGCAGCAGCCTGAGCCTTGGCCCAGTGTCCTGGTGAGCTGTGGCTGTATCCCAACCGCAGGCCCGGCTCGCCTGCAGAGGGAAGGCTGCCGAGCCTGGCCCCTGCTCACCCCATGGACCGGGAATCAGAGAGGCAGTGGAGGGAGACGGCAATGACACCAGACGCTGGACTAAGAGGAGAGGAGCCAGAGGAGAGGAGCCAGAGTGTCTTACCCTCTGCATCCCCGAGGTCGGCTGCTGAAGCCACCCACCCCTGGGGAACGAGGGCTGAAGAGGGCGGGGTGTGGAGAGGGACGACCGGAATGGAGGCAATGGCTGCAATGGACCTTTGTGAACAGCTGCAGCTGGGACTGTAAAATGGTACGAAAATGGCACCTCTTGCACATGGACTCAGTGGGCTGTTCTGTTCACACTGTACTGACCATGGTGATTGTGCTGAGTTACGGGGATTGGCTTGCTGATAATAATAATAATAATAATACAATTTATTGTCATTGTAAATACATACAACAAAATTTCAGGCGCACTGCCCGAGCGGAGCGCCAACGTATCAGATAGATATTGATGACAATGAAAACAGCAAAAACGGCAAGAAAAACATCAAGTCAGAATGTGCAATATTTCACAGAACAGTGTTGTGGCAGTACAACATATTGGCTATGGGGGTTGTGTGTTCATTGCAGAGTTCAGAGAGGTGATGGCCTTGGGGTATAAACTGTTTGTTAATCTTGTGGTGTGCGATTTGATGGACCTGTAACACTTTCCTGAGGGCAGAAGAGCAAACAAGTGATGTGCGGGATGAGATGAGTCATTTAGGATGCGTGATGCCTTCCGCAGGCAACGAGAGCTATAGATCTCTTCTAGGGCAGGCAGGTGTGTGTTGGTGATCTTCTGGGCTGTATTGATGACTCTCTGCAGAGCCTTCTTGTCAGCTGCAGAACTGTTGCCATGCCACACCAGGATGCCATGTGTCAGGACACTCTCTGTGGAGCAACGGTAGAATGACACTAGCAGCTGTTGTGGCAAGTTGACTTTCCTGAGTGATCTTCGGAAGTAAAGCCATTGTTGGGCCTTCTTTCCCAGGGAGTGAGTGTTAGTTGACCACCTGAGATCTGCTGAGATGTGGGTGCTCAGGAACCTGAAACTGGAGATTCTGTCCACTCTTACTCCGTTAATGTGCAGTGGCGGATGGTCACCCTGCTTCTTCCTGAATCAATGATGAGCTCTTTTGTTTTTGTGGTGTTGAGTGCTAAGTTGTTCTCTGAGCACCAGCCTATTAACCTCTGTACCTGTCCTCTGTAAGCTGACTCATCGCCCTCAGTGATCAGCCCCGCCTCTGTTTTGTCGTCTGCAAATTGAATGATAGTGTTTGTGCTGTGGGTCGGTATGCAGTCGTAGATATGGAGGGAGTAGAGGAGGGGGCTCAGCACACAGCCTTGTGGAGCCCCTGTGCTGAGTGCCAGAGTAGAGGAGTGGTGGGGTCCCATCCTCACTGACTACGGCCGGTCCGTTAGGAAGTCCTTAATCCAGAGGCAGATGTTGTGTTGGAAGCCTAGGTCGGACATCTTGGAGACCAGTCTACTGGGTACGATTGTGTTGAATGCAGAGCTGTAATCCACAAATAGCAGTTGTGCGTATGCTCCCCATTGTTCTAGGTGTAGCAGTACAGTATAGAGGGCAGTGGCAGTGGCATCATCTGTTGATCTGTTTGCTCTGTACGCATATTGTTGCGGGTCCAGGGTTGATGGGAGAGCAACCTTGATGTGCTTAAGGACCAACCTCCCCAGGAACTACATGATTATTGGTGTTAGTGCAACCGGCCTGTAATCGTTGAGGCAGGTTATGGCTGTCTACTTCAGAACTTGGCACTATTTCCGATGTTGCTGCTGGATGAGTTGGTATTGTTTTTGTAGTTGGTGATGTGCTGTATACCTTGCATATACGTGACGGGAGTCTGTGTTGTTGAAGTGAATCTCAATCCTTCGCTTATAGGCTGTTTTGGCGTTCCTGATGCCCCTCTTCAGGTCGGGCCTGGCCGCACTGTACAGCTCTGTGTTGCCGGACATATTGCTGTATATAAAAATTACATCTCACTGCACCCGGTACATGTGACCATATAGAAATCATTGAACCATTGGCTTATTGACTATAAAAAATATCACAGAAATTGATCAGTCTGAAGAAGGGTCTCAACCCGAAATGTAACATATTCCTTCTATCCAGAGATAGTGCCTGTCCTGCTGAGTTATTCCAGCATTTTGTGTCTATCTTCGACAGAAACTAAATGCTTCTATATGTGTATAATTCACAAGCCCAGAAAAAAAGGAAAGCTAATTTAACTTTCAAATTGAAAGCATTCAATCATATTTGAGCACAAAGGACAACAGGAAATGAGCTGTAAACTCTCAGTAGGTCAGGCCATTGTGGAAAGAGAAACAAAATTAACATTTCAGGCTGAAATCCTTTGTCAGAACTGGAAGAGCAAGAAAACAAATTAGTTTAAATTGCAGGTGGCGCACAGAAGAAAGAGATTATCACAGAGTGTTGTGTTTCACAGAGACATGACTCACACATAGCTTTCCAGACTCAGCCCTCCAGCATGAAGGTTGCTCTTTGCATTGCATGGACTGGATGACTTCAGCATCAAAAGGCAGGGTGGCACCATCAGCTTCACAGTAAACCCTTAGTGGTTCTCAGGCGTAGTTATCGTGCCCACTTCCTGCACCCCGCACCTCGAACATCTCACAATGAAGTGATGCACCTTTTACCTCCCGAGGGAACTCATCTCCTTCATCATGACCATAGTCGACATTCCATCCCAAGAAGACATCCTGCTGGCACTGGAGGAGCTGCGTGCCATGGTCAACAAACACCAAACTTCAACGCATTTCCCATCATAGCCAGAGACTTCAACAAGGATAGTTTGAAGAAATAATTTCCGAACTTCCACCAGCATGTTTCCTACGGCATTGTCAAATACTTTGGTCAAATTCATGTAGACGACATTCACTGTTCTATCCTCATCGATCACCTTTATTACCTTGCCCAAAAAGCTCAATTCAGTTTGTGAGACATGACCTTCCCAGCACTAAACCATGCTCTCTGTCCCTATTGTCCGTAAAGCGTACTGAATTCTCCAAAGAAGCTGACCAATCTTGGGAACACATCTATCAAACAAATTAGCGGCACGGTGGCTCAGCGGAAGAGTTATAGAGACATAGTCACAGATACAGCATGGAAACAGGCCCTTCAGCCCAACTTGCCCACACCGGCCAACATGTCCCAGCTACACTAGTTCCACCTGCCTGCACTTGGTCCATCTCCCTCCAAACCTGTCCTAGCCATGTACCTGTCTAACTGTTTCTTAAACGTTGGGATAGTCCCAGCCTCAACTACCTCATCTGGCCGCTTGTTGCATACACCCACCACCCTTTGTGTGATAAGGTTACCTCTCAGATTCCTATTAAATAATTTCCCCTTCAACTTGAACCTATGTCCTCTGGTCCTCGACTCCCCCACTCTGGACAAGAGACATCTACCCGATCTATTTCTCTCATGATTTTGTACACCTTTCTATAAGATCACTCCTCATCCTCCTGCGCTCCATGGAATAGAGACCCAGCCAACTCAACTTCTCCCTATAGCTCACATCCTCTAGTCCTGGCAACATCTTCGTAAATCTTCTCTGAACCCTTTCAAGCTTGACAATATCTTTCTTTTAACATGGTGCCCAGAACTGAGCACAATATTCCGAATGCGGTCTCACCAACATCTTAGACAACTGCAACATGACCTCCCAACTTCTATACTCTATACTCTGACTGATGAAGGCCAATGTGACAAAAGCCTTTTTGACCACCTTATCTACCTGCGACTCCACTTTCAAGAAACCATGCACCTGCACTCCTAGATCACTCTGCTCTACAACACTACCCAGAGGCCTACCATTCACTGTACATCCTGCCCACATTAGACTTCCCAAAATGCAACACCTCTCATTTCTTTGTGTTAAATTCCATCAGCTATTCCTCAGCCCACCTGGCCAAATGATCCAGATCCTGCTGCAATCCTTCACAAACCAGCAAGTTGCTGCTGCCTTACAGCATTTGCAGTTCCGGAGACCCAGGCTCGATCCCGACTACGAGTGTTGTCTGTACGGAGTTTGTACGTTCTCCCCGTGACCTGCGTTGGTTTTCTCCAAGATGTTCGGTTTCCTCCCACGCTCCACAAGACGCCAGGTATGTAGGTAAATTGGCTTTTTCCGGTGGGCGGCGCGACTCTCGTCAGCAGCGGCCTCTGCAGCCTGTCCGCGTTTTATTATTTTCTGTCTATGTTTTTATGTAGATTTTGTTTTTTTTTTGGGGTTGGGTGTGTGTGTGTGTGTGGGGGGGGGGGGGGGGGGGGGGGGGGGGGTGGGAGGAGGGGGGAACTTTTAAATCTCTCCCTGCACGTGAGACCCGACCTTTTCTCGTCGGGTCTCCGTTATCGTTGGGGCTGCAACGAGGAGCGGCCTCCAACAGGAAGAGACCGGGGACTCTGGTGCCGACGACTCACCTCACCGTCGCGGAGCTGGCCGAGTCCGGAGCAGGTGGAGCGGTGGAAGAGCGCTGCTGCTGCTGCTGCGGCTGCTGCTGCTGCGGCCCGACCTCCGGAGAGTCGGAGGCTTCAACTGCAGGTCTGCGGACGGCGGCACCGGGAGCCAGCGGGTCCCTGGAGGGAGACCGCTTTTCAGGGCTCTCGCAACGGCGACTTCTCCTGCCCGAGTTGCGGGGTCGAAGAGCTCCTGGAGCGGGGCCTGACATCACCGCCCCGCGCGGCTTGGAATGGCCGCGGGACTCTGTGAGCGCACGCCGGGGGCTCTAACACCAAGACCCGGTGTGCGACCTCGCACCACCCGGCGTGGCTTTAATGGCCGCGGGACAATCGCCATCGCCAGCCGGGGGCTTTGACTTTGACTCTGACATCGGGGGGGGGGGAGAGTGCAGTGGAGAGATAAGTTTATTTGGCCTTCCATCACAGCAATGTGATGGATGTTTATGTAAATTATGTTGTGTCTTGGGTCTATTTGTTTGTAATGTATGGCTGCAGAAATGGCATTTTGTTTGGACCTCAAGGGGTCCAAATGACAATTAAATGTATCTTGTATCTTGTATCTTTGTAAATGTAAAAATTGTCCCTAGTTTGTGTGTAGGATAGTGTTAATATGTGGGGATCGTTGGTCGACGTGGACCCGGTGGGACAAAAGGCCTGTTTCTGCACTACATCTCTAAACTAACCTAAACTAAAAATCAGTGTAGAATATTAATGCGAATCTTATTCATTCAAAACAACTCCACAAAATTAGTCAAGAGAGTTTCATTGTCATATGACCCAGATAGGACAATTAAATTCTTACTTGCTGCAGCACAACAGAATATGTAAACAGTACAGAACGGGAGATAAAGTTCAGTGCGTCTATAGACCATAGACCATCTACACAATAAATAAACAGATAAAGTGCAATAGTAATAATAGACTGTTATTGTTCAGAGCTTATTTGATATTATAGAAAATAGAAAATAAGTGCAGGGGGCCATTCGGCCCTTCGAGCCAGCACCGCCTTTCATTGTGATCGTGGCTGATCATCCCCAATCAATAACCCGCGCCTGTCTTTTCCCCATATCCTTTGATTCCGCTAGCCTCTAGAGCTCTATCTAACTCTCTCTTAAATCTATCCAGTGATTTGGTCTCCACTGCCCTCTGTGGCAGGGAATTCCACAAATTCACAATTCTCTGGGTGAAAAAGTGTTTTCTCACCTCAGTCTTAAATGGCCTCCCCTCTACTCTAAGACTGTGGCTTTATTCTAAGAATGTTGAGCAAGTTCTGGACTTGCCCAACATTGGGAACATTTGTCCTGCATCTAGCTTGTCCAGTCCTTTTATAATTTTATATGTTACTATAAGATATTCCCTCATCTTTCTAAAATCCTAGTCTTTTCAGTCTTTCCTCATATGACAGTCCCGCCATCCCAGGGATCAATCTTGTGAACCTACGCTGCACTGCCTCAATCACAAGAATGTTCTTCCTCAAATTAGGAGACCAAAACTGTACACAATACTCCAGATGTGGTCTTACCAGAGCCCTATATGGTTGTGTTTAATAGCCTGATGGCTGTGGGGAAGAGGCTGTTCCTGAACCTGGATGATGCAGATTTCAAGCTCCTGTTCCTTCTTCCCAATGACAACGGAGAGACGAGTGTGTGGCCAGGATGGTTTGGGTCCTTGATGATGTTGTTCAGCCTTTTTGAGGCAGCGATTGCAATGGATCCCTTCGATGGTGGGGATGTCAGAGCCGGTGATGGACTGGGCAGTGGTCACAACTTTCTGCATTCTTTTCCGCTCCTGGACTTCAAGTTGCCGTACCTGGCCACGGTGCAGCCAGTCAGCATGCTCTCTAGCGTGCACCTGTAGAGGTTCGAGAGAGTCCTCTTTGACATACCGACTCTCCGTAATCTTCTCAGGAAGTAGATGCACTGATGTGCTTTCTTTATAATTGCATCAGTGTGTTGGGTCCAGGAAAGATCTTCGGAAATATGCACACCCAGGAATTTGAAGTTCTTGACCCTTTCCACCATCGTCCCGTTGATATAAATGGGATTGTGTGTCCCTAGCCTACCCCTTCCAAAGTCCACAATCAGTTCCTTGGATTTGCTGGTGTTGAGAGCCAGGTAGTTGTGCTGGCACCATTTGGTCGATCGGTCGATCTGGGAACTGCTCGGAAGGTTTTTGTTGGGACGCATTTCCTTATGAAGTTAGTAACGACTGTGGCGTATTCATTCAGATCCATTCCCGAGTCCTTGAACATTGCCCACTCTACAGACTCCAAGCAGTCCTGGAGTTGTTCCTCTGCCTACCCCGACCAGCTCTGTGCAGTCCTCACTTCTGGGGGTGCACTCTTCAGTTGATGCCTATATGCAGGAAGAAGCAACACAGCTGAATAGTCAGATTTACCGAAGTGAGGGCGAGGGATAGAACGATAGGCATTCTTGATTGTGGTGCAGCAGTGGTCAAGAGTGTTTGGTCCTCTGGTGTTGCAGGAGACATGTTGGTGGAAGTTAGGGAGCGATTTCTTCAGGTTGGCTTTGATGAAATCCCCAGCAATGGTGGTAAATGCCTCGGGGTAAACCGTATGGTGCTTGTTGACCACGGCGTACAGCTCCCCCAGTGCCAGATGGACATCTGCCTGGGGTGGGATGTAGACCGCAGTCAGGATGATGGAGGTGAATTCCCTTGGGAGGTAGAAGGGACGGCACTTCACCGCCAGATGTTCGAGGTGCGGAGAGCAGGAGTTTGATAGGACTGCCATGTCTGAGCACCACGCAGATGCCCCCCTCTCTCCCTTTCCCAGATGCCAGTGTACGGTCCATGCGATGGATGGAGAAACCTTCAGGCTGGACTGCTGAGTCTAGAGAGCTGGGAGTGAACCATGTCTCTGTGAAACAGAACACAGAACATTAAAGAATATAATCTATTTATGAATCCTTATGATTTAGTCCCACATATTCTATTGCCCAAGTTATAGTAATGCACTCAACAACATTCAAGCCATCAAATTCCAAGGCATGTTTGATTCCCTTTGCCTATACTTACAATCTTTAACATATTTAGAAATTTAATGAAAATGACAGGAAATGATATTCGCCCTTTCTCTACGATGTTACTTTCAAACAGTCCAATGATTGGAGTTATTGAAAATACAGTTCAATTGTTTTTACTACAACTCCTCTCTCTGGCTACTATTTACTGTGTCTCTCCAGATCAATAGGAGTTTTGCATTCCATTAAAAGCACCAAGCAGACATTCACAGTGGGTCCAAGTACTAAAGCTAAGGTCATTGGACTGTTTGAAAATTACATCGTAGACAAAGGGCAAACTTCATTTCCTGTCATTTAGAACTTTTTCATTAAATTTAGCACAGCTTCCTATATTCCAAAAGCTTTTTGATATCTACGTTTCTTGTGAGACACTTCATTAAATGATTTCTGCAAGTTTAGATGTGTAACAAGCAACACATTATTGTCATGCTCCACCAATTCTGTTACATCCTCAATTAATTCCCATCATTTTTTTTAGGCCTGCCTTTCGTAAATCTGTACTGGTTTAGTTTTATTACCCTCAGGCTTTTTCCTTGTGTCTCAACTTTTTCCTTTATAATTAACTCCAAGCTTTTCCTGCGATTGGTATTAAGGAAATAGAACCGTAATTCCCAGGTTAATTTATCAGATCTCCTTTCCCCTACAAAAGTGGAATGCTAGAAAACTTTCAAACATCTGACAGAAGACCTGTATTTAATGATCTGCATTAAGTTTCAAGCAAAACTCTTCTACTTTAGTCCTAAATTCTTTCATTGTTTTTAGATACATTTCAACTGTTTTTGTATCATCTGTAGATAAGACTTTTTGCCTTCCATCACAGTGAAGAGGTGCCTGGAGATGCACTGTGATGGATGTTTGTGTTAAATTGTGTTCACTGTGTGTTTTGTTGTTTTTTTTTTGCCATGACTGCATGGTACGAAATTTCGACAATAAAGGAAATTCAATTCAATTCAATTCAATTCAATTCAAATGAAATTAAATTAAATCATGAATATACAAGTCCAAATATTACATTAATAATTTCAGTATCATTGAGTTATAAGATCATAGTCATACAGTGTGGAAACAGGCCCTTCACTCCAACTTGCCCACACCTGCCAACATGTCCCACCTGCCTGCATTTGGCCCATGTCCCTCCAAACCTGTCCTATCCATGTACTTGTCTAACTGTGGGTCTCGACCTGAAACGTCACCCATTCCTTTTCTCCAGAGATACTGCCTGTCCCGCTATTACTCCAGCTTTTTTTGTCTATCTAACTGTTTCTTAAACGTTGAGATAGTCCCTGCCTCAACAATCTCCTCTGGCAGCTCGTTCCATACACTCACCACCCTTTGTGTGAAAAAGTTGCCCCTCAGATTCCAATTAAATCATTTCCTTCACCTTAAAATCGATTGATAATTTTCAGCACACCAATCTGCTGCTCCTCAAATATGCAGATATGATATACAGTTTCAACCTTCATGTTCCATTTCTCGATAGAACGGTTTGAAAAAATGTCAAAAACTCTGCAAAGGTATTTTTTTGCAATTTTGAATAAACACGTTAAAGCCAAATTTTAAAATTCATCCAACATTTTTCTCTACTGACAGCTTTATCAACTTGTTCATTCTTGCCTACTATAAATAGCTTAAAGTTTCAGAAACCTGTTGTAACTTATCATTCCTTTTGAAATCTTTCTTTCATTTCCCACAAGTCATGATTCTAGTTTCATTCATGCTCCAATCTTTCATTTCTCAATTCCATTTATGTTTCTTTCTTTAAAGCTCCTCTTTACAAGGTTGTTAAGTATCATTTGACATTTCAGCTGAGGTTTTCATAATAACCTGCAAACTAATCCCAGGCAAAAAAGTCATAAGTGATCGGAGCAGAATTAGACCATTTGGCCCATCAAGTCTACCCTACCATTCAATCATGGCTGATCGATCTCTCCCTCTTAACCTAATTCTCCTGCCTTCCCCCATAACCCCTGACACCCGTACTAATCAAGAAATTAAAGTAAGATTTCTAATCAACTAATGTACTAATCAAAGTATGAATTAAGCAGAGCTCATTGAGTTGTGTACAACATTCGTGAAATAACATCCTTCATACAACATGTACTAAACGGAATGAAACACAAATGTGCGCTTTTACAAGGTTAGCAACCCACAATACCATTTTCAGCTTCATTCACTCTATCAAAACCATTGTCACTAAATGTCATACCTTCCTAGAAGTAGCTTATGTGAAAAAATATTGCTCTCATGCAATAACAGTGGCAACCTGTAGCCCTTCAAAGCAACACTGCCTGGAACCAGCCCAGTCATCAGTTCAGCTTGAATCAGCTCTCACCTCAAAGGATTACACGAGCAGCTGTGAATTCTGTTGAAACCTTTCCATGGAAGCTTTAAGTCTAACATGACTCCTTTATAAAAGCTCACATTAACCTGAATCTCGCCAACAATGATGCCACATATCATGAGACAGTAGAACCATGCACCACAATGGCATCTAATTACAGCATGAATGCTTTAAACAAAATAGCATCCTGGAGGTCTTTCATTTGAAAAATTAACTACCTTTAAAATGACAAACTGTGGAACATTCCCACTATTTATTGGCCTCAAATGTGCTGCTTTCTTAAATCATGTTCTTAAATCATGAGACTATCCCAGATGGCATTTCTATTATCACTCTTTTCCTGCACCTCGAAGGTTTAATGGCACAAGATAGGAACAATGTTGTTGCAAGTTGGAAATGAGGTGAAGTTGGCACCATGCCTGCCGAGGAATTCCAATAACCTGACACTTTGAAGAATAAGAGCTATCAAAGCCCTTATCCACACAATGAAGCTAATCCATTTGAGAAACTCAGACTCTTATTAAATTGGACTGTTTGTGGAGGTTGTGGTTTGATATAAAACTTGCACAGTTAAGGCAATTGTTTAGCCACACAAAAGAAGTGTGTGTACGGAAATGAGTCACTTTTTATGGGCGCTTGAGAATTTGTCTTTGCCTGTGTTTAAGAAGGAACTGCAGATGCTGCAAAATCGAAGGTAGACAAAAATGCTGGAGAAACTCAGCGGGTGAGGCAGCATCTATGGAGCGAAGGAAATAGGCAATGTTTCGGGTGGAGAATTTGTCTTTGCCTGTATTGTTTCATTCTCAGTTTCAATTAACAACAAAATAGCAACAACACAAGCTAATTTCAGCCTGAAAAAAATGTATTTGTGTCCAAATTTGACAGTAATAGTGTAGATAGAGCTCTAGGGGCCAGTGGAATCAAGGGATATGGGGAGAAGGCAAGCACGGGTTATTGATTGGAGACGATCAGCCATGATCACAATGAATGGCAGTGCTGGCTCGAAGGGCCGAATGGCCTCCTCCTGCACCTATTTTCTATGTTTCTATGTTTCTAAATAGGGATGGATTAAGCTAAATTAGGTTAAAAGCCACAGGAACCTCAAAGTTAACGACCTTATTTGGCAAAGCTCCTTTTTTGTTCAAATTTAACAGATGTTTTAAGGTCACTCAACAGGTAAAAGTATAACAGAAAATAAAACATAAAAATACTATAAATCTCAATTATCCAGATGTTTTTATCAACTGAACAACAATAATTATCCATATTGCACTGGTAAATATATCGCAGCAAAATATTTGATGGTATTTATTTATATCATTATATTCCTAAAATTACACATTAAAAAATAAAAGTATGTGCATTTAAACTTTTAATTACATTGCTTTCGAATGGCCTCCTCCTGCACCTATTTTCTATGTAGGAAGGAACTGCAGATGCTGGTTTACACCAAAGATAGACAAAAAATGCTTGAGTAAATCAGCAAAATGGGCAGAATCTCTGGACAGAAGGAATGAGTGACGTTTCAGGTCGAGACCCTTCTTCAGACTGTGAGTCAGGGGAGAGAGAGACACAGAGATAAGGAAGGCTAAGGTGTGAAAAGATGACATGAAATGGGATGAAGTACAAGGAAAATGTAGAATAGATCATTGTTACAGTAGATCATTGGTCATTGAAGGTAACAACAAAGCAAACAGAGATAAAATGTATCAAGGGGACCATCATGTATAGTGACAATAAATGGCATATCATATCATCAGACTGGTCAGAGAACTAGGAAGGAGGTGGGATGGAGGGAGAGGAAAAGCAAGGGTTACGAAGTGAGATAAGTAATTATTCATACCGCTAGGGTGTAGAGCGGAGGTACAGAACCTGGCGGACTGGTGCGCATGTAACAACTTGTCACTAAACACCTCCAAGACCAAGGAGCTGATTATTGACTTCAGGAGGTCCCACAATGGAGAATACGCCCCAATCTCCATCTACAGGGAAAGTGTGGAGAAAGTGTCCAGCTTTAAGTTTCTGGGCACTCACATTTCAGAGGACCTCACATGGTCCACCTCACATTGTCCTGCGCTGGTCAAGAAGGCACAGCAACGACTGTTCTTCCTGAGAACATTAAAAAAGACTGGTCTGCCCCAACAGCTGCTGACAACGTTCTACCGCTGCACCACAGAGAGCATATTAACGTATGGCATCTCTGTGTGGTATCTCAGCTGCACGTAGGCTGAGAGGAGAGCTCTTCAGAGCGTCATCCACAGAGCGCAGAGGATTATTGGGACACAGCTACCAGCCTTGGAGGGCATCTACCACACACGGTGCCTCAGGAAGGCCGTCAGCATCCATTAAAGACTCCTCACACCCTTGTAATGGACTGTTCGAACTACTTCCCTCCGGCAGATGTTTGCTATATTTAAGAGGGAGTTAGATGTGGCCCTTGTGGCTAAGGGGATCTGGGGGTATGGAGAGAAGGCAGGTACGGGATACTGAATTGGATGATCAGCCATGATTATATTGAATGGCGGTGCAGGCTCGAAGGGCCGAATGGCCTACTCCTGCACCTAATTTCTATGTTTCTATGTTTCTATGTTACAAGGCCTTCTACGCCCGAACCTCCAGACTCAGGAACAGCTTCATTCCCAGAGCTATAGCGACTCTGAACCGGCCCTGCTGAGTGCCCCCCATCCCCCCTGGACTGTCTCCCTCGGATGGTCACATCGCACAGACACATATGCACTTTAGTCTGTTGAACTGTTTTGACTGTTTCACTGTTCTAGTACAATCCATGTTCTCAGGATATCAATATCTAAATCCAAATGTTATTAGTTATTTATGATATGACATCGGTTGGAAGCTGCATACCAAATCTCGTTGCGCTTATGTGCAATGACAATAAAAGATATTATTATTATTATTATTATTATTATTATTATTATTAAGCTGCCCACGAGAAATATGAGGTGCTGTTGACTTAGTAATAATTTCTATATGTAAAACTATATGTTGAATTACTCTGTAATTTCCAGGCCAACAAGTGACCAACAGGAAATTTACTTGTTCCAAGATCTCAAGCATGGAGTTGATATTTTCTCAATGTCAGTGACACATTAGTTTAGTTGGTGGTTAGCATGCAGCAAAAGCTTTTCACTCTATCTCAGCACACGTGACAATGAACTAAAAGCTTTTGCTGCGTGCTAACCAGTCAGCAGAAAGACAAAACATGATTACAATCGAGCCATTTACAGTGTAAATAAGGGAATAACGTTCAGTGCAAGGTAGAGGAGTTTAAGAAGATCATGGTTAAAGTAAGAAATGTAAGATGTATCTAAGTGATACATACTGAACTGTATACAAAATGAATTTCATTGTACATGTGACAAAGAAAGTACCATCGAACTATTGAATTAAATTCAGTTTTGAAAGTTTCTGTTAGACTTGCTTCTGCCACCATGCAATCTGACAATATCCTGGTAACTTCTTTACTAAATGAAAGATTGATTTTCAATAAACACACTGTCAAATATTATGATGAACGTTATTAATAAGAGTGATAGATTATGATGAATAAGTTGTAAATAAAAGTGATAGATTGCAATGAACAAGTTGTTAATAAAAGTGTAGAAAGGAACTGCAGATGCTGGTTTAAACCAAAGATAGACACAAAAAGCCATAGTAGCTCAGCGGGTCAGACAGCATCTCTGGGGAAAAGACAAATGTGAAGTTTCGGGTCAAGACCCTTCTTCAGACCCTTGTTAATAAAAATGATTGTTTGACCAACTGCACTGATAAAGCAAGTACACAGCAATCCTGAAACAAAACAAGACATGCAGCAAATTGTCAGCAATGCAGTAGCATCAGTGGACAGAGGAGCAGAGGTAATGTTTGAAGTTTACACAAAAAAGCTGGAGAAACTCAGCGGGTGCAGCAGCATCTATGGAGCGAAGGAAATAGGCAAAGTTTCGGGCCGAAACCCTTCTTCAGACTGATCGGGGGCGGGGGTGGGGGGGGACAAGAAAGGGAAAAGGAGGAGGAGCCCGAAGGCTGGGGGATGGGAGGAGACAGCAGGGGGGCTGAGGAAGGGGAGGAGACAGCAAGGACTAACAAAATTGGGAGAATTCGATGTTCATGCCCCCGGGGTGCAGACTCCCCAAACGGAATATGAGGTGCTGTTCCTCCAATTTCCGGTGCTGCTCGCTGTGGCCATGGAGGAGACCCAGGACAGAGAGGTCGGAGACGGAGTGGGAGGGGGAGTTGAAGTGCTGAGCCACCGGGAGGTCAGCTTGGTTATTGCGGACCGAGCGGAGGTGTTCGGCGAAACGATCGCCCAACCTCCGCTTGGTCTCACCGATATAGATCTGAAGTTTGAATATAGGTTTGAAGTTGTTGAATTTCCCATACTGAAGCATCACGGTATCCATAATTGATCTGAGATGTGTAGGAAAGAATTGCGGACGCTGGTTCCAATTGAAGATAGACAAAAAAATGCTGGAGTAACTCAGCGGGGCAGGCAGCAACTCTGAAGAGAAGGAATGGATGACGTTTCAGGTCGAGACCATTCTTCAGACTCTGGAGAAGAGTCTTGACCCGAAACATCACTCATTCCTTCTCTCCAGAGTTGCTGCCTGCCCTGCTGAGTTACTCCAGCATTTTGTATCTATATTGATCTGAGATATTAACTTTGTCTCTCTCTCTCAACAGATGCTGCCCTACCTTGTAGGCACCTCCAAAGCTTTTTATTTTGTGTCATGTTTCCAGCATCTGCAGTTTTAATTTTGGTATTTGAAGACTACTAAGAAATTCTCCTGCTCCAACATGGCTTCAAGATTCAAGAGAGTTTATTGTCATGTGTCCCTGATAGGACAATGAAATTCTTGCTTTGCTTCAGCACAACAGAACATAGTAGGCATTTACTACAAAACAGATCAGTGTGTCCGTATATCATTATATAAATATATACACACATGAATAAATAAACTGATGAAGTGCAAATAACAGATAATGGGTTATTAATGCTCAGAGTTTTGTCTGTGCCAAGTTTAATAACCTGATGGCTGTGGGGAAGTAGCTATTCCTGAACCTGGTTGTTGCAGTCTTCACGCTCCTGTACCTTCTACCTGAAGGTTGCGGGGTGATGAGTGTGTGGCCAGGATGGTGTGGGTCCTTAATGATGCGGCCAGCCTTTTTGTGGCAGAGACTGTGATAGATCCCTAATAACTTCACCCTAATACGCAAATTTATTTCCAGGTGCAGAAAGATAACCACCTTTTTAAAATCAAGCATAAAGCTGGACAGGTCGCTTACATTCCGTCAACACCTGGCTGGTCTCCACCAAGGTATTGGCACGTAGCGGCCTCATCCGAAGTCTCGCAGGAACAAGTTGGGGAGCCGGTTCATCAACTCTTCGCACCTCTGCCCTAGCTCTTGTGTATGCCCCAGCTACGTACTGTGCACCCGTATGAAGTAGATGTAGACATACTAGCCTGGTAGACACGGGCCTGAACAGCACCTTGTGAACCATCATTGGGTATCTTCAACCTACTCCAGTCGAGCAGTTCCCTATACTTGCAGGCATTCCACCTGCAGGGATCCGAAGGCAAGCAGCAACTCTGGCACTATCTTGTCGTGCCATGGACCCAGATCACCTCCTCCATCAGGCTATCAGCAGAGAGCAGAGGCCACCCCGACTGAAGTCTCGTCACCCCTTTGCTCCACATGGTAAACAACTTCTAGCATCCATGCAGCCAACTGAGCCAAAAGCTCACCGGATAGCCACGTCATAGTCACAGGAGCGGAAGGCAACCTCATCTCCATTACACTGGTCTAACTCTTCACCAGATAAAAGCTGCCCAGGGTCTGACCTCCCCAGAGGAACATGTGTGAAGCTCAACAGACTTGGTACTGGAGTTGGGCGTTTCAATGCCAGCGTGCAGAGATGTGGGCTCCACCAGAGCCCAGCCTGTGAATGTGGAGCAGAACAACAGACAGCCAACCATGTCATCTCTGGGTGCCCGCTCTACCACCCACCAAATGGAGCTCAGTGTCTGGCAGACATTGACGCAGAGACAACAACCTGGCTGTTCAACACCCGGCTTGAGATGTATCTATTCCTTCGGTTTATGTTTCATTCACAAGACATTTAAGTGACCAGTTATTGGGGAGGAGGGGGGTGGGGGGGGGGTGAGTCAGTCTACCTTACTACAGTTGTACAGTTTGATGATAGCTGAAGGTACTCCTCAGGTTGACCAGTATGTCATGGAGGGGGTGAGCTGTAATGTCCAAGATGCTCCACAGTTTGAGGAGCCTCCTGCTTTCCAAAACCACCGAGATCAAGGGTCAACAATGTTTAATTGTCATATGTACTGACAACGGAAAAATAAAATTCTTATTTCCAGCAGCTTAATAACCCGTAATGCAATACACGCAGATAATATGTTGCTTTAAAACAAATCATATTTGTAATACTCGTGCAAACCAATCCTGAAAGCAACCAAAGACATTCCTTACATTCATAGTTGTTGAGGTTAGTGTTGTCTAGTGTTTAAGAACCTGATGGTTTACAATGTTCATTCTTTGGATTTGCATATGTTTTAGTGAAAGAGCAGCACGATGGCACAGCAGTAGAGTTGCTGCTTTACAGCGCCAGAGATCCAGGTTCCATCCTGACTATTGGTGCTGTCAGTCTAGTGTTTGTATGTTCTCCCTGTGACTGCATGAGTTTTCTTTGGGTGCTCCGGTTTCCTTCTGCATTCCAAATTCTTGCAGGTTTATAGGTGAATTGGCTTCTGTAAATTGTCCCTGGTGTGTAGGGTAGACTAGTGTATGGGTGATCGTTGATCAGTGCAGAGTCGGTGGGGCTGAAGGGCCTGTTTCCACACTGTATCTCTAAACTAAACTAAAAAATGGACATTCGTGCATTCTCTGTGACTGCAGAAGTGAACACGTCAGTGAGGTTGTAATGAATTTTCACAGCCACTGGTTTTCACCAATGGTATTTTTAATTAGCTCTTTCCTCAATTGGCTTCTCAACTGAACAGCTATTCTGAGCCGTGAACCTGGATACCTTGGAAATGTAGGTGCACTTTACAGGAATTTCAGTGTGGGGCAATTCCTATCGTAGTGGTGTGTGGATCTGGAATATGTGTCTAACTTCACTCTGACTCTGAAACGGAATGAGATTATTAATGGGCCCCTGACTCCTGATCAACGCTGCACTTACACAAGGCAGCCCACTTTCTGATTTTCTGGAAAGCTAAGGACTGAATTCTATTTACCACAAACCCATGTTCTCACTATACTTGCCTATCATTACTGCATTTGCTGGTCTCATCGTTTGCATCTGGTCAGTTTTGTAGCACTCTCTCCCCCCCCCCCCCCCCCCCCCCCAAATCGGCACCTCTCAGGACTGTACCATCGTTTCAGTTGCGTGGGAAGGAACTGCAGATGCTGGTTTAAACCAAAGATAGACACAAAAAGCTGGAGTAGCTCAGCGGGTCAGACAGCATCTCTGGAGAAAAGGAACAGGTGACGTTTCGGATTGAGGTACTTCTTCAGACTCAAGTCACCTATTCCTTTACACCAGGGATGCTGTCTGACCCGCTGAGTTACTGAGTTACTGCAGCTTTTTTGTGTCTATCGATCGTTACAGTTGCTGGCTTTCCACAAGTATCCATATTTGCAACATGAACTTTTTTTTTAATACGTGAAGTAAATATGAATGAAAATCTTATCCAATATGCCTCTATGTTTTAGTGAATTGTTAAAACTGGTAATGAACTGAAGGAACAAAACACAACAGTCTGCCTGTTTGTCTGAATCCCTGTGCCGTGGTTGCCAATATAGCGTAGGCTTTTTGTCTAAATTGATTCTCAATCCCTTTGGAAATATTAATAGTCAGATGGTTTGATGAACCAGAATCTTACCCCATCAAAACATGGTCAAAGAATTGTACAGGTTGACATCCCGCAAGTGATCAGTCTGAAGAAGGGTGTCGACCCAAAACGTCACCCATTCATTCTCTCCAGCGAGGCAGCTTGTCCCACAGAGTTACTCCAGCATGTTGTGTCTATCTTCTGTGTAAACCAGCATCTGCAGTTCCTTCCTACACAGTGATCAGCCGAGTATTTAATTGTCACAGTGAGAAAAACAAACATTTCACTGTCCCGAAACGTCACCTATTTGCCTGTCCTGTTGAGTTACTCCAGCATTTGTGTCTATCTTTAAAAATAGATTATACATTATTGCAATGGGATATTTACATCACCAGCAATGCAGACACAAAGGTCACATGCTTTATTATTAAGCTGTTTAGACGTTTGTATCTTCAGTCTGCATATCATTTCAGCTACTGGCAGCATGTCTCTTTAACTGTATTAATTGAATATGTTTAAATGAAGTTTGGAGAATGTAAGATGATAAAACCAACCCTTCACTTTGATGTCTGGTTAAACAGACTGCAACATTGCAGCATGTGCCTGATTATGATCCCTTCCTCTCTGCTGGGTATCTCTGCTTGATTCATTGCTATTTATTTTTATTTATGTGGTGCATAAATTAAATTGCAAACAGAGAAACAAGAAAATGGAGAGAAGATCAAGTTCAAGTTCAAGTACCATTTATTGCCTATCATTACTGTATTTGTAAACCCCCCAATCGGAACCTCTCATCACTGTAACAGCAGCGGCCCCATTAGACGTATGTACGTGGTTATAATTTTTATTATTTTTTAGCTGTGTATATGTGGGGAGTTGGGGGGGGGACCAATTAATCTCTTCCCTGTACGGGACCCGACCTTTTCCCTGTCGGATCACCGGTGTCGTTGGGCCTAACACCGTGGAGCCGGTGGCGGCCTCCGGCCAGTACTAACCTGAGTCGCGGAGCCTGTGGACTTGCCATCATGTAGCTGGCCGACTTCGGAGCAGGGAGAGCTGTGGTAGCGCTGCAACCCGACTTCGGAGATTCGGAGGCTCCGGCCGCAGGCCCGGTGGATAGGAACATCAGGAGCTCGCAGGTCCCTGGTGGGAGACCGCTTTTCGGAGCTCCCGCAACGGCAACTTCTCCCGTCGGAATCGCGGAGTTTAAATGACTTGGAGCGGGGCCTAACATCGCCCGGTGCAGCTTAAACGGCCGCGGGACTTACCATCGCCCACTGGGAGCTTTAACAGCGTGAGCCCCAGTTGGACTGCTGGACCGCGGGAGAACAATAACGGGAAGAGATAAGACTTTGCCTTCCATCACAGTGAGGAGGTGTTGGAGATTCACTGTGATGGATGCTCGTGTAAATTGTGTTAAGTGTGTGTCTTGGTTTTTGTTGTTGTAATTTCATGACTGTAGGAATGAAATTTCATTCAAACCTTGTCTGTTTGAATGACAATAAAAGGCATTCTATGCTATAACATGGGACATACAGCCAACAGTACAGCACAGGAACAGGCTCTTCAGCCCACAACATCTGTGCTGAGCATGATACCATGGTAAATTTTGAGATTACCTATTGAAGTAAACTATCAAATATATGATCATTTTATTTTATGTCTTCCTCCTGTGTTTTATGGTGAATGATACAGAAGAAGTGGAGACAATTTACTTTGGCTCATCTACCTTGATTAAATAGAAAGTAATTTAAGAGGATACGCAGGGAATGGAGTGATATGGATCACGTGCAGGCAGAGGAGATTAGTCTTACAGCATCTTGTTTAGTACGGGCATTGCAGGCCAAAGGACTTGTTCCTCGCAGCCCCTGGTCCATTACCTATAGGGGTTGCTCCTTGCATTCTGGCTGCATTTCTCACCCACCATCCTCATCTTTGGACACCCTGTGCATAGGGGAGAGGGTAGGCCCATAGATTTCCTGGTTGGGTTGCTCCCGGGCCTGACCAAGCTGGACATTCGCTTGTCACGGCGCCAGGCGGAAGAGGACTCTGCCCGGGCCAGCTGCCGGCCCCTTTTCCGGGGTTACGTCCGTGCCTGGGTGGTACTAGAGAGGGACTACGTCCTGTCCACGGGCACCCTGGTGGATTTCCGGGACCGCTAGGCACCGCGGAGGGTTGAATGTATCCTCAATAAGGATTGTAACATAGTTGTTTAGTAGTTTATTTAGTATTTAAGAAGGAACTGCAGATGCTGGAAAATCGAAGGTACACAAAAATGCTGGAGAAACTCAGCGGGTGCAGCAGCATCTATGGAGCGAAGGAAATAGGCAACGTTTCGGGCCCAAACCCTTCTTCAGATAAATAGTTTATTTAGTATATTTGTTTGTATTGTATTATGGTGGTGGATTCTGGTTTGTTTTATCGTATTGTAAATATTATTTTTAATAATTGAATAATTATTTTGCTAATATAAATTTAAAAAAGGACTTGTTCCGATGTTGTACTATTGTATGTTCAAATGATATGACTGCAACTGTGTAGTGTTAGTGTGTGGGGATCACTGGTCGGTGCGGACTCGGTGGGCCAAAGAGCCAGTTTCCACACTGTATCTCTAAATTAACTTAGAGATCTTTAGAAGTGTACTTTCATGTTAATCTTTATTCTTATTCCCATTTCCTTTTATACTCTTTTCATTCAAATACTGATGCATGTTTTGATTTCAGAACAATTCAACGATATTAACATCAGCCTAATTACAATCCTGGTGGTTTAGTTGATCATCACACAAGGGTGTATAACAGTATTGGAGAACATGAAGCTGTCTCCTTCTTCAATAATTAGCATGGTTCAGCAACATTAATAAAGGCAGAATGATGAAAACCCTAACACAGCTAATGGCATTTGATTTCAAGTGTTTTATAGTCATGTGTCCCAAATAGAAGAATGAAATTCATACTTGCTGCAGCACAACAGAATGTGTAAACATAGAACTCTGTAAACAATACAGACACGTATAAGTACACATAAAAAACAAGCAATAATACTGCAATAATACCAATTATAGCCTATGTAGTTCATAGCTTTTTGGTGTTGTGTTTAATAGCCTGATGGCTGTAGGGAAGAAGCTGTTCCTGAACCAGGACGTGACAGTTTTCATGCTCCTGTACCTTCTTCCCATTGGCAGGGGTGAAACGAGTGTGTGGTCAGGGTGGTGTAGGTCTCTGATGATGCTGGCTGCCTTTTTGAGGCAGCGACTCTGGTAAATCCCTTCGATGGTGGGGAGGTCAGAGCTGATGATGGACTGGGCAGTGTTCACAACTTTTTGAAGTCTTCTTCGCTCCTGGACGTGCATGTTGCCAAACCAGGCCGTAATGCAACCAGTCAATATGCTGTAGATGTTCAAGAGAATCCACCCTGACACCTATGATTTAAATACAAGGGGTGTTGATCTGGTGCATGGATTCAAACTGATGGAAAGACAAATATCATTGCTAATCCATGACAAATTCAATGTGTAGGAAAGAACTGCAGATGCTGGTTTACACCAAAGATAGACACAAAATGCTGGAGTAACTCAGCGGGACAGGCAGCATCTCTGGAGAGAAGGAATGGATGACAATTTGGGTCGAGACCCTTCTTCAGACTAGTTAGGGGTTAGGGAAACAAGAGATATAGACGATGATGTAGAGAGATAAAGAACAATGAATGAAAGATATGCAAAAAAAGTAACGATGATAAAGGAAACAGGGTCAGAAGGATTATGTGATAATATATTGACTGGGCTTCGACAGTGTTTCAAAGTTCTGATTTCCCTGATGATATCGGGGTGTACTTCGCACTATTGTTGCTCATGTAACGTTCTTACCTGTGTCGCACATACAAGTTTCCCAAAACATAACCACAACGCATTGGCGCAGCAGTAGAGTTGCTGCCTTACAGCGCCAGAGACCTGGATTCGTTTGTGACTATGGGAGCTGTCTGTACAGAATTTGTATGTTTTCCCTGTGACCGTGTCTGTTTTCTCCAGGTGCTTTGGTTTCCTCCCACACTTCAAGGACATGCAAGTTTGTAGATTAATTAGCTTCTGTAAAATTGTCAATGGTGTGTAGGATAGATGTATTATGCAAGTGATCATTAGTTGGTGCGGGATCAGTGGGCTGTAGTGCATTTTTCCACGCTGCATTTTTAAACTAATGGAATATCACAGTTGAAAATTTACCTCATCAGTTTTGGGGCTTTTTGTGGTTTCAAGCCTGGACATTTCTTCTGCCCACTCTGCCAAGCAGTAGGGAAGTTTAGTGTATATAAAGACAACCGCAACAGGGAAGCATGGAGGCATACAAATTAGATTTTAATTTCTTAATTTGGTCAAAAAATAATATTTGTAAGCCTTAATTAATTTCAATGCTGAATTAATTGCAGTGTAAAAATACTTGCGTTTAAAGTTGAATTTCCATGCAAAACAATAAAATTCAGCAGAGCAATAAGTGGTCATGCTCAATTGAGATAGATTATTGTTTTGTACATCAGTTCCTTACAGTAATCCCAAGCACCAGTCTCATTGCTCACTGTCTGGAAAGGGAGCAAAGTTCATTGAGACAAAGGAGCCAAGGTATTTGCATTCATCATAATGTAAGGTGAACCAAACTGAATACTGGCCCTGTGGCTAATGTCTCCACCATGTTTCTGACTGGGGGATGTGGGATGGGGGTATGGGGTGGTCATTGATATTGCCCCCTTTGGGAAAGCTTGCAGAAAATAAACTATACGTTCTGAAGATTTAATTTTATTGACACATTTCCTGCCCCTTGGCTTCTGATTTTGATATTCAATAAATCAAGTTAGTGCCCAAGATACTGTACGCAGCATTGGCAGGTACAAGCTCCACTCCCAGCCAGATGCACCTTTATTATTGAGCAGGTAGAATTCCTTGCCTTTCATGAACAGCTGGGGATTCTGACCTGTGCGTGAGTCCGGTGTGTTATAGGTTGAAACATGGCAGAACTGTAAGTGAAGTTAAATCTGAGGACATCACTTATTCTTGAGTTTAGAGCATCAGTTACCTCAGTCACGTGCAGTGACACTGAAGCACAGGACATGGCAGGGAGCTTCCTGAATGAGTCTGAGCCTTCAATACCTCACGCTGCCTCGGCAAGGCCAGCAGCATAACCAAGGATGAGATGCACCCTGGCCACTCGCTCTTCTCCCCTCTCCCATCAGGGAAAAGGCATAGGTGTGAAAATACATGCCTCCAGATTCAGGGGCAGTTTATTCCCAGCTGTTATCAGGCAACTGAACCATCCTACCACAACTAGAGAGCAGTGCTGAACTACTATCTACATCACTGGTGACCCTCAGACTATCTTTGATCAGAGTTTGCTGGCTTTACCTTGCAGTAAAACATTATTCCCTTATCATGTATCTGTACATTGTAAGTGGCTCGATTGTAATCATGTATTGTCTTCCCGCTGGCTGGTTGTCACACTCTGCTGGTTTTCACTGTACCTCGGTACATGTGACAATAAACTAAACTAAACTAAACTAAACTCAATGCTAAGTGTAACTTTGACCTAGAACTCTATTGGCAGATCAGTTAAGCAGCTAGTGTGAGCCTGGAGCCAACATCATCAGAGACCTACACCATCCTGGCCACTCATTCAATTCACTCCTGCCATCAGGAGCCTGAAAACTGTAATGTCCAGGTTCGGGAACAGCTTCTTCCATCAGGCTATTAAACACTACAACCTCATAGAGGGTATGAACTACAACAGACTGTTATTATTATAGTTGCATTGTTCTATTTGTTTTCTTAGTGTGTGTTGGCTGCAGGGACTACTGGTCTCCAGAGGGCTAGTATGGACATTGTGGGCCAAATGGATTCTTGGGGTGGCAGCTCAGTCCCTCAAGCCTGATTTGCTGGCAGCTCACTCACGGCTGGTGGGCTGGCAGTTGACTCACGGCTATTCCTTGAAAATCCATTTCAAGCAGAGTGCAAGGCCACCAAATTCAAATCCATTTTCCTACCATTTCAAGCAGGGTGCAAGGCCACCAAATTCAAGTGCAGTTTCCAACCACTTCATGCCGGGAGCAACGACACCACGTTCAAATGTAGTTTCTTATCATTTCATGCAGGGTGCAAGGCCACCACATTCAAATGCAGTTTCATACTATTTCAAGCAGGGTGAAACCACCATAAAAACCACTATAAAACCGCATAAAACACCACACTCACAGTTCAGTAGACATTCATTGTGTTCAGTTGATTCACAGCTCAGACAGAGTCATGACTTCTCCCTGCCCCATCATGCAGAGACTGAGCCACACCCACACTTCCGGGTTTTATAATCCCTCCCCCTCCCACCACAAAATGTGTGGCCTTCATGACAGGAGAGAGATTCTCAGCATTTTTTAAACACTAATAACACTTGTTTTTCATTGATGGGAAGAATCCTCTGCACCTGATGAGCAGAGGGGGGCTGCGTACGATGGCCAAAAATCACAGCAGTGGTAGCGTTTTATCCAAAATCAATATAGTGCAAACAGGAAGTTGTCAAATTTAGACAAACAACCATTTGCAGGCAATGCCTTTTCACTTCAACCCAAACCCCCCAAACAACCATTAACAGGCAATGCCTTTTCACTTCAACCCAAACCCCCCAAACAACCATTTGCAGGCAGTGCCTTTTTACTTCAACCCAAAACCCCCAAACAACCATTTGCAGGCAGTGCCTTTTTACTTCAAACCAACCATATTTTCATTTTCAAACCACATTAAAGGCACTCGCAGTTGAGTAGACATGTGTTCAGTGTTATTCAGAGCTCAGAGAGATGTGACCCTCTGGCTTCCTCCATCTTGCAGAGACTGAGTGAGGCACACCACTTCCTGGTTTTATAATCCCTCCCCCTCCCTCCAGCAGGGGCAGCAGAGAGAATGGCAAATTAAAAAAAAAAACATTAATATCGCTCTGATTTTTCATCAATGGAAAAAATCCTCTGGTCTAGAAAGGCAGAGGGCGGCTCTGAGCGAGGTGGCCAAAATTCAAGGCCGTAG
This sequence comes from Leucoraja erinaceus, assembly GCF_028641065.1. Taxonomy (NCBI): domain Eukaryota; kingdom Metazoa; phylum Chordata; class Chondrichthyes; order Rajiformes; family Rajidae; genus Leucoraja; species Leucoraja erinaceus. The sequence goes on along the minus strand of NC_073382.1, from coordinate 77,617,140 downwards.
GTGGCGGCGTTCTCTTGGAAATCACAGCACAGTGGACCAAAAGCGGTCAAGATCAGACTTTTAGTAATACAGGTGCACAACCTTTTATCCGAAAACCTTGGGACCAGACACTTTTCGGAATTCGGAATTTGTCGGCCTTTGGAATGGAAATTTTTTAGCGTAGATTTTAATGGCTGGCTCAGTGGTAGAGTGCTCGGCTCATATCCGCAAGGTCGTGAGTTTGCGCCTTGATCCCGGCAGTTCCTCGGTCGTGAGTTTGAGTCTTCATGGTAGTTTTTTCTTGCAGAATAAATGTCTGTATGAAATGCAGTGTGTTGAATGAATTCCTGAATTTGTAAATGTGACCGCAGCATTGAATCACCTCTCGCACTTATGTCACCCTAACGGGGCTACATGCCCTTAGGCGACATTTTCACACTCTTATATCTGTGTGCAGAAGAGGCAACTTGCGTTTGGCGGCAAACGTGAGCTTTGGCGTGCCATGTTTAGCGCCAAACGTGAGCTTTGGTGAGCTTTGGTTTGCAGACGACATCCTGGAAAAAATGTCCGGTTTCTTCCAGGTAGGCAATATATCCTCCCGGGCAATATACCCTCCATTTCTCTTTTATGAAGGGGATTTAGTTCCCCTTTCTTCCAGGACCGACAGGAGGTTCCGCTGTCACCTCTGCGGGCTACCCTCGGTGAACGCTCACTCAACTTTGTCTTGGGATTCCTACTCTCCCGCGCAATGTACCCTCACCTTCTCTTTTATGAATGGTGATTTAGTTCCCCTTTCTTCCAGGACCGACAGGAGGTTCCGCTGTCACCTCTGTGGGCCGCCCTCGGTGAACGTCCTGTCTCTCTGTCCCTGGGATAGCAGGGGGCAGAGAGCACAATACCCCCCTCCCCCTCCAACTCCAGAGGAATCCTCTCCCCGATGGGCCGCTACAGCGACAAGTGGCAGTTTGCCCACAGCTCGAGCTGCGCGACCCCAAAAACAAGACGTACCTTGCACACCACCAGCTTCTGCGTGTTCCTCTGGAGTTGGAGCGGGGCTGGGCTGGAGTTGCTGATCTGGGATCTCCGTGCTTGCAGTGGGCCTAGGGGTCGGTGTCCCGATGAGGGGGCGCAGCTCGGGCTGTGGGAGAACTGCCACTTGTTGCCGTAGCGGCCCATCGGGGAGCGGCTTCTGGTGGTCCTGATGTCTCCGGCCAGTTTGCAGTTTTCCTCTGGAGTTGGAACGGGGCTGGGCTGCTGCTGGCTGTGGGTCTCTGGGATCTCCGTGCTTGCACTGGGCCTGGGGGTTGGTGTCCCGTTGGTCCTGACGTCTCCGGTGACTGCACTGTCCTGCTGGCATCGCCGATGTGAAGACAGTGCAAAGCCCCCGCGCCGGTGCAATGGGCGGGGAGCTGGAGAGGGGATGGAAGGGGTCACACACATGGCCGGGAAGCAGAGGGGTGTAGGTGGGATGAAGCTGAAGGGAGCGACAATCTGCTGCTCCCTGCCCGCTGAGTTAAAATGTTCCCACGCAAGACTCACGATACACTGTGTATATCGTGAGTCTACCGTGGGAACTTTTTAACTCAGCGGGCAGGCAGCAGCATAATGTCAATTATTAACCCTCCCGCGCAATATACCCTCACCTTCTCTTTTATGAATGGGGATTTAGTTCCCCATTCTTCGAGGACCGACTGGAGGTTCCGCTGTCACCTCTGCGGGCCGCCCTCGGTGAACGTTTTCAAGGACCTTTCTTCAAGGACCGAAAAAATGTCCGCTATTCGGAGGTTTCGTTATTTGGATCTTCGGATAAAAGGTTGTGCACCTGTATAGATATGTGAGAATGTTGTGAGTATGTATGTGTATATACACATTGAGCTTTTCATTTCTCTCTCTCGTTTGTCGTATCATACTATGTTTGTATATTCTGTTGCGCTGCAGCAAGGAATAATGTCATTGTTCTATCTGGGACATATGCCAATAAAACACACTTGACTCTCTTGAATAAAATCTGCAGCAAGATATCAGCTTCAGTCTCTTGGTAAATGCTAGCGTCTGGCAACAGTGTTCCTCCAAGGCGTCCAGGCAGGAACATTGGTCCCTGTAGATTCTGGGAAGGCAAGAACTGCAGGAACATGCATTTCCTTGCTTTCAAAGCCATACCCCGGTCCCAAGGCAAGCAGCTCAACTACCAAGGGCATTACACCAGCATTCATTGTAAGGTGTTTCCAAGTTTCGATGTGACACACACACAATGTCTCGCATGATTCAGAGAGGTTTCAGACTGACGAGCTTCCTCCAGTGCTCTGTAGTAACAGCAGAAATTGTAACTTGAATGTCAGGGGTCCCTTTAAAACATCCAATTACCGAATAGCATTGTAAAAACCTTGTCTTGAAACGTCACCTATGCTTGTCTACCAGATTTGCTGCCTGACCAACACTTTGTGTTAATTGTAAAATTTCAGCAACTTGAGTGGCACGGTGGCGCAGCGGTAGAGTTGCTGCCTAACAGCACCGGACACTCAGGTTCCATCCTGCCTATGGGTGCTGTCTGTACGGAGTTTGTACGTTCTCCCTTTGACCTGCGTGGGTTTTCTCCGAGTTCTTCAGTTTCCTCCCACACCAAAGATGTACAGGTTTATAAGTTAATTGGCTTGATATAAATGTAAAATTTTCCCTTGTGTCTAGGATAGTATTAATGTGCAACGATCGCTGGTAGATGCGGACTCGGTGGGCCGAAGGGCCGTTTCTGTGTTGTATCTCTAAAACTAAAATAAACTTGTGAAAACTTGGTCGGTTTTTGAATGACAAATTACAGGCAAACTCTGGATAATCAGCATTAAGTACAGGCACAGTCTCTTCTTACTTTTCCCTTTTAAAAAAAAAGGAAATTGGATAGAGAATGTAATATGTTAACATAATTTTGGGAACCTGCAAAAAAGGTACCACTGTATTGAACTTCTAATAAATAAAATAAAAAAAATTAAACAATTTAAAAAGTTTCATTCAGTTGCAGTACAGTACTAATGAATCACAGATGTCAGCATATGTACATCTAATGTTCAAGAAGGAACTGCAGATGCTGGAAGATCGAAGGTAGACAAAAATGCTGGAGAAACTCAGCGGGTGCGGCAGTATCTTTGGAGCGAAGGAAATAGGCAACGTTTCGGGCCGAAACCTGGCCCTTAACTCCAAGAAGACCAAGGAGCTCATTGTAGACTTCAGGAAGTCCAGAGGCGGCACGCACACCCCCATCCACATTAACGGGACGGAGGTGGAACGTGTTTCTAGCTTCAGGTTCCTGGGAGTCAACATCTCCGATGACCTCTCTTGGACCCACAATACCTCTACTCTGATCAAGAAGGCTCATCAGCGTCTCTTCTTCCTGAGGAGACTGAAGAAGGTCCATCTGTCTCCTCAGATCCTGGTGAACTTCTACCGCTGCACCATCGAGAGCATCCTTACCAACTGCATCACAGTATGGTATGGCAACTGCTCTGTTTCCGACCGGAAGGCATTGCAGAGAGTGGTGAAAATTGCCCAACGCATCACCGGTTCCACGCTCCCCTCCATTGAGTCTGTCCAAAGCAAGCGCTGCCTGCGGAGGGCGCTCAGCATCGCCAAGGACTGCTCTCACCCCAACCATGGACTGTTTACCCTCCTACCATCCGGGAGGCGCTACAGGTCTCTCCGTTGCCGAACTAGCAGGTCGAGGAACAGCTTCTTTCCGGCGGCTGTCACTCTACTAAACAACGTACCTCGGTCACCCCCCCCCCCCCCCCCCCCCCCGGACACTTATTATTTTTTTTATTCAAATCGTTTGCTATGTCGTTCTTCAAGGGAGATGCTAAATGCATTTCGTTGTCTCTGTACTGTACACTGACAATGACAATTAAAATTGAATCTGAATCTGAATCTGAATCTGAATCTGAATCTCCATAGATGCTGCCGCACCCGCTGAGGTTCACCAGCATTTTTGTCTACCTATGTACATTTAATGTCAGTTGAGTAGGCTGGGTCTCTATTCCATGGAGAGCAAGAGGATGAGAGCTGTTCTTACAGAGGTGTACAAAGTCATGAAGGGAATAGATCGGGTACATGCACAGAGACTTTTGCCCAGAATAGGGGAATCGAGGACCAGAGGACATAGGTTAAAGGTGAAGAGGAACAGATTTAATAGAGGGGTAAAACTTTCACACAAAGGGTAGCGGGTGTATGGAACAACTTGCAGAGGAGGTAGTTGACGCTGGGGCTATCTCATCGTTTAAGAAACAATTAGACAGGTTCATGGATTTGACAGGTTTGCAGGCTAGTGGGACTAGTGTAGCTGGGACATTGTTGGCCAGTGTGGGCAAGTTGGGCCGAAGGTCCTCTTTCCACACTGTATCACTCCATGACTATGACTATGAACCTAACCAATAAATGCTATTATTTCTAGAAGCAGTGAGTCCCATTGGATGTAGATGTTTGGATATTATTCTTAATTCATACATTTATTTCTTAAATGGAGAAAAATATATACATTTTTACGTGTTTATGAATATCCATATCACCATGTAAAAGAGAATTGTACTATTTTGAAATTTATAAAACATTTATAATAAAACATAAATTTAGTATATAAACATTGATTAGTACAGGTACACAAAAATGCTGGAGAAACTCAGCGGGTGCAGCAGCATCTATGGAGCGAAGGGAATAGGCAACGTTTCGGCCCAAAACGTTGCCTATTTCCTTCACTCCATAGATGCTGCTGCACCCGCTGAGTTTCTCCAGCATTTTTGTGTACCTTCGATTTTCCAGCATCTGCATTTCCTTCTTAAACACATTGATTAGTACAGATTCTGTGGAGAAGGCAGGAGAATGGGGTCAGGAGGGAGAGATAGATCAGCCATGATTGAATGCGGAGTGGACTTGATGGGCGGAATGACCTAATTCTGCACCTGAAGCAAATGACTTGTGACTTCTATCCACACATTTTATGCAGGATTAAATTATCTAAACTTGACCTCCACCAATTAGGAGTCTTTCTTTAAAAAAAGACCAGAGTTAGTCTCTTGTCGAATTGCTAATCGGAAGTTTGAAGTGCAATGTGAAATTCGGCTGCTGAAGTGAGCAGTGATTATCACACAAGTACTATCTGGATAAATAGTTTAAGTAGCAATCTCTGGGGAATTGATGAATCTTGTAATTGTCACCCAGATCAATGAGAGGGCAATTGTAACTGCTTGAAAATCCATTGCTAAAGTCTGCAAAACTAACCTGATTTTTCTTCAGTTAATGCTAAATTGGTTAAAGTTCCAATAACAGGTTTAGTTCAGTTTAGAGATACAGCCTGGAGACAGGCCCTTCGGCCCACCGAGTCCGTGCCTACCAGCGATCCCCGCATATTAACACTATCCTACACACACTAGGCCAATTTCTACATTTACCAAGACAATGAACCTACGCATCTTTGGAGTGAGGGAGAAAACTGAAGATCTCGGAGAAAACCCACGCAGGTCACGGGGAGAATGTACAAACTCCGTACAGACAGCACCCGTAGTCAGGATCGAACCCAGGTCTCTGGCACTACAAGTGCTTTAAGGCAGCGACTCTACCGCTGCACCACCCTGCTGCTCCATCCCACCGTGGGCCATGCAACTCCTCCACCTCTTTCCCTTTCCTCACAGAAAAAAACTTGGAAAGAAAAAAAGTAATACAAGCTGGTGAAAATATGATGACACAAGAGAATGCAGATGCTGAAAGCTTGGGCAAAACACAAAGTTCTGGAGGAATTCAAAGGGCCAGGCAGCATCTGGGGAAGGAAAGCCAGATAGACCTAGGCTTTAATGTGTGTACATATACAGATTAACATATAAACATAACAATGTATTTTTGTTAAAGCTTTTGCCTTTCCATCTCTGGCCTAGATCAATCTGCTGACCAACCCCTTCCCCTCCTCCCACCATCTGTATCCATACTAGCCAGGGATTGGCCGGCCCAGCACCCTCCTCTCTTCCAGCATTCTTCTCATCACCCCCCCCCCACATTATCCTGAAGAGACGTCCCAAACCCAAATCATCACGTATCTATATTCTCCAGTGATGCTGTCGAACCTGTGGTGTTACTCGAGCACTCCAGTGTCTTTTTTTGTAACTCACTATCTACAGTTCCTTCTTTCTACATAACTGACCTCATAATGTGATTCCATGTGTGCTCAGGTACTGAAACTGTAACTTTAACAGTATGTTAATGGTATTGTTTTTTGGAAAGGGGCACAAGGCTCATTGGAATATTGCGGTTTTACATCCAGTAGTACATATTAGATACTTTAAAAACACTTCATAATTTAGTTTGCTTTAGAGATACAGCATGGAAACACTTTTGCAAACTGAGCGCTGACCAATAATCACCCCTGTACTAGTTCTAACCTGCAGATTCAAAGCCAATTAACCTACAAACCTGCACGTCTTTGCAATGTCGGAGAAAAACAGATCACCCGGAAAAAATCCATGCTGTCACAGGGAGAACGTGGAAACTCCATACAGACTACACCCATAGTCAGGATCGAAGGTAGACACAAAAAGCTGGAGTAACTCAACGGGACAGGCAGCATCTCTGGAGAGAAGTAGTGGGCGACGTTTCGGGTCGAGACCCTTATTTAGGCTGATGTCAGGGGAGGGGGCGGGACAAAGATAGAATGTAGGCGGAGACAGTAAGACTAGTGGGAGAACTGGGAAGGGGAAGGGGCAGGAGAGAAAAAAGCAATGCCTGTCTGATTTATAGAAGTCAATGTTCATATCGCTGCCCAAGCGAAATATGAGGTGCTGTTCCTCCAATTTGCGCTGGGCCTCATTCTGACAATGGAGGAGGCCCAGGACAGAAAGGTCAGATTGACAATGTGAGGCGGAGTTGAATTGCTGAGCAACAGGGAGATCAGGTAGGTTACAGAGTGAGCGGAGGTGTTCAGCGAAACGATCGTCAAGCCTGTGCTTGGTCAGGATCGAACTCGGGTCTCCGGCACTGTAACGCAGTAACCTGCAGCTGTGCTACTGTGCTGCCACCATTCTAAAGACAAAACCTGCAAAGCATCGGAGTGCTTATTTCTTCCAGTGTTGGAATCTAAGCCAGACAGGGAGTTCATTGTTTTTACATCTGTATTGTGATCAATTTCTCCTGATGTTGCCTTCTATTCTTCCCCTAGACATAAAAGCTATAAGAAAAAGTTTCTTCCTGACTCTCTAAACTGTGGGAATAAAACGCCTTACGTCAGTAAATGTCGGGTGGGACTGCCCTTGTGTTTTGTTAGAATTCCCACAGGATCTCCTTCAGTAGTTGGTAACTTACTGAGAATCCAACAGAGACAAAACACTTGCTTATTTATTGCATGCTTTTCATTTCATTGGTTGAAAATATTATTTTTCTCATTTTAGAATTTCTTTAGGTCTGCTCTGCATCATATGACTGATTTATACGTGTTCCATGGAAGATCTTTGTGTTCCATTCCTATCAGGAGGTCAAAGCAATCAGGAAATATTGCGAAGATAGACACGAAAAGCTGGAGTAACTCAGCGGGTCAGACAGCATCTCTGGAGAGAAGGAATGGGTGATGTTTCAGGTCGAGACCATTCTCAGACTGAAGAAGTCAGAAGAAGGGTCTCCACCCAAAATATGTCACCTATTCCTTTCTCTAGAGATGCTGTCTGACCCGCTGAGTTACTCCAGCATTTTGTGTCTAACTTCCGTTTAAACCAGCATCTGCAGTTCCTTCTTACACAGGGAATATTGTGATCATCTTTTTTATAGCATATGTATTGAGTGATTAATTAAGAAATGCACTTTAATTAATCCATTGATAAAATCCGTTTGCAGTCCATAAAGATGATGGGGTGGGGGTAGGTTTTCACTTTCCAAAAATAAATTTCATGTTTGCAAAATAGATGACTGAGAGATGTGATAGACGCTATATAAATGCAAACCATTCATTTTTGAATTAGTTGTGCAATGGCTTTCCATGATCTATTTAGATATAGCAGAGAATAAGTGTAATCATGTCAGTTAGAATATTTTATATCAATTTAGTTATTTAGTTTAGAGAAAAGTGTGGAAACAGGCCCTTCAGCCCACCGACCAGCGATCCCCGCACAACATCATCCTACACACAGTGAGGATAATTTCTCTTTTTACATCTATACCAAGCTAATTAACCTACAAACCTGTACATCTTTGGAGTGTGGGAGGAAACCGAAGATCTTCGAGAAAACCCACGCAGGTCACGGAGGGAACATACAAACTCCGTGCAGACTAGCATCTGTAGTCGGGATCGAACCCAGGCCTCGGGCACTGTAAGGCAGTAGCTCTACCGCTGAGCCTCTGTGCTGCCATTTCCATTATATAAGGTGAGCATCACTAGGTCATAGTTAGCCAGTAATAGAAAAGCATTCATGTCTGCTTCCAAAAAGTAATCTCCTTTATATCAGTTATTTTTTATGTATGCGAAATGAAATTCTGCTTTAGTAGTGTCCAAAATATGATCATGGTTGGTTTTCAACACAACAGATACAGCAGTGATTCTACATGGATATACAGTACATTAGTTTCAAGGTCAAGCATGAGTTTAATCATTTGGTATGTCTGGGAAAAAACAAAGGTGCAGACTCTTCACCTTGCCTCAGGTGTAGGTAGGGCTGAGACAAACCAGTTAGTCCAGAAACAATAAGCATTGCTTAATGATGAAAACATGCCATGAATATAATACTTTAACAGAAATGTTGGGCTGCATATTATTTTTACTTATCAGTTAGGATTGGGCAAATATACTCACACAAAATAAACAGTTGGTCACCACCAGATATATAGACTTGCAGACATAATTTTCAGAGTTTTTTAAGAAAGAATTGCAGATGCTGGAAACATCGAAGGTAGACAAAAATGCTGGAGGAACTCAGCGGGTAGGGCAGCATCTATGGAAAGAAGGAATAAGTGATGTTTCGGGTCTAGACCCTTCTTCAGAATGATGTCGGGGGGGGGGGGGGGTGGGAAGAAGAAAGGAAGAGGCGGAGACAGTGGGCTGTGGGAGAGCTGGGAAGGAAAGGGGAAGGAGGGAGAAAGCAAGGACTATCTGAAAGTGGAGAGTCAATATTCATACCGCTGGGATGTAAACTGCCCAAGTGAAATATGAGGTGCTCTTCCTCCAATGTGCACTGGGCCTCACTCTGGCAATGGAGAAGGCCCAGGCAGAAAGGTCGGATTCGGAATGAATTACTGAGGGGGAGTTGAAGTGCTGAGCCACCAGGAGATCAGGTTAGTTATTGCGAACTGAGCGGAGGTGTTGGGGAAGCGATCGCCAAGCCTGCGCTTGGTCTCACCGATGTAGAGAAGGTGTAGTCATTGTAAACTGGGGCATCTTCCTGCAATGCAGTGGTCAGTAGGAATCATAACATGTCAGTTGTCTTAATACCAATGTGTAGGAAGGAACTGCAGGTGCTGGTTTAAATTGCAGATTGACACAATAAGCTGGAGTAACTCAGCGGATCAGACAGCATCTCTGGAGGAAATGAATATGTGACGTTTTGGGTGAAGAAGGGTCTCGATCCGAAATGTCAAAAATTCCTTTTCCCCAGAGATGCTGCCTGACCCGCTGAGTTACTCCAGCTTTTTGTGTCTATCTTTGGTTAATACCAATGAGCATTGCTTTAAATGCTTGCAAGAGTTATGATTTACCACAATACCATAGGTGGAGCTGCTAGACTCCATTTCTTCTTCTCAAAGTTGCTCAAGTGCTCAGTAATGACTGATGCAACTAATACTTAAGTAGATGGCTTAACATGCCAGCTGCCTTGTTACTGCAGGAGGGAAATATCAGAAAATAACACAGGGAAGGAACGAAGGAATGTTAACTAGGTGATATTACTTTCAAAGCAGAAAATCTGTTCCAAGGGAACCAAGCTGTTGGTAAGCGTGAAAATGTGAGTTGCTCAGGTGCAGTCAGACATTGGGCCGAGCTTCTCAATTATTTATTGAAATGAGCTATTTGTTAAAACATGGCTGTAATGGCTGAAATGCCCCCAAAAAAAGATACCGACTGAAAGATTTGCTGAAATTTTACCAACAGTTCTTCAGGAGAGAATTTGAAAAGCCCAGCCCTAATTGTTGGATTGTGTATGTTTATTTTTCAGAACAGAAGCTAGCGAGAGCAAACCAGTGCCAAGCCAAATAAGGAGGCACTTGTAGCAGCAAACTCTATTTAGTGGGTCCTGAATAGTTTGAAAGTGGAAAGTGACTTCATTTTTGAAAGAATAGATGTGGGTTTTTTTCCCACACAACATATCCACGTGTAAGCAGCCCAAAGTCTTACTCTCAAACTGTTTATCTTAAAACAATGCAAGCCATTTTCTTGAAGAGGGTGTGGAGGAAATGCTCGCATGGGAACAGTGAGCTGTCTGCCAAGTGCAAGGCATAGAAGTACACAAGTTTGTCAGTCAACAAGTGCGGAGCTTGGCACCATCGTTTATTTTTCTAACCAAGAAAATACACAGAGCAAATTCTCAATTGACAAGTACCTGCTTCGACTCATTTCATAAGTACAGTTAACAAACTATTTACTATCTTAGAATATAGGGGAGGTCATTTAAGACTGTGGTGAGGAAAAACTTTTTCACCCAGAGAGTTGTGAATTTATGGAATTCCCTGCCACAGAGGGCAGTGGAGGGCAAGTCACTGGATGGATTTAAGAGAGAGTTAGAGGCAAGAGAGAGTCTAGGGGCTAGTGGAGTCAAGGGCTATGGGGAGAAGGCAGGCACAGGTTATTGATAGGGGACGATCAGCCATGATCACAATGAATGGCGGTGCTGGCTCGAAGGGCCGAATGGCCTCCTCCTGCAGCTATTTTCTATGTTTCTATGTTTCTATGTTACTGGCAGATGTATCGCTAATTCTATCACCTATACACATTTGCACAACATTGTCATTTCTCTGCCTCTGGCTCAAGCAAATGGAACTTTCTTCATGTGTAGGAAGGAACTGCAGATGCTGGTTTACACCAAAGAAAGACACAGAATGCTGGAGTAACTCAGTGGAACAGGCAGCATCTCTGGATGGAAGGAATGGGTGACATTTCCGGTTGAGACCCTTCTTCAGATCTGAAATATCACCCATTCCTTCTATTCAGAGATGCTGCCTGTCCTTCTAAGTTACTCCTGCATTTTGTGTCTATATTCAGTGTAAACCAACATTTGCAGTTTCTTCCTACAGTATCATAATCTGTTGACTGGAGTCCTCTTGCTTTATCTATGAGAAATCGACTCTCACAAAGCATCAGCGTGCGGCACGGTGGCGCAGCGGTAGAGTTACTGCCTCACAGCGCCAGTGACCCGGGTTCGATCCAGAATACGGGTGCTGTCTGTAAGGAGTTTGTACGTTCTCCCCGTGACCTGCGTGGGTTTTCCTCGGGATCTCCGGTTTCCTCTCACACTCCAAAGACGTACAGGTTTGTAGGTTCATTTGCTTCAGTAAAATTATAAATTGTCCCAAAAGTGTGTGTAGATAGTGTTAGTGTTCGGGGATCGCTGGTTGGCACGGACTCGGTCGGCCAAAGGGCCTGTTGCTACGCTATAACCATATAACAATACACTGTAACAATTACAGCACGGAAACAGGCCATCTCGGCCCTTCTAGTCCGTGCCGAACACGTATTCTCCCCTAGTCCCACCTACCTGCGCTCAGACCATAACCCTCCATTCCTTTCCCGTCCATATAACTGTCCAATTTATTTTTAAATGATAAAATCGAACCTGCCTCCACCACCTTCACTGGAAGCTCATTCCACACAGCTACCACTCTCTGAATAAAGAAGTTCCCCCTCATACAAGATACAAGATACAAGATACAAGATACATTTAATTGTCATTTGGACCCCTTGAGGTCCAAACGAAATGCCGTTTCTGCAGCCATACATTACAAACACATAGACCCAAGACACAACATAATTTACATAAACATCCATCACATCGCTGTGATGGAAGGCCAAATAAACTTATCTCTCCACTGCACTCCCCCCCCCCCATGTCAGAGTCAAAGTCAAAGCCCCCGGCTGGCGATGGCGATTGTCCCGCGGCCATTAAAACCACGCCGGGTGGTGCGAGGTCGCACACCGGGTCTTGGTGTTAGAGCCCCCGGCGTGCGCTCGCAGAGTCCCGCGGCCATTCCAAGCCGCGCGGGGCAGTGATGTAGGCCCCGCACCAGGAGCTCTTCGACCCCGCAACTCGGGCGGCATGTTACCCCTAAACTTCTGTCCCTTAATTCTCAAGTCATGTCCTCTTATTTGAATCTTCCCTACTCTCAGCGGGAAAAGCTCATCCACGTCAACTCTGTCTATCCCTCTCATCATTTTAAAGACCTCTATCAAGTCCCCCCTTAACCTTCTGCGCTCCAAATAATAAAGACCTAACTTGTTCAACTTTTCTCTGTAACTTTGTTGCTGAAACCCAGGCAACATTCTAGTAAATATCTCTAAACTAAACTAAAAACTAATCATCGTGACACAGCAGCATTGCTCAGGTGCACCATCATTCTACTTTGTGACAACAGCAATGAAAATAGCAAACGGAACAGTTGACATAAATAGCAAAGGCACAGAGATAGTTTAACGGTTATTTTAACAACCATTGAACATAGCAACTGGAACAGGCCTTCTAATCATGATGTTATCAGGAAATAAATTAATATCTATTTTTGACAAGTATATAACTGATAATGGTGTAATCATTGATGCATTATCAATTCAAAGCATATTTCTGTCTTGTATCTTTATTCAATTCAAACATAATTTAAAAACTTCTTTCAAATTCCAATTCCCTGCAGTAAATGCCTGTAAATCTCTAAGGCATTTACCATGTGCGGTTTTACAGAAATAATCCTAATCACACTTGGGTGAAATGCTCACTCAACTGAAACCTTGACAATATATAGTGGTTAACAGTTCAATGGCTCATAAAAAACTATAAAACTGTATCCCTCCCAGCCATCTATTTTCTACTACCTTCATTTTAAAAATCCCTTAAAGAATGGTTGACTGATATTAGTTCATAATAAACATTTTTGAACAGAATAAACCAAAGCAGCTTGATTCTACATCTGAAATAACTCACTGCCGCTCGTATTATACTTATTTTCTGCACAATGGGAGGGAACTTCCTTTGTATTTTATCAGCTCGGAACACAGGCCAGACATGACTCCTGACGCCTGACCACAATGAAGCACAAGAATACTTAGAACACATTTAAACAGTGAATATCCCTCTAATTGTTTTAGCATGTTTTCAGATTGGGCTTTGATAATGGTCATGCTCCCAGAGAGACTTTCTAACGTAGAATTTGTTTTTGTTGTTCTTTCTGTGCACAAACAACTTTCTGACCCTTCTCATGAAGAAGGGTCTCGACCCAAAACGGCAACTTTTCCTTTTTTCCAGAGATGCTGTCTGACCCGCTGAGTTATTCCAGTTATTTGTGTCTATCTTCAGTTTAAACCAGCATCTGCCGTTCCTTTCTAAACACAAAACTGGTTGTCAGTGCGTTCAATAGAACTTTATTGAATGCAATACAATACAATACAATATTCATCCCAGGAGGGATATTGATCTGCCAACAGTCATAAAAACACAAAATACATGGAACATGAAATTAAAGTGATGAGTGGAAAGGATTGGGGATGTGCAAAGATTGTGAGGGGGGGGGGGGAGTGGAGGGGAGTCAGTCTCAGTCTACCCCATGACAACAGAAGGGGGAGGAGTTGTACAGTTTGATAGCCACAGGGAAGAAGGATCTCCTGTGGCGTTCTGCCCTGCATCTTGGTGGAACCAATCTGTTGCTGAAGGTGCTCCTCAGGTTGACCAGTGTGTCATGGAGGGGGTGAGCTGCACTGTAACTCCGCAGTTTCAGGAACATCCTCCCCTCCAAGATCACCTCCCATGAATCCGATTCATGGGTAATTGCCTTGCGAGCACAAAGCGATTTCTCCTCCACCCTCCCTCAAGGTGCGGTGTAAATGGCAAGGGTGAAGCCCAAGTGAGGAATCTCTTTCATCTGTGTAGGAAGCTGGTTTACACTGAAGATAGACACAAAAGGCTGGAGTAACCAGTTACTCCAGTAATCTGTTTAATCGTAAGAAGGGTCTCGATCCGAAGCATCACCCATACCTTCTCTCTGGAGATGCTTCCTGTCTCGTCGAGTTACTCCAGCATCCTGTGCCGATCTTCTGTTTAATCTTACAGTTTGTTTGCAGTTTCCTGACAGTTTTCTGAGCAAGGGCTCAGGGGAAAACCTAGCACCACCAGTAAATATGATACAGGCCATCAATACTGGGCAGTGGCACAGTCATAAACCCAGTGGAGCTGCTACTTCACAGCTCCAGCGACCTGCTTTCAATGCTGACCTTTGGTGATCTCTGTGTGAAGGTTGCATGTTCTCCCTGTGTCTTTATGGGTAACCTCCAGGCATTCGAGTTTCTTCCCACATCCAGGTACAGAAGGCAGTGAAGACAGCATGTTGGCCTTCATAACAAGAGGAGTTGAGTATATGTGCAAAGAGGTCCTTCTATAATTGTACAGGGCCCTGGTGAGACCACACCTGGAGTATTGTGGGCAGTTTTGGTCTCCAAATTTGGGAAAGGACATTCTTGCTATTGAGGGAGTGCAGCGTAGGGTCACAATGTTAATTCCCAGAATGATGGGACTCTCCTATGTTGAAAAAATGGTGCGACTGGGCTTGATACTGGGCAAATACTCTGGGATTTAAAAGGATGAGAGGAGATTTTATTGAAACATACAAGATTATGAAGGGATTGGACACGCAAGAGGCAGGAAACATGTTCCCGATGTTGGGAGAGTCCAGAACCAGGGGCCACAGTTTAAGAATAAGGGATAGGCCATTTAGAAAGATGAGGAAAAACTTTTTCACCCAGGGAGTTGTGAATCTGTGGAGTTATCTGCCTCAGAAAGCAGTGGAGGCCAATTCTCTGGATGCTTTCAATAGAGAATTAGATAGATCTCTTAAAGATAGTGGAGTCAAGGGATATGGGGAGAAGGCAGGAACGGGGTATTGATTGGGGATGATCAGCCATGATCACAGTGAATGGCGGTGCTGGCTCAAAGGGCTGAATAACCTACTCCTGCACCTAATGTCTATTGTCTATTTGCTGTGTCGGAAGGAACTGCAGATGCTGGTTTACACTGAAAATGGACACAAAATGCTGGAGTAACTCAGCAGGGCAGGCAGCATCTCTGGAGAGAAGGAATGGTGACGTTTTGGGTCGAGAGCCTTCTTCAGACTTGGCTGAAGAAGTCTGAAAAAGGGTCTCGACCTGAAGAGTCACCCATTCCTTTTTCCTCAGAGTTGCTGCATGTCCCGCTGAGTTACTCCAGCATTTTTGGCTATTCGAATGATATGCTGGTTGGGAAGTTAATTGGCAACTGTAAATAGTCCC
Organism: Leucoraja erinaceus; assembly: GCF_028641065.1. Classification (NCBI taxonomy): domain Eukaryota; kingdom Metazoa; phylum Chordata; class Chondrichthyes; order Rajiformes; family Rajidae; genus Leucoraja; species Leucoraja erinaceus. Next base: position 77,601,701 of record NC_073382.1, on the reverse strand, counting down.
TAGTGCGAATGTAGGTGAGAGAATTTCTTGGAAATTGGTGGGGAAATGAGAAGAATATGATTCCTATGGGATTGCTCAGCATTTCCTTACCATTGCTGCGCTTGTTCAAAAGCCAAATAGAATGAGTGTAATTTTTGTAAAGAGTCATCGAATACTTCACCACATAAAAGGTGGTACATAAATATAAGCTGTTGTTGGAATGGGATTTATCACGTAGGTTGAGAAAAATATTTTTTAATTCGATCATTGTAATTTGTGCTAACCTCACCTTTAACACATGAGTGCTTGAGCATTGCATGATGTCACATATCATAAGTTGCAAACTATTAATAGCTGTGCCAACTAGTTTTTGTAGTTAGGCAGACTAGAATCTAAATCTGGGACACCATTGTAATTTGTTTTAGTGGAGGATAAGAAACTTGGAAAGGATGGTTAAGAACAAAGTTTGATAGAATCAGAGGAATATTTTTTGGTATGATTTTATGCGGGGGGTGGGGTGGGGTGGTGGGGGGATGATTGGGGGAAACTTTTTCAGTCATTTACCTCGATGGAGATGCGATTTTTCTACGTGTTGCATCTCCGTCCCCCCTGCGGCCTATAACGTGAGTGGTGTGACTTTTCACGGAGGCCGGCCCAGAGCCTCAAGCCACGGGCGCAGCGCGGACTTAGCATCGCGGAGTGAGCGATCCTTTGCCAAGGATCGCCAGCGAAATGCGCTCCAACCGTGGGGCCTGTGAACTTTAACACCGTGAAGCCCGCGGTTTCCGGTAAGAAGAGGCTGACTCCAGTTGCTCCATGCTGTGAAGTGTTCCGATCCGTCACGACGCCAGTGTTTCGATCATCCTGACTCGAGGGCTTGAACATCGGACCATCAGCAGCAGCCCCTTTCAAAGGCCCCGATCACCACGGGTGAACAAAGGAGGAAGATGACTGAACTGTATTGCCTTCCATCACTATGAGGAATGTGGATTCCACTGTGGTGGATGTTTATGTTGAATTTTATTTTATGTGCTGTGTGTATTGTTGCTTTTCATTTAGCATGGCTGTATGGTAACTCAAATTTCACTGTACATAGGTTAAGTGACAATGAACTTGATCTTGAATGATGTCCTTGCCATCAATATGCAGATCCATAAAAAGCTTCATGGTAACTGCTGAGAACCATGACCTTTCTTTTTTTAAAATCAATTTATTGTCATTGCACTTTTCAGTGCAACAAAATGGTTTAGCCTGCAGTCAGTGGCGTAGCGTGGGGGGGCAGTGGGGCGGTTGCCCTGGGCGCTAAATTTTTAGGGGCGCAAAAAAATTGTTGAATACATTTTTAAAATAAAATTAAGAGGCCCGGGGAGCCGTTGGAGCGAGGAGGAGTTACCTGGAGCTGTGAGTATAAAAACAGCGCGGGCCAGGCCGCCGCTGCCGCCGCCCCAGCTCCGAGTTCTGGTCGCCGCTGCCGCTGTCCCAGCCGCCGCTGCCACTGCCCCCCTCCGCCCCCGCCTCTGCCCCCCCTGCTGCCCTCGCCCCCCCCGCCCCCGGCCCCCGCCCCCGCCTCGCCCCCTGCCCCCGCCTGTGCCCCGCCCCCGCCCCCGCCCCTGCCCCCGCCCCGCCCCCACCCCCCCCCCCCGCTAATGAGGAGACGCAAAACTTTAAACTGCCCCGGGCGCTCAAAACCCACCCTACGCCACTGCCTGCAGTCATAACATAGAATAAATAACAAGACAAACACTCAACACAGTTTAAAGTCCAAAAGTCATTGTCTCTTCCCTTCTTGCTCTCCCTCTGCGCTGAGGCAATCCAAGCCTCCGATGTTGTGACCCCGCCGGGTGATGGTGTGCGAGTCCCGCGGCTGAATCCGTGCTCCGCAAACTGGTCAGTTCAAGATCCGCGGCCCGGGGCGGTCGAAGCTGCCGAAGCTGCCGCCCTCCAGTCCAGCGGATGCAGCTGTAGTTGCGGAAGCTCCGGAAAAGCAGGTCACGACCTGTGACCTGCGAGCTCCCGATGATGTCGTCCACTGGCCCGCGGCCGAGCCTCCGTGGCTCCAAAGTCGGGTCGGACGTTGGGTCGCACCGCAACCACAGCCCCGAAGTCAGCCAGCCTCGCGTTGGTTAGTCCTGGCTCTGCCTCCGCAGCCTCGAGGTTGGTCGCAGTTGGAGGCCGCCAGCTCCGCGATAGGCCTCAGCACAGACGGACACGGAGACGGGGGATACGGCAAGAAAGGTTGCATCCAGCCCCGAAGGAAGAGTCAAAAAACATACCACACCCACCCCCCACACATACACAACTCAATAAACCAAAATAAACTGCAACAATGGGTCAAAAGAAAACAAAAAAAAGAAAAGACAAATGGACTGCAGGCGATCCGCAGCTGCAAGGCAGCGCCGCCACTTCCCTTTCATGGCTCAGGTGGAGCAGGTAGGCACTTGCAAAGGTGTTGTGGAGTTTTGCAGCGACACGAGTGCTGGTGAGTTGTCAAGAAAAACGATTCTTCACTTTAAAAATCTCTGGCTCCTAGCAGAATTGCATACTGAACACCAGCAATCTCTGATAGACACAAAATGCTGGAATACCTCAGCAGAAATGGAATGGAATGGAATACTTTATTGTTACATGTGACAAGGCACAGTGAAACTCTTTGCTTGTATACTCAAGGTATGCAAATAGTTTCCACATAAAGGGCACTGACAAAGTTACAAAGCCCCCCCCCCCCCCCCCCCCCCCCCCCCCCCCCCCAACTCTCACGGCAGTCCCCCCACCCTGGCTGCCCATTGTTCTTCCCCCTCCATCACGGCGGAACCCCCACGCTCTCATCGACTGCCGACCGCGGGTCGACCCGCAGGTTTCACCACCGCCGCGATGCTTCACCGCTGCGAAGGCATCCGTCGCAAAGCATTCATTCCGCCACCACCACCGAGGCTCCACTGCCATCACCGAGTCTTCACCGCCACAACCGAGGCCCCATTGCTGCAGACAGCATTGTTGGTGAGAAGGAATGGGTGACGTTTTGGGTCGAGACCCATCTTCAGTCTGAGAGGCTGCCTGTCCCGCGGAGTTCCTCCAGCATTTTGTGCCTATCTTTGGTTTAAACCAGCATCGGCAGTTCCTTCCTACACAGTACCAGCAATCTCTCCACAGATGTAAAAAGCAGGTGGTTGATCCTTTGTTCAGAGGGGTTAACATTGTCAGATTACTGCACAACAAGGCAGCATGGTTACATGAAAGGTACACCACCAGGGCAAATACGCTGGAAACCTGAACTGTTGATTAGGCAAATCTTCTGCAGTGCAGCAACTGGGGAATGAGTTTAGTTAATTAAATGCCTAGAATTAAAACCACAGTATCAGGAAACCATTCAATGGACACTAATATCCTCAAGGAAAATAATTCTGCTGCTGTCTAATCCCCACAAAATGTAATTCTAGGCCCACCACAAGGAAGGGTCTCAACCTCAAATGAAAACTAAGCAGCTCAAACAAAAATAACAATGCTCAACAAATGAGTAACAAAAATAGTTTAGTTTAGTTTAGTTTATCATCACTCACACCGAGGTACAGTAAAAAGCTGTTGTTGTGTGCCACCCACAAAATCACATCCCTGGCCCTTTGCTCCATGGCCTTTCAGAAGTTAGAATCAAATTTATAGCACAGAAGCCCTTTGACCCATTGAGGGCAAAGATAGACTCGGGCTTCATCTGCTTCTCAACTTTTGATCTGTACAATAGTCCTGACTTTAAGTATTTATCCAGGTTTTTTTTTTCCAAGATGTTCATTGCCCGTTTACCACCATTTACGAATAAAATGCATATTTATTTAATACTCCTCTAATTCTACCAATTCTACCGGGTGGTCGTAGTGGCGCAGCGGTAGAGTTGCTGCCTTACAGCAAAATGCAGCGCCAGAGACACGGGTTCGATCCCGACTATGGGTGCTGTCTGTATGGAATTTGTACGTTCTCCCTGTGATCTGTGTGGGTTTTCTCCAAGATCTTGGGTTTCCTCCCACACTCCAAAAACGTACAGGTTTTTAGGTTAATTGGCTTGGTAAAAATGTAAAATTGTCCAATTTGGCGATATGCAGAGTACTGCCCTGCCAACTACAAAATTCAGAAGGTTCAGGATTAAATTAAATCTGAGTCTCTGAGCTCTGTCAGATAAAGGACATAATAATTACTGATCACCTGGTTCAGGCTAAGTCTGAGTCATAGAGTCTTTCAGTGTGGAAACAGGCCCTTCGGCCCAACTTGCCCACACCGGCCCCTCACACCACTCAGAATTTAGTCTTACCTTTAGCTTTAGAGATACAGCAAGGTTACAGGCCCGTTGGTCCACGAGTCTACGCTGACCAAGGATCACTTGTACATTAGTTCTAACCTATATGCTAGACGACAATTAACTATCATTTGCACGTCTTTTGAATGTGGGAGGAAACCGGAGCAGCTGGAGAAAACACACAAGATCACAGGGAGAACGTACAAACTTCGTACAGACAACACACATTGTCAGGATTGAACCCGGGTCTCCAGCGCTGCAAGGCAGCAACTCTACCGCTGCACCTGCCAGCCACAACAATAATCTTGTGTTCCTCAATTATACCTTTCCTCAGACTCCTTTGTTCTGATGAAAATCAAACCAGACTACTAAAACTTTCCACATAAGTTATTGTGATGGTGAGTGTAACTGACTACTGCATTCGCACGGCACATTTCATGTAATTAACCAACTTTCTGGTGTGAAAGTGACTTTATTTCAACAGTATGACAAATGATACCATTGTCCAGACAACACATGCATTGCATTCAGACATGAACGATTTGCAAGATAGGCCTCCCTTGAAACTGAAGGGAAACTGGAACATGAGCTCTTGTGTGCGGAGCGTTTGAAGGTGACATAGATGAAACGCATGCACAAGACATATCAATTAACAGGATCATTATGATCTTTCACCACTCTCTGTGTGAAAAAAGTTCTTCTCAGCTCGGTTTTAAAGGATTTCCCCCTTATCCTTAAGCTGTGACCCCTTGTCCTGGACTTCCCCAACATCAGGAACAATCTTCCTGCATCTATAAATTAGGTGCAGGAGTAGGCTATTCGGCCCTTCGAGCCTGCACCGCCATTCAATATGATTATGGCTGATCATCCAACTCAGTATCCCGTACCTGCCTTCTCTCCATACCCTCTGATCCCCTTAGCCACAAGGGCCACATCTAACTCCCTCTTAAATATAGCCAATGAACTGGCCTCAACTACCCTCTGTGGCAGAGAGTTCCAGAGATTCACCACTCCCAGTGTGAAAAAAGTTCTTCTCACCTCGGTTTTAAAGGATTTCCCCCTTATCCTTAAGCTGTGACCCCTTGTCCTGGACTTCCCCAACATCAGGAACAATCTTCCTGCATCTAGCCTGTCCAACCCCTTAAGCATTTTGTAAGTTTCTATAAGATCCCCTCACAATCTCCTAAATTCTAGAGAGTATAAACCAAGTCTATCCAGTCTTTCTTCATAAGACAGTCCTGACATCCCAGGAATCAGTCTGGTGAACCTTCTCTGCACTCCCTCTATGGCAATAATGTCCTTCCTCAGATTTGGAGACCAAAACTGTACGCAATACTCCAGGTGTGGTCTCACCAAGACCCTGTACAACTGCAGTAGAACCTCCCTGCTCCTATACTCAAATCCTTTTGCTATGAAAGCCAACATACCATTCGCTTTCATTACTGCCTGCTGCACCTGCATGCCTACCTTCAATGACTGGTGTACCATGACACCCAGGTCTCACTGCATCTCCCCCTTTCCCAATCGGCCACCATTTAGATAATACTCTGCTTTCCCGTTTTTGCCACCAAAATGGATAACCTCCCATTTATCCACATTATACTGCATCTGCCAAACATTTGCCCACTCACCCAGCCTATCCAAGTCACCTTGCAGTCTCCTAGCATCCTCCTCACAGCTAACACTGCCCCCCAGCTTAGTGTCATCCGCAAACTTGGAGATATTGCCTTCAGTTCCCTCATCCTGATCATTAATATATATTGTAAATAGCTGGGGTCCCAGCACTGAGCCTTGCGGTACCCCACTAGTCACTGCCTGCCATTGTGAAAAGGACCCGTTTACTCCTACTCTTTGCTTCCTGTTTGCCAGTGAGTTCTCTATCCACATCAATACTGAACCCCCAATGCCGTGTGCTTTAAGTTTGTATACTAATCTCTTATGTGGGACCTTGTCGAAAGCCTTCTGGAAGTCCAGATAAACCACATCCACTGGTTCTCCCCTATCCACGCTACTAGTTACATCCTCGAAAAATTCTATAAGATTCGTCAGACATGATTTACCTTTTGTAAATCCATGCTGACTTTGTCCAATGATTTCACCACTTTCCAAATGTGCTGCTATCCCATCTTTAATAACTGACTCTAACAGTTTCCCCACTACCGATGTTAGACTAAATGGTCTGTAATTCCCCGTTTTCTCTCTCCCTCCCTTCTTAAAAAGTGGGGTTACGTTTGCTACCCACCAATCCTCTGGAACTACTCCAGAATCTAAAGTGTTTTGAAAAATTATTACTAATGCATCCACTATTTCTGGAGCTACTTCCTTAAGTACTCTGGGATGCAGCCTATCTGGCCCTGGGGATTTATCGGCCTTTAATCCATTCAATTTACCCAACACCACTTCCCGACTAACCTGGATTTCACTCAGTTCCTCCAACTCCTTTGACCCGCGGTCCCCTGCTATTTCCGGCAGATTATTTATGTCTTCCTTTGTGAAGACGGAACCAAAGTAGTTATTCAATTGGTCCGCCATATCCTTGTTCCCCATGATCAACTCACCTGTTTCTGACTCCAAGGGACCTACATTTGTTTTAACTAATCTCTTTCTTTTCACATATCTATAAAAACTTTTGCAGTCAGTTTTTATGTTCCCTGCCAGTTTTCTTTCATAATCCATTTTTCCTTTCCTAATTAAGCCCTTTGTCCTCCTCTGCTGGTCTCTGAATTTCTCCCAGTCTTCCGGTATGCTGCTTTTTCTGGCTAATTTGTACGCATCATCCTTTGCTTTGATACTATCCCTGATTTCCCTTGTTATCCACGGATGTACTACCTTCCCTGATTTATTCTTTTGCCAAACTGGGATGAACAATATTTGTAGTTCATCCATGCAGTCTTTAAATGTCTTCCATTGCATATCCACCGTCAACCCTTTTAGAATTAATTGCCAGTCAATCTTGGCCAATTCACGTCTCATACCCTCAAAGTTACATTTCTTTAAGTTCAAAACCATTGTTTCTGAATTAACAATGTCACTCTCCATCCTAATGAAGAACTCAACCATATTATGGTCACTCTTGCCCAAGGGGCCACGCACAACAAGATTGCTAACTAACCCTTCCTCATTACTCAATACCCAGTCTAAAATAGCCTGCTCTCTCGTTGGTTCCTCTACATGTTGATTTAGATAACTATCCCGCATACATTCCAAGAAATCCTCTTCCTCAGCACCCCTGCCAATTTGATTCACCCAATCCATATGTAGATTGAAGTCACCCATTATAACTGCTTTGCCTTTGTCGCACGCATTTCTATTTTCCTGTTCGATACCATCTCCAACTTCACTACTACTGTTAGGTGGCCTGTACACAACACTCACCAGCGTTTTCTGCCCCTTAGTGTTTCGCAGCTCTACCCATACCGATTCCACATCCTCCAAACTAATGTCCTTCCTTTTCATTGCGTTAAACTCCTCTTTAATCAGCAACGCTACCACCTCCTTTTCCTTTCTCTCTATCCCTCCTGAATATTGAATATCCCTGGATGTTCAGCTCCCAGCCTTGGTCACCCTGGAGCCATGTCTCCGTGATCCCAACTATATCATAATCATTAATGGCTATCTGCACATTCAACTCATCCATCTTATTACGAATACTCCTTGCATTGAGACACAAAGCCTTCAGGCTTGTTTTTACAACTCTCTTACCCCTTATACAATTATGTTAAAAAGTGGCCCTTTTTGATTTTTGCCCTGGTTTTGTCTGCCTGCCACTTTTACTTTTCACCTTGCTACCTATTGCTTCTACCCTCATTTTACACCCCTCGGTCTCTACGCTCACACATTTAAGAAACCCCCCTGCCTCTCTGCTCTTGTACCCATCACCCTGCCACATTAGTTTAAATCCTCCCCGACAGCACTAGCAAACACTCCCCCAAGGACATTGGTTCCATTCCAGCCCAGATGCAGACCGTCCTGTTTTCCACTCCCTTGATTCCTTTTACCCTAAGAACTAAATCTCAAAGATTTTGGAGAAAACCCACGCAGGTCGTGGGAGAACATACAAACTCCATACAGACAGCACCCGTACTCGGGAGTGTCCATACAATGGTTTTCAGATACTGTGATGTTAATTCGAGGCATTTAATTAACTCAGGCGCTGGAAGGAAGCAACTCTACCACTGCGCCACTGTGCTTTATTTACATAAAGTATGAGGTTCTGTCACAATGTTAGACAGCGTCAGACAGACCCATGAGATGCTATACGGTCATTTAAAAATGAGTGAAATGCAAGGCAATTAACCAAGCCTGTTCACAATGCTGTACGTCTGCCCTCCCAGCCTCAGTTTGTAGGAATGAACTACAGAGAGACACAACAAGCTGGAGTAACTCAGCGGGTCAGGCAGCATCTCTGGAGAAAAGGAGAAAAGGAATAGGTGACCAGTGTCTCGACCCAGAACGTCACCTATTCCTTGTCTCCAGAGATGCCGCCTGGCCCGTTACTCCAGCATTTTGTGTCCACCACCAGACCCTCAGATCTACTCAGTGCAGTGCCAATGTTGTGTTTTAGGAATGCTGGGCAGATTGGTATTGTTGCCACTCATCATTCTCCTCTTGCTCTCCACAACCATGCACACTAAGTGGCAGATGGAAGATAGTGTAGCAAAGTGTGGAGTCATGCATTTTGGTAGTAGATATAAAGGCCTAGACAAGTTTCCAAATGGGGAGAGAATCCAGAAATCAGAGGTGCAGAGGGACTTGGGGGTGATGTTGCAGGATTCTCAAAAAGTTAAATTGCAAGTCAAATCGGTAAGGCTCGCATTTATTTCAAGATGGCTTGTATACAAAAACAGTAATGTAATGCTGAGGATCTATCTGGTCAGGAGGCATTTTGAATATTGTGAGCAATTTTGGCACCATATCTGAGGAAGGATGTGCTGGCCCTGGAGAGGGTGCAGAGGAGGTTTACAAGAATGATCCCAGGAATGAGTGGGCTAACATGTGATGAGCGTTTGTCGACATGGGCCTGTGCTCGCTGGAGTTTAGAAGAATGAGGGGGGGGTGGGGGAACCTCATTGAAACTTACCAAATTAGTGAACGGCTTGGATAGAGTGGATGTGGAGAGGATGTTTCCACACGGGAGAGTCTAGGACTAGAGTTCATAGCCTGAGAATTAAAGGAAGTTCCTTTAGGAGGGAGATGAGGAGGAATTTATTTAGTCAGAGGGTGGTGATTCTGTGGAAATCTTTGCCACAGAAGGCTGTGGACGTGGATAGTTTTAAAGCTCAGATGGACAGATTCTTGTTTAGTACTGGTGTCAGAGGTTATGGGGAGAAGGCAGGAGAATGGGGTTAGGAGAGATAGACCATCTATGATTGAATGACGGAATAGACTTGATGGGCCGACTGGCCTAATTCTGCTACTATCACATGACATGACGTTATGGACCTTGCACCTTTATGGATAGGACAGGTTTGGAGGGACTTGGTCCAAATGTGGGCAGGTGGGACTAGTGTAACTGGGACATGTTGGCCAGTGTGGGGAAGTTGGGCCGAAGGGCCTGTTTCCACATTGTATCACTCTATGACTCTATGACTCCCTCTCTCACTGCATTCACTTGCTTCTTCTTCAGCATTACACTCTCCTCTTATTCTTACCGCCCGCTCCATTTTTCTCTCTCTTTTCTCTAAAGCAGCCAGAAGCTGTTGAATGCAGTGGCAGAGAGTCTCAGTGGGAGAGGTGCAGTTCCGACAGCTGTCAGTGATATTGTGGGCAGAATGAACTGTGAACAGAGTTTGTTCTGGGCGAGATCTGCTCTGCCCTGCTAGGGCGGGTCCCACGGGTCCCACCCACCCTGCCAATCCCCGGAGATGTTGCTGGCAAGATCGGGCTGAAGAAAGCTTCCGTTTATTCCCGCAGTGAGCTCACCACCAGCGTGCAATCCTGGGCCAACCATTGTGTCTGAGGGTGACACAGAATGATCGCAGGATTACTGATCTGGGACTCGAACCTTGCCAATGGAATGCCCAGATAGGGCATTGTACAGGGGAGAAAGAGACCACTGTCATATGCGATTTTCATGCAGAACTCTTCGACACACACATTTCCCACCTGTTTATTTTGGTGACTTGCTCAGAAATGGAAATGGAAGTAGCCAAGACCACATCCTGTTTTCCTGCGTTTAGCCCAGTTTAACGGAAAGCACAGTGGTCATAAAATAAGGGATCATAAATCGTACAGCCTTCGACTTTTATCTCTCCACTCAAGCCAGTGAAAGAGCTGCAGGCGTGTAAATCTAAAGCAAAGCGCTCAAATCAGATTCAATCATAAATATTCATTGGAATCCCCTTGGAGATTCACCTAATTGGATACAAATTTATTGTCAGAGGTGCTCTTAAGATGTGTGAATAGGGTTTCCATTGAAGGAGAAGCAGCATTCCTGAAAGAACACAAAGCAATCCTACACTTTCATATTTATGTATTCGGTATGGAAATCTTAGAGCAAAAATTGGCACACATTGTTTCATTCCACAAATAGGCTCATAAACCTCCATCAAGCAGTTAACCTGGGCTTATTCATGCAGCTGCGATATGCTGCCCCCATCAAGAGGGTGCCAAAAATACTCAAACGGATTTGGATTAAATGGCATGGTCTTTATTTTGTTAATATATGGACAGTGGTGATTATTGGCTCAATGTCACTTTACTACAAACTCATTTGTGTACAAATTTGTATCAGGATATCGGTCATTGAAGTGCACCTCTCCACAAAGCCACACGATTGGTGGATGTACATCTGTGTGCTGCAAATGGACACAAAATGCTGGAGTAACTCAGCGGGACAGGCAGCATCTCTGGAGAGAAGGAATTGGTGACGTTTTGAGTCGAGACCCTTCTTTGGACCATGCTGCAGTACTGTTTTGCTTTCAAGAGATGCTTAGGACGACCTTGCTTTATAGACATAGATCTTCTAATCCTAGTGAATAAAATAGGGAGGGAAAAATACACAAGCAATTCTGGAGGTGTCAGGGCATCCCAGACCAAAAATGAAATGGGTTGATGCAAATGGCCACCTGGAGAAGCAGAGAGAAGGAGGAAAGGCACTTTATGACCCCGTGTGCAGATGTGGTGTCGAAGGACGAAGCAAAGAAGTGGAAGCCAAATAATTGAACGGAAACTAAGCTGAAACGCCAACTAACCGAAAGGCTGCGTCGCCTAAATGCTTGTGTGCGTTACGCAGGCAACCAGATGGTAATAAATAAAACAAGGCTACTTCTTGTTGTCAGGGGTGGGGGGGGGTGTAGTGAGAGGGGATAAAATTGTTCGTTGTCATGCACACTTGTCATCGGCCTGCCAGGGAATTTGTGCCCCACCCTCCATGTTTTTCGACCGCTTACAACTTGGTGCTCGGGTTCAGAGTGCCCAGTCATCCATGGCTTGTGTGGGAAAATGACAACCCACCTCCCGTCTCCACCGGCCAGTGATGTGCTGGACACGGGGGTCTGTACCAATCGCTGGCATGTCCCGCCCCCCCCTCCTCCCCGGCGACGTCATGTCCGTTATTTGACTTTTCGGCAGAGCGGCCATTCAGTAAGTTGGCTTGTAGACGGCGCAGCCTTTCAGTTAGTTGCTGTTTCAGCAGAGCGGCTATTCGGTAAGTTTGCTTTTAGGCGATGCAGCCTTTTGGTTAGTTGGCTTTTAGGTGTCCAGCCCTTTCGGTTAGTTTGCATTTAGACGTCCCACCGTTTCGGTTAGTTGGCATTTCGGCTTCGTACGCAGTCGGTTATTTGGCGTTTCAACTTCATTTCCATTCAGTTATTTGGCTTCCACTTCTTTGCTTCGGCTTCTCGTACTTCGCCGCCACGTCCGGGTACCTTATGACCCACTAGATTTTTGAAGGTTAATGCTCTGATCTTATAAATGTAGTATTGCAAGCAGACATTGCTGGAAACCTCCACACACCTCACATATCATGCACACACCAATCCCGTTTTGGTCATCTCTCTTCAAACTGCTCTTCAACATTCCTCTGTCCTCTGGCCCTTCTAAGAAACCCACCTAGATACAAAATACACAAAAAATCAGAAAAAGGGTCTCGACCCGAAATGTCACCCATTTCTCCTCTACAGAGATGTTCTCTGTCCTGCTGAGTTACTCCAGCATTTTGTGTCTCTCTTCGACACAAAAACACAAAAGCATATATGCACATACACACATCCAAGCACACACAAACGTGTGTGTACACACAAAATCACACATGCACACAAACAAGCCAATGTGTACACACATACATGGCTTCTCCCCATAACCGCTGCCACACTTATTAATCAACAATCTGCCAATCTCTGCCTTAAAAACATCCATAGATAGCTTTCTGTGGCAATGATTTCCACAGATTCACCACCCTCTGACGAAAGAAATTCCACCTCATCTCCTTTGTAAAGGTACATCCTTTTATTCTGAGGCTAAGGACTCTGGTCCTAGACTCTCCCACTAGTGAAACAATCCCCTCCACATCCATTTTATCCAGGCTTTTCATGATTCAGTAAGTTTCAATGAGGTCCCCCTTCATTCTTCTAAACTCCAACGAGTACAGGCCCAGTACATTACATACTTATCCAACCTTCGACAGTGAAATGCTCCCCTACTCCATCTCAAGGTAGTTGGTGTCTTTACCTTTCTCAATAGATCCAGTAATTAGATTCTTAGGCACATACACCAAAGGGCACCCATCCACACCAATGACATCTCCCAGCACTTGCCCCACACCCTCCAGGCCTAAGAAATCCACCTACTCAGCCAGAGATTGCTTGCTTAATAACCATATAACCATATAACCATATAACAATTACAGCACGGAAACAGGCCATCTTGGCCCTACACAGTCCATGCCGTAACAACATTTTTTCCCCTTACCGCTGGCCACTTACCTGCCTGCACTCGTACCATAGCTTTCCTCCATTTCCCAGATTCACCATCCATATGCCTATCCAATTTATCTCCTTTTAAATGATACCAATGAACCTGCCTCCACCACTTCCACTAGGGAGCTCCTCCCCACACCGCCACCACTCTCATGCGTTCAGAAGTTTCAATGAGGGCCCCCCTTCATCTTCTAAACCCAAAACTTCTGTCCCTTAATTCTGAAGTCATGTCCTCTTGTTTGAATCTTCCCTATTCTCAAAGGGAAAAGCTTGTCCACATCAACTCTGTCTATCCCTCTCATCATTTTAAAGAGGGCTATCAGGTCCCCCCAATAACATCTCCCAGCTCCATGCCCCCCACTAATGGCCCCCACTACTCAGCCAGAGATTCCTTAATGACCCCACTTCAGTCTTTCCCTCATTCTGTGCATTCCAGGTACTCACCAGCCTCTGGGTGAAAAAAGATCTCTCTCATATCCACTCAGAATTGCTTGCACCTCAATCTAAATCTGCGTCTTTTTGTTTTGTCTACCTCTGATACTGGGAAGAAATCCCAGCAGTCTACCCTATCTGCCCTTCATAGTTTTATATACCTCACTCATGTTCCCTATTACCCTCCTCCACTTCAGAAAGAACAGACTCATCTTCTCTTGTCTACTCATAACTGAAACACTCCATCCCTATCAACATCCTGGTGAACCTTCCCTGTGTAACCCTTCTTCAGACTCCAGAACTTACTGAATTATATGCAGTAGCGACCTTTCATGCAAGGTACTTCTGCCTAGTCAGAAATTGGCTAACATGTTTGAAAGAAGTTCACAAATCAGAATAGCAGCCTATTCCAAACTATTATCGGGGGGAAAACAATCCATCTCATCTAGACTTAGTCTTAGGCAACTTCAAATTGGATCTCTTGATTCCATTTAATTGTAACACATTGTCAGTGTGAAACCAATCTAGTTATTGTGTAATCTTAAACATCTCATTCACATTCCCAATGAAGCAACTCATCTCCATATTGAGTCTCAGTTCTTTCTTGATATCTATCTTGATATCTTATCTTGACTTGTGACTCAAGGTAACAACATGGAGCTCAATGCTTTTAAGACCGTGGAATTGATAGTAGACTTTAGGAGGGCTCCCCCTCCCCTCCCACCACTCACCATCCCACCACTGGAGAACCATCATCTCCAAGGACCTTAAATGGGGGGGCCATCATCGACTCCACAGTCAACGAGGCACAACAGAGGATGTACACACTGCGGCAGCTGAGGAGACACAATCTGACACAGGCAATGATGGTCCAATTCTATACGGTCATCGTAGAGTCTGTCCTCACCTTCTCCATCATCGTCTGGTTTGGCTCAGCCACCAAGCACGACACCGGAGGCTGCAGTGAATCGTTCGATCAGCTGAGAAGGTTGTTGGCTGCAACCTTCCCTCCATTGACGAACTGTACACTGCAAGGGCCTGGATCATCTCTGACCCCTGTAACCCTGGCCACAAACGTTTTGAATCACTTACCTCTGGAAGGCAACTCCGGACTGTCAAAGCTGCCAAAGCCAGACATAAAAACAGTTTTTTTACACGAGTTGTAGCTCTACTCAATAACCAAAAATCTGTAGCCTCCTTTTTCTCTGGTATTTTATTTCAATCACATGTTTAAACTATAATGTTTTATTCTTAATGTTTTAATGTTTTATGTTTTATTCATATTTGTTTACTGTATGTCGTGTTGTTACTTGTGAACGGAGCACCTGGGCAAATTCCTTGTATGTGAACATACTTGGCCAATAAACATAAACTTACTTATTCATTATTGATGCAAGTCTTGATATATTGAAATATGTTTACAGGTCTGAAATGGTGTGAGTTTATGATATGTGTAAATGATGGGGCTATGTGGGTCTCTGATCATTGCAAGTGCTTAAGGCATATTCCAAATATGGAATGCTATTCGTAAATGGGATAAATGGTCTTGTATTATGGCTCCACAGACCAAAAACACCATACAATTCTATTCATGATAGGTTCTGCCTGGTGAAAAATGTGTTAAGGCTGATAAGGAACATTCAGCTTGTTTAATCCTGAATACATTTCAAAGATGTAAACAAACCAGAACAAGTTCAAAGAGCAACATGCTCTGGTGGACTTCGATGGGGTGTTGTCAAAGTCACTTTTGTGTTGTGGTTAGAGCTGAAGTCTCAATATCTTAGTTCTATTATTTGATCTTCCAGTGTGTTTTATATATGAAACCTTTGCTACAATGTGAGTCAGGTTTGAGATATTGTAGTTCAAATACCTTGATGACCGCAGTCTGTTCATAGGCCCATTCATGCTGTATCATTCATAGACATTCAAGCATGGAAATAGGCTCTTCAACCTACCAAGTCTGCATTGACCACTTCAAAAAAAAGACATTTTATTCTCCCCACTTTTCCGTTATTCCATGACTTCATACTGTCACAAATAACTGCATGGTCAACAGGTACTTTTGAAGTCCAGCCACAATTGTATTATTGGGATTGAGGACTTAGTTTAGTTTTGTTCAGTTTATAGATACAGCGTGGAAATAGGTCAGTCCACTGAGTCCACACCGACCAACAGTCCCCACACATCAACACTGCCCTACACACGTTAGGGCCAAATTTACATTAATACCAAGCCAATTAGCCTACAAACCTGTACGTCTTTGGAGTGTGGGAGGAAACCGAAGATCTCAGAGAAAACCCACGCAGGTCACAGGGAGAACGTACAAACTCCGTATAGACAGTACCCATAGTCAGGATCGAACCCTGGTCTCTGGCGCTGTAAGGCAGCAACACTACCGCTGCGCCACCGTGCCCAGAGTATTACATATGTGTTGCATACATGGTAGAGTCTCACAAATAGTGGCAAGATACATGGTATTCATTAGAGAATTGAAATTGCCCATGCAATTGTTCGCAGCCATCTGAGAGGGCATATAGGCCAAAATAAATCTTTTTGCACAATGGCTAAATTGCCAATTATGGAAATACAAACAACCATTATATTATATTCAAAAAACAAACTTCAGAAGGAACTCAGCAGGCCAGGCAGAATCTGTAGAGGAAAATGGCAAATAACATTTCAGGTTGTGACCAAAGATAGACACAAAAAGCTGAGTTACTCAGCGGGACAGGCAGCATCTCTGGAGAGAAGGAATGGGTGACCTTTCGGGTCGAGACCCTTCTTCAGGTTTAAACCAGCATCTGCATTTCGAACAGAAGGGTAAGCTGGGACTTGATAGAGGTCTGTAAAATTATGAGAGGGATAGAGTTGACGTGGATAAGCTTTTTCCATTGAGAGTAGGGAAGATTCAAACAAGAGGACATGATCTGAGAATTAAGGGACAGAAGTTTAGGGTTAACATGAGGGGGGACTTCTTTACTCAGAGAGTGGTAGCTGTGTGGAATGAGCTTCTAGTGGAAGTGGTAGAGGCAGGTTCGATTTTATCATTTAAAAATAAATTGGATAGGTATATGGATGGGAAAGGAATGGAGGGTTATGGTCTGAGTGCAGGTAGATGGGACTAGGTGAGTGTAAGTGTTCGGCATGGACTAGAAAGGCCGAGATGGCCTGTTTCCGTGCTGTCATTGTTATATGGTTATATGGTTAATGTGATTGAGAGGCAGAAGTGGTCCCCTTATGCTATAGTTGACATCACCTTTCAAATATATACCATTTAACATTGAGACACCTCAAAGGTGACAGTATATAGTAAGTATGTTACAAAACCTACCTGAATCGTGTTTGAGAATCTGTCCCAGCCCCGTGTGCGCGATTTTGGCACTGTTTAGAGGGGGCGGATTTAAAACGCGATTTTTACTAGGCTGTTGCAATCGAAAATGTTCAGCCTAGTAAATCATTAACGGAAAATCGCTGAAAGACCCTGTCGCAAAAGGTATTATTAGTTTTAATGGCCTTGTATAATAGTAGTTTAAAAATCACTCTCTAAACCCGCGACCTCTCGCAGCCCCAGGGTTTTATAAAGCAAACAATTAAAGGTATGTACCTTATTTTTACATTAAAAGGGGCTTCTTAAGAACCCTGTATATAAAATTTTCTATAGCGAGTAGCTCATTCTTTATATCCCGCAGTATTTTTCTGGGCATTTGAGGGCACAAATCCACTGCAATGTGAACGTTCTAAACCTGCGCGTTCACAGGATCCCACTAGAAAGCCGATTTAAAATGGACTTTAATTTACAGCAATTGAACACTAAATTCCTTCCATTTGGCCTATAAATTGATGTAAATGAGATTTAAAAATCATGTTTTATTGTGAATTATTTGTTAATATTATTTGGACACAGGCTATTTAAAAATGTTAATCATTTATTAAGAAATGGATAGATGTTTAGATCTAGTAATTGAAGTTTGAAATTAGCTACAATTGGGTTCCGTTAATTATATGCTTTAATTTCAGGTCATCAAAGTAAGGATTATTTTATATTTGTTTCAGAATGGTTCAATCTATGATAACTGAAAATTTCATTCAGTTCTCTTAATTTTTAAGAAGGTTATGGGCTTTTGACTGTCCATGATCACAGCTTTTTTGTTATGTCCATAGAAAATCAATAGGGAACAAGATGCTAATTTCCGAGTATGAAAATGGCCATAACTTTTTTATTACTTGAGATATGCAAGCGAATTAGGTGTCAAATTAAACTTATTGTTATGCTTTATCTGATGGGATAAATTGCAGACTTGATTTTTTTAATCTCAAAATTTTGTAACATTGCTATAAATAGCCTTGATGTTTGTTATTTTCTAATATCAGATTTTATTCAGCTTTATTCGGCTTTTATTTTGGAAGCTAAACTGCTAATATTAACACTCAATTGTGTTCAGTTCTGGGCAACCATGTTATGGAAAAGATATTGTCAAGCTTGAAAGGATTCAGATAAAATTGATGAGGATGTTTCCAGGACTAGAGGGTCCGAGCTCTAGGGAGAGGTTGAGCAGGCTGGGTCTCTAATCCTTGGAGTGCAGGATGATGAGGGGTGATCTTATAGAGGTGTATAAAATCATAAGAGGAATCGATCGGGTAGATGCACAGAATCTATTGTCCAGAGTAGGGGTATCGAGGACCAGAGGACATAGGTTCAAGGTGAAGAGGAAAGGATTTGAATCTTGTATCTTGTATCTTGTATCTTGTATCTTGTAAAAGGTGGTGGGTGTATGGAACAAGCTGCCAGAGGACGTAGTTGAGGCTGGGACAATCCCAACGTTTAAGAAACAATTAGACAGATACATGGATAGTACAGGTTTGGAGGGATATGGACCAAGCGCAGGCAAGTGGGTCTAGTGTAGCTGGGACACGTTGGCCAGTGTGGGCAAGTTGGGCTGAAGGGCCTGTTTCCGCACTGTATAACTCTATGTGAACTTTGTCCGGCATCAATAAGAAACTGCAAGTCCTTTCAGCCAGCGTGATGAAAAATTTGTAATCTATTTCCACTAATTAGTTGATTTACCTTGTGTCAAATGAAAGAAAAAGAGCTGAACCCACTGTCGTCAAATGGACTATTTTATCTTCATTATTAACAATACAAACTGGCTTGTGAGGTTACCACTACAAAAGCTCTTTCATGATGATGCAAAGTGGCTTCGGGTGCACTCTGACATGAAAATAGAAATGTATCAATCTCTAACCACACAAAAACAAGAAATGACTTTAGCGTGACACTGCAAATAGACATGATCGATTCAGCTGCCTGTTGTACACCTCTTCGAATATTTATTTCCGTTGCACAAAAAGCTTGGAGACTTTTGTCAAAGGCAATTGAATGACTCCTGCCAGAATAAGGTGAAATCATTATTGTTTGTGATTCAGAGTTAATTGATTTTGGGTTTTTCCATGTCACTCTTCCATCTTTCTGAATCTTCTCATAAACCACCTGGCAGTCCAAGCCCAAATGATGTGCATTTCCTAAGGTTAATGAGCAGGTTCTGGATATGGTGCCAGTCAGAGACCATAGTGCTTGATCCTCACATGGATCCAAGTCAGGGTGTTACATCTTGTCTTGGAGACTTCTTCTGGCACTATGGGAGATTGTTAGCTGGGTACTGATAACAATAAATCACCAAGTTGAAGCTAGGCACAAAAAGCTGGAGTAATGGGTAAAAATCCCACTTAGGCGATTTTTCAGCGGACTGCCGGGGACTGTCAAGTTGCCAGCAGTTGCCTGGAAAACCGACAACTGGAACGGCGACTGTCAGAGTGGAACACACACACACACATTGCTTCCTTCACCAGCCGGTGTGAATTTTTTAGACAGCACTCCCCCCCGTAGCCCTGTCTAAAAAATTCACACGGTGCAAATCCAAGGTGATACAGACACACACCGCAATGAACAGGAAGGTTGGCGCTGTAACTGAGACGGCTAAAGCACAGTGTACGGAAAGTCCTTTAAAAGAGTAGGGTGGGGGGGGGGAGACGGGGGGAGAAGGAGGGGAGACAACTTTTAAGAAGCCCGAGAAACACGTCTGGGAAGCTCGGCGGACATTTAACATTACCGGTCGGTTATCCTTGGTTCTGAAAACTACTGTTTACCTTTTTTTTCCCCAATGAGCCAATGAAATTCACCAGTCAGCACCGGCTCCAACCTACTAGAACCTACGAGAACCTTCGACCTCCTGGCAACCCACTAGGACCTCCTGGCAACCCATCTACTGCACGAGAATTCTCGCTACTCTCCATGGCAACATGTTGAAAAATTTGTGGCGACCATAATGAGGCCACGACTAGTTCCCAGAATGCAGGAACTCCTCACGACCATGAAGGCGAACACCCGCGAACATGTGGCGAACATGTGGCGACTTCATAGTCTCCTGCAATCGCCTAAAAAGATGCCTAAGTGGGACAAGCCCATTAATCAGCGGGTTAGACAACATATCTGGAGAAATGGAATGGGTGACGTTTCGGGTCGAGATCCTTCTTCAGACGTCTCTGTCCGAAATGTCACATATTCATTTTCTCCAGAGATGCTGTCTGACCTGTTGAGTTACTCCAGCTTTTTGTACTTTCTTCAGTTTAAAACAGCATCTGCAATTCATTCCTGCACAAAGCAACATTGAGTGGCTGTGAGTCGCTCTTTTTGTTATTGAGTTTAATTTGACATGTGGTACAGTTTTACTTTTTTCACCTCTATATTTCTTCTCCATAGTCACTCAGTATATTTTCTTTCCTCTTTTTCCAAAAATATTTCCACCCATTTTTGCTGGACATAAGAACACAAATAAATAGGTCGGCCCAGTAATCCATGCATCCTCCTCCAATGGAAAGCTGATTCTAAAACATTGAAAAATGGGTCAACTTGCAATGCGATAGAATTCAATCAGAACTGGCTCAGAATTTGCACAAGACCGTTTATCGTAGCGGGATTACAGCACATTTTACACAGATCTGCAGATTGTTGACAATTGTTACATGTGACTCATTTTTTCACCGAGTCACTTGCAGAGTGGTGTCCAATCTGCTGTTACATATGTCCATTAGTGTCATGCATCAATGATCTTCAAACAAACATTCATTTATACAAAGAATAAACCTTCAAAATATATGTAGACAAACTTGATCTGAGCCAAGTTACAAATGTGAGATGTTGAGTGACATATCGAGGTCATGAGTGATAGGAGCAGAATTAGGCCATTCAGCCCATCAAGTCTACTCTGCCGTTCAATCATGGCTGATCTATCTCTACTCTTAGGGGGTTGAGAGAGAGGGAGGGGGGAACGGACTGGGAGGACAGAGGGGTTCGAGGGGGCTGGGAGGGAGGGGGGCAAATGGACGGGGAGGGGTTTCGAGGAGAGGTAGGCTGTTGATCAGAGAGCTGAATAGGGCTCTTAAAGATAGCAGTCAGGGGATATGGGGGGAAGGCAGGAACGGGGTACTGATTGGGTTTGATTAACCATGATCACATTGAATGGCTGTGCTGGCTTGAAGGGCCGAATGGCCTACTCCTGCACCTATTGTCTATTGCCTATTGACTACCTCCAAACCCCATTCTAGTGCCTTCTCCCCATAACCCCTGACACCCGTACTAATCAAGAATCTATCTACCTCTGCCTTAAAAATATCCATTGAAATATCCATTCAAAATATTTATGCCACAAGGGCCTTTTAAAATAATATACTTACCCTTCATTGTAAGTTTACTTAAGTGCCCCGCCATCAGTGGTCTGAGTGCAGCCCCAGCCCAATTGTAAAGCCACAACCACTCAATTGTAAACCCAACTTATCCTCTCATTATTCAGTCACAAACTGGTGCACAATCTTTCAACCAGCCAACAATATTCTGTTAAGGAATTTGCAGATGGTTCAACCTAAACACTCATTAGTGATCAATCACTACATTTATTGATTTAGAACATAGAACTGGGAAAGGTACAGCACAGGAGCAAGACCTTCAATCCATAATGTCTGTACTGAACATAATGTCAAGATTAAGTCATCTCATCTACCTCATACTTCATAATTGTCATAATACACATACCTCCATTCCCTGCAAGAGAGGGATGATCCACATTCATCCTATCCAAGTGCCTATCAAAAAGCCTCTTCAATGCCACTATTATATTTGCCTCCAGTACATCCCTTGGCAGTGTGTCCCAGACATCCAACACAATCTGTGTGGAAATGCTTGCCAATCACATCTCCTTTTGATGATTTGAGCCATCTGCAAATTCCCCACACACCCACTGACTCCCACAACTAACTAGGCTACAATTCTTCACACCATGCTTCCTGCAAAGATTCTATCCCCTACTCCCAATTCCTCTGGCTATGCTGCATATGCAGCAACATGAGGTGTTCCATACCAGGACAACCAAAATGTCCTCATTCTTTAGGGAACGGGGGTTCCCCTCTTCTATCATAGATGAAGCCCTCACTCATGGCTCCCTGGTACCCCACAGCTCTGCCCTTACTCCTCCTCCCCCGTCACAACAGCGTCAGGGTCCCCCCTAGTCCTTACCTTTATCCCCATCAGCCGTCGCACACAGCACTTAATCCTCCGACATTTTCGCCACCTCCAATAGGATCGCACCACTAGTCACATCTTCTCCATCCCTTTCCACCTTCCATAGAGCCTGTTCCCTCCACAACTCCCTGGTAAACACATCCCTTTACATCCAAACCACCCTCTCCTCAGGTACATTCCCCTGCAACTGCAGAAGATGCAACACTAATATCTATACCTCCCCCCCTCGACTCTGTCCAGGGACCCCGACAGTCCTTTCAGGAGAGGCCGCGGTTCCCATGCTCCTCCAAACTCATCTACAGTATCCATTGTTCAAGGAGTGGGCTCTTATACATCAGCGAGACCAAACCAAACTGGGCGGTCGTTTCACTAAACACCTTCACTTAGTCTGCCTTTCATTGCTTATCTTTCCCCCTGACTCTCAGTCTGAAGAAGAGCCTCGACCCGAAATGTCACCTATTCCTTTTTCTCCAGAGATGCTGTCTGACCCACTGAGTGGGGGGGGGGGGGGGGGGGGGGGGGGGGGGGGGTGTGTGATTGAAACGTATCTCCTCAAAAACCAGATGCCGAAATGGGGACATTTTTACATATTTCAGTAGAGATATTCCTTGTAATTTCAGAAATCCACTCCTCTACATTCGGTACATTATATTCCTGACATTTTATTAAAATTGTTGACCAATCTGACGTTATTTTTAAATCTGACTGCTTCCCAGCTGCTGATGTTACAATAACAGACATTTTTACATCTTCTGGTGGAAATTTTCCTTATGATTTCAAAAATCTAATCCTCTATAAATTTGGTCAATTATTTTCTGATATTTACTAAAACATATCAACAAACTGACATTTAAAAAAAAAATATTAAGATTGCCCAGCTGCTGACCTCACAATGCCTTTCATTGTGACCCCCCCCCCCCCCCCCCCCCCCCCCCCGCCGCTCCGGATTAATGCAGCTGCTGTCAACACGCATGCGCAGGTTTCCAAGAGGTACATTAACCCGCCCATCCCCTCGTTCTTCATAAGGCGCAGAAAGATCAAGAAGGTTCTGCAGCAAAGATCCCGCTATAGGATCTTTGTTCTGCAGATCGCAGGGTCAGAGGCACCCACGCCCTGAAGAAGTTTTCTCCTCACTGCCCGTGCAGCTCGTGAAGCCACACCCCGCCCGCCCGCTCAGCTCACTCAGCTGCCGGTTTCCAGAGAGTCAAGCCGCTTCTGTCTCTCTCCGCAATTCACAGCCCGCTCACTCGCCCCGCCCCCCTCCCCCCCCACCCCCCCCCCCCCCCCCCCTCTTTTCACCTCCTCCTCCCCTCTCCTCCCTCCCTCTCCTCTCCCCTCTCCTCTCTAACCGTCACATGGGACAACCTCCTCTCTGGAGAGGCCTGATCGTCTGTGTTTCCCCCCCCACCCCCGGCCCCCGGCCCGGCTCTGTCACACTGGTGGGTGCACTTCCCTTTGCGGAAGCCACGATCGGCTGGTCCCCCTGCTGCTTTTCACTGTCCTCAGATCGCTCCGTTTCCTCGCTCAGGCCCCCGCGAGCTGCCGCCCCGCCCATGTCCTATCTCCTCCTCCCTCTCTCTCTCTCCCCTCCCCCTCTCTCTCTCTCTCTCTCTCTCTCTCTCTCTCTCTCTCTCTCTCTCTCTCTCTCTCTCTCTCTCTCTCTCTCTCTCTCTCTCTCTCTCTCTCTCTCTCTCCTCTCTCTCTCTCTCCTCTCTCTCTCTCTCTCTCCCTCACTCTCCCTCTCAAGTTAATAATATTAATATCAAGGGAGGTAGTTACTGTGTGTGTGTGTGGGTGGTTAGTGTGTGTGACGCAACCCCCCCCCCCCCCCGCAAACGCACGTTGGGGGACTAGACCAAATGGGTCTGCACTTGGTCTAAACTCCTTTAAACTTTTCCCCTTTCACATATAAAGCTATACCCCCTAAACTTTGATTAATAATATTTTTTTCTCTTTTTACTTGCCCCTCTTAATGGTTTTCCAATATTATTCAGTTCTGGTGACGATTAAGTATCAGAAATACCAATAATCTGCCGTTTCCCTTCAAAGAGATTCGCTGATTCCTACAGTTCATGATTTTGTGTCAGACTTTCATAATGTGCCGGCTTCTTTTTCATTATACCATAGCCATTTTAAAATGCCAAATTTAAAAATATATACATTTCCATTATGTAAAAAAAAAATCAAAGTTAAAAAGCTTTCACTGTCTACAGAAATATGACATCCATTAAATTAAAAATCTGCCGGATCCAATCCCGGTGTAAAACAATCCTCATTCCCTCCAGTTATGCAAAACTGCTGATGCAATTAAAATGTGGAAGTGTATCATCATGATTCAAGCATGGTAAATTCCCCAATTATCCATGTTACATTGCTCAGCCTACATCTAGCTGTCATTTCAACCAATGTCACTCATCACTTCCACATTAATAACTTATTTTAAGAGGGTATATTGGGATGTGATAAGAATTTTAAAGATGACATATTATGAGATGAGACAAAATGGGCTATAGTACAAATTATTCATATTCCGATATTCATTTAGATTCACATCAGAATTATTGACAATCTCATGTGCCCCAGCTAATCATGAATTGAGACTTTATACTATGATGCAATCAATGGTTCAAATGAAAAACAGCAGGGATCAAATCAGTCGGATACTACAACTTGCAGGTAGAATTTTGGATACTCGTCAGGACACAGAATTCTAAAGAAAGAATCGCAAATTGATTAAAGCATTTCCAAATAGTCACTTTGCATTTATATATTTCTAAATATCAGTACATATCACAACTCAGAAAGGACATCAATGCTTAACATAGTAACACAGAAAATAGGTGCAGGAGTAGGCCATTCGGCCCTTCGAGCTAGCACCACCATTTAATATGATCATGGCTGATCATGCAAAATCAGTACCCCGTTCCTGCTTTCTCTCCATATCCCTTGATTCCATTAGCCCTAATAACTATATCCAATATATCTTGAATACATATATCTTGAATCCATCCAGTGAATTGGCCTCCACTGCCTTCTGTGGCAGAGAATTCCACAGATTCACAACTCTCTGGGTGACTATAACTAACCTCATGAGCAGTCCCCCCTCAACCGGAAGTGCCGGCAACTCCCTAGCTGATGACCTGAACTCGTTCTACGCACGATTCGAGAAGGGCAACATCACCCCTAGCTCGCTGGCTAACAACAACATCGTCAGCGTGCTGGCTAGCGAGGCTGGAGGGAGGGCCACTGCTGGGGATGTGCACACATTCTCGTTGACCGAGCACGATGTGAGGAGGGCTCTGACCCATGTGAACACGAGGAAAGCTGTAGGCCCAGATGGTATATTAGGGCGAGTACTAAAGTCTTGTGCTACTCAGCTTGCTCCAGTGCTCACCACAATATTCAACCTCTCCCTGGCCAAGTCCGTGGACCCTGCCTGCTTCAAAAGATCCACCATTGTACCAGTGCCAAAGAATGCCTCTCCAGCTTGCTTGAATGACTACCGTTCAGTGGCCCTCACCTCAATAGTCATGAAATGCTTCAAGAGGCTGATCAAGAACCACATCTGCGCCTTCCTCCCTCGCAACATAAACCCGCTGCAGTTCGCATACCTTCCAAACAGATCCACGAATGATGCGGCCTCACTCGCGCGGAGGTCGAGAGAGTGACGTGAAGTTCGAATGAAGTCCGCATGAAGCTCACGCGTGACGTATGGCGTCAAGACACTGCGCACGCCCGTCGAGGTGGCGCGTACGGTGTTGAGGCGGCTGCGGGCCGGCAGGCCGTTGCCGCGCAGAATTTTTGAACACGGTCAGTTTTTTGGAGCCCCACGTGATGTCGGGACCAGCCCCGCACTACTCCATACGGCTCCGGCGATCGAAGTGAGACCGGCCTGCGAGGCCGTACGGCTCAAGCGGCCACGTTAGGTTGTGCTTGCCGCAGGGAGTTGCCTAGGTCGTGGGACAGGCCCTTTATCAACTAGTGGTGGGACATTCTACTCCACATAATTTAGTTCCACTGACATCCATGGCGCTCAGGTTTGGAAGCCGGGCAGATTAACCTACTGCTGCAAAATGGAGCATTTAGTACGATTGATTGAGAATTTACAGATAGTAATTTTAAAACTGAAATTACGTCATTTAGCATCAAAGTGCAGCAGCACTTTTCACATAAAGGGTAGTAGAAATCTGGAGCTGTTAAAGCTGATATATTTGTGTTGGATTGTGTGCCAGGGTTGCTAAATGACGATGACTAACAGATAATAGACACAGAATAACAGACATGATTATTTTTAATGTGATAGCTGTAAAATCTAATTGGACTGTTCCTGTTCCAATGTTCATATTACAGCATCTTTTGGTCCTATTCCCTGAGCTCCTTTACTGGAACTATTTATTTAACCGATGTTTCAGTTTTTATGCTATTCTGTGAATTGTATGCTATTGAGAATGAGAAGCAGATGGAATTTAGCACGAGAGAACTTATTGAGCTTGAAGGCTAATTAAGATTTCAAGACCTGATGATCTGCACTGCAGAGATGTGAAAGATATGAATTTAGAGGTAGTGGATATTTGGTTATTATCTTTCAAGATTCTGGAATTATTCCTGTGCACGGAGAGAGTAAACTATCGATGTGTTAGCCTAACACCACTGAAAGGAAAAAATAGAAACATTGCAACAAATAATAGAATTGAGCAGAGGCAACCAACAATATTAAGAGGAAAGTCATGGTTGACGAACCTACTGGTTCTTGGAGTGAGTGACAATTAGAAAAGATGAGGTGAACCTGTAGAATTCCTGGAGGACTTCCTGAAGGAGTGGGAGTGAATGGTTTCTTCTCAAATGGCTGCAGATGATTAGTAGGATACTGCAGGATCAGTCCTTAGACCACAGCTACTTAAGGGGTTGTCCCACTTGGGCGACCTAATCCGTGAGTTTTGGCGAGTTTGCCCTCGACTCATACTAGCATCATGGTCGACACGAGGTCGTAGGAGGTCTTCGTAACTCTCCTTCATGCTCGAGAATGGTCTCCGCGTACTCGAAGCCTCAGTTAGGTCGCGGCATTTTTTTTCAATATGTTCAAAAATGCCCGCGAGTAATAAAAGGTTGCCATGGAAAAAATCGATAAATTTTTTACTCGTAGGTTTAGTCGTACTAGGTCGTAGTAGGTCAGCATGTGAGTCGTAGGTAATCGATGGTAGTCGAAGGTAGTGGAAGGTAGTCGTAGATAGTCTTCATCATAGTCGAATGGAGGTCGAAGGGAGGTTGAAGGAGGTCGTCTTCGCTCTCCACAATTTGGTGTCCAATTTTCCCGAAGTTAGTTGTAGCTAGACATAGCTGGTCGAAGCTGGTCTTCAACATAGTCGAAGGAGGTCTTCTACATAGTCGGAGTCTTCAACATGTCATTTTTTAAAACTCTTCTAAACTCGCCAATTAGGTCGCCAAAGTGGGACAGCCCCTTTATGTTCCATCTCAGTGGAGCATAAAGGGGTGATGAGTACAGAGGAGGATGTAGTGCGGATTTGGAAACACAGAGTGAGTGGACGAAATCATGGCACATGGAATATTATGTGGAGAGAGTAAAATCATCCCGTTTGGTGCACAAACAGGAAAAACAGGATGTTGATGAAATGGTGAGAGGTTGGGAAGTGTTGATGTTGAAAGGAACCTTGTGTGATTGTATACAAGTTGCTGAAGGCCAATATCCAATGCTAATGGACAATGTTCCCCACCATCCAGTAATGTCATCTTCCCACTGCTGCCAACGGGCAGAAAGTACAGAAGCCTGAACTTCCACACCACTGGGTTCAGTAATAGCTACCTTCTCACAGCTATCAGGTTCTTGAACTGATCTGCACAGCCCTAGTCCAGATTGCCACAGCAATTTGTGGCATTGGAACAGGTCACCTCTTGCATTACCATGTGCTTGATTTTTTTTAAATTTCAGTTTTGCACTGATGTCTTGTTTTATTTTCACAGCGTAGATTATGTCAAATCTGCATGATTTATGTAGACCTGTATTTACTGCATATTTACAGTTTGTGTGTTTTTCAATGTGCCCCTGACACTGCTGCAAGCAAGATTTTCATTGTATCTACACCTCCCTGCACGTGTATATGACAAGACTTGACTTCAACTGATTTGAATTGACTTCTTGAAATTCATCAATCAGAATGATGTGAAATCTCTGCAAGGCTTCTCTTCACTGATTTATTTTGTAAGAGCTTCTGTTCCTATTGATGAAAAACAAGCAAAAAGAGCATTCATACATCTGTAATGACCTTCTCTATCTTTGCCAGCTAAATTGTAGCTTTAATAATCATATTCTTTAAGCAAAGTAGGAAGGTAAAACTTTTGAAGCTCGACTGATATTTGGCAAAAGGCCATCTTTTCAACGGTACTAGACCAGTCCAACACATCAGTTCCAATTCTCAAGGTAGGGTCTACTAACTATGCTGGAATGCAAAAGCAATATTCTGTTTATAAACCATGTGATTGAATCTGTCACTATCAATTTGTTTTCAAAATTAATTGTGTAAGAGGAGAAAGCAGCTGCAAATATTAATTACTCAGTGGAAAAGTGTTTCTTGAATTTTCCCCCAAAGTACCGAGGCTTTTTTTGGAATCGATGACCCTGTTTTTGCTAGTTTCTTTTTGTCTCTTTGACAAACTGCAGTCTTTATTATAATGAATAAATTAAATATCCTACCACATCTAAAGATCAGGTTTTGTTCCTGCCTGACGGAAGCATTGGATAGACTTTAGTAAAGTATACATTATATATTCTTTGAACACATCACACACATACACACATCAAAGGGGAGTTAAACGGAACCAGGATGCAAATTTTCCAATCTGACAGTAATTTTCACGAATAGTTAATGACAGATTTTATATCGACACTAATGAAACCTATGTTATTTGCACCTAATTTTCTGAGAGTCTATGTTCAATTCCTCGTGCTTATTTTCAAAGAGAGGAGAGAGTTCCAGGTAACATCAGAAAACAAAAGTGAGTGTATTGGTAGAATGTCAATGCCTGGACTGGTTAAAGGTGAATTACATAGTTGGGCGCAATAATTCTGGAAACCTCTCGAATGGTTCAAAAGCTCTATCAAGCTATTAATAATCTTTATGACACAATACGATACGATAGAACTTTATTCATCCCCGGAGGGAAATTGATCTGCCAACAGCAATAAAACACAAAAAAACGTGAAACATGAAATTAAAGTGACGAGTGGAAAGGTTTGGGGATGTGCAAAGATTGGGTGTGGACACACACACACACACACACACACACACACACACACACACACACACACACACACACACACACACACACACACACACACACACACACACACACACACACACACACACACACACACACACACACACACACACACACACACACACACACACACACACACACACACACACACACACACACACATATACACACACACACACACACTCACACACACACACACACACTCACACACTCACACACACACACACACACACTCTCACACACACACACACACACACACACACACACACACACACACTCACACACACACACACACACACACACACACACACACACACACACACACACACACACACTCACACACACACACACTCACACTCAGTCTAGCCCATGACAGAAGGGGGAGGAGTTGTGCAATTTGATAGCCACTTGGAAAAAGGATCTCCTGTGGCGTTGTGTGCTACATCTTGGTGGAACCAGTCTGTTGCTGAAGGTGCTCCTCAGGTTGACCAGTGTGTCATGGAGGGGCTGAGCTGTATTGTCCAAGATGCTCCGCAGTTTGAGGAGCATCCTCTCCTCCAAGACCACCTCCTGTGAATCCAATCAGGACGGAGCCGGGCTTCCTGATGAGTTTATTGATATCTAAAGGTGTCTGCGGCCTTCACCCTGCTGCCCCAGCACACTACGGTGAAGAAGATGGCACTGGCTACCACCAATTGGTAGAACATCTGCAGCATCTTACTGCAGATGTTTAAGGAGCGGAGCCTTCTGAAAAAGTACAGCCGGCTCTGTCCTTCTTGTACAGGCGTCAGCATTCCTGGACCAGTCCAGTTCACTGACCAGGTACACTTCAAGTTATTTGTACTCCCTGGTAAACTGCACACCCACACTATTAATGGAGACTGGGGACAGGGATGTTCCTCTCCGCCTGTAGTCCACCACTAACTCCTTTACTGTGATTGTTGGGGCAATGGACTGGTTGGCTCAGCATGAATTTGTAAAGAAGACACAAATGATTCAAGGACATCAGTTAGCTGTGGAAATAGAAGTGAACCCTGAGAAAAGAGGAATAGACAATAGGTGCATGAGTAGGCAATTTGGCCCTTCGGGCCAGCACCGCCATTCAATGTGATCATGGCTGATCTTCCTCAATCAGTACCCCGTTCCTGCCTTCTCCCCATATCCCCTGACTCCGCTATCTTTAAGAGCCCTATCTAGCTCTCTCTTGAAAGCACCCAGAGAACCGGCCTCCACCGCCCTCTGAGGCAGGAATGCTCTTTGTACCGCAGCGTTTCTACAGAGCAGCATCACAGCATGCCACCATCAAGCTGGTGTGAATCACTAGCTGAATGCTAAATAGCATCAGCATTATACCCCCTCCCTCGACTCTGTCCATGGACCCTGACAGTTCTTTCAGGTTAGGCAGAGGTTCACTTGCACCCCCTCCAACCTCATCTACTGTATCCGTCGTTCAAGATGTGGACTATTATACATTGGCGAGACCAAACATAGACTGGGCAATCGTTTCGCTGAACGCCTTCGCTCAGTCCGCCTGGACCTACCTGATCTCCTGGTTGCTAAACACTTTAGTTCCCCTTCCCATTCCCACACTGACCTTTCTGTCCTAGGCCTCATCCATTGTCAGAGTGAGGCCAAATGCAAATTGGAGGAACAGCATCTCATATTTTGCTTGGGCAGCTTACAGTCCTGTGTTATGAATATAAATTTCTCTAACTTCAAGTAACCCCTGCATTCCCTTTCTCTCCATTCCTCCCCAACCCAAGTTGCATCAGCTTTTTGTTTTCACTTAGAAAACAGCTAAACAGTTTCCTTTCTCCTTGTTATTTTTTGCATATCTTTCATTCATTGTTCTTTATCTCTCGTCATCATCGTCTGTATCTCTCATTTCCCTTTCCCTTGACTTTCAGTCTGAAGAAGGGTCTCGACCTGAAATGTCACCTGTCCAGAAATGCTGCCAGTCCCGCTGAATTACTCCAGCTTTATGGGTCTATCTTCAGTTTAAACCAGCACCTGCAGTTCCTTCTTACACATCTCAGCACGATCTGTGCTGGTTCAATGTTGCATGTTGGCATCAGATGTCTTTGTAACCATTGTCAAACACCTCTTGCTGGGGTGGGAGATTGTAACCTTCACGTGGTCCACCCTGCTTCAACTAATGCAATCAACCGACATGCACATACAAGATCAAATAGAACAAGTTGACTTACAACTTTAGAAACATAGAAAATAGGTGCAGTAGTAGGCCATTCGGCCCTTCGAGTCTGCACCGCCATTCAATATGATCATGGCTGATCATCCAACTCAGTATCCCAACCCTGCCTTCTCTCCATACCCCCTGATACCTTTAGCCACAAGGGCCACATCTAACTTCGTCTTAATTCAATTCAATTCAACTTTATTGTCATTGCACAAATACAAGTACAGGTACAACAAAATGCAGTTTAGCGTCTGGTCATAGTGCAAGATAGTAGAAATAAAAATAAAAATACAAAATAAAAAAACAAATTAAAATACTGGTTAACAATGTGTGGACTGTGGATGAATTAAACTGGTACATAGGCAAATAAATGTATACAAATGGGAGAGTATAAAGATAGCTAGCAACGGGACTGTGAGTTCAGCAGTGTAATGGTGTTATTGAAAAAGCTGTTCCTCATCCTGCTTGTGCGAGACCTGAGGCTCCTGTACCGCCTCCCTGATGGGAGGAGGGCAAACAGTCCATGGTTAGGGTGAGAGGGGTCCTTGATGATTTTCCCGGCCCGTCTCAGACACCGTTTGCGGTGGAGGGCATCCATGGCAGGGAGCGGGGCACCGATGATGTGCTGAGCGGTTTTCACCACCCGTTGCAGTGCCTTCCTGTCCGCTACGGTGCAACTGCTGTACCATACCGTGAAGCAGGTGGTCAGGATACTCTCTATGGTACAGTGGTAAAAGTTGGTCAGGATCTGGGGGGACAGGTGAGCTTTCTTAAGCCTCCTCAGAAAGTAAAGGCGCTGCTGCGCCTTTTTGTTCAGTTTGGTGGTATTGAGGGACTAGGACAGATCCTCTGACATGTGTACCCCGAGGAATTTGTAGTTGGAGACGAGCTCCACCTCAGTCCTGTTTATGTGGATGGGGGTATGTCTGCCACCTCTGGTCTTCCTGAAGTCAACAATGATTTCCTTCGTCTTCTTAGAGTTGAGGACGAGGTTATTATTGGTACACCAGGTTGCCAGGTACTCGACCTCCTCCCTATAGGCTGACTCGTTGTTGTCGTTGATCAGTCCTACCACTGTGGTGTCATCGGAAAATTTTATGATGGCGTTCGAGCCATACTTAGTGACGCAGTCGTGGGTGAAGAGGGAGTAGAGGGGAGGGCTGAGCACACAGACCTGTGGCACGCCCGTGTTCAGTGTTAGAGTGGGGGAGGTGAGGTTGTTGATCCTAACAGACTGTGGTCTGTTGGTGAGGAAATCCAGTGTCCAATTGCAGGGGGAGGTGGTGATGCCAAGTCCGCTGAGTTTGGTGATCAAGCTGGCGGGGATGACGGTATTAAATACGGAGCATTTGCGGAGCAATATAGCCAATGAACTGGCCACAACTACCTTCTGTGGCAGAGAATTCCAGAGATTCACCACTCTCGGAGTAAAAAATGATTTTCTCATCTCAGTCCTAAAAGACTTCCCTCTTATCCTTAAACTGTGACCCCTAGTTCTGGACTTCCCCAACATCGGGAATAATCTTTCTGCATCTAGCCTGTCCAACCCCTTAAGAATTTTGTAAGTTTCTATAAGATCCCCCCTCAATTTTCTAAATTCTAGCGTGTACAAGCCGAGTCTATCCAGTCTTTCTTCATATGAAAGTCCTGCCATCCCAGGAATCAGTCTCGTGATCCTTCTCTGTATTCCCTCTTTGGCAAGAATGTCTTTCCTCAGATTAGGAGCCCAAAACTGTACGCAATACTCCAGGTGTGGTCTCACCAGGACCCTGTACAACTGCAGTGTACGCCACAGGCAAGACAAAGCCACCTCTTGCTCATTTCCAGGCAAGATCCATTGGAAATATAACATTATGTGAAGCATGAATGGGGTAATCAGTGTCTTTCTCATTGGGTAGACATGTCCAATACTAGAGGGTACAGGTTTTATGTGAGAGGAGGAAAGTTTAAAGTAAATGTGCAGGGCCAAGTTTTTTAACACAGAATGGAAAGTACTTGGAATGTGGTGCCAGGATCGCTGGTGGAAGCAGATATAAGAGTGGTATTTAAGAGGCATTTGGACAAGCACATTGATAGGCAGGGAATGGAGGGATGTAGACCATGTGCAGGTAGTTGGGAGTCATTCAAATTGTCATCATGGGCTGCACAGACATCATGAACTGATGTGTCTGTTTCCATGCTGAATTGTTGCTTGTTCTGTGTTCTATGTTCTCGGTAAATTTCAAGTAAACCCAAGGAGCCATTCAGAGTACACTGGTAGATAATCCCTTGGCATCTAAGACATGATATGATACGATAGAACTTTATTTATCCCAGGAGGGAAATTGTTCTGCCAACAGTCATAAAACACAACAAGATACATGAAACATGAAATAAAGTGATGAGTGGAACGTCCAGGATTGGGGATGTGCAAAAGATTGGTGAGTAGGAGTGGGGGAGCGGGGGAGTTAGTCTACCCCCACGACATATGGGGTAAAGTGCAATGCTGGGTTTAGTATGATTGGCTGCATTCTTTCTTGAACCAGGTAAGTCTGTTGAAGCTAAGGTCTGCCTTAGACATTTTCTTTGGCACAGTATTAAGTTTAGGTACAATGAAAATAGAAAGGTGCTGAAAATACAGGTTAGACAGCATAAAAGAATAAACACATTTTAAGATTCAGATGAATTGAAAAGGAGTGGGGAGAAAAAAAAGGGGAAAACTGCGAAGTATAAAGCCCCTGTCCCACTTAGGAAACCCGAAAGGAAACGTCTGGAGACTTTGCGCCCCACCCAAGGTTTCCGTGCGGTTCCCGGAGGTTCCCAGAGATTTTTGTCAGTCTCCCTACCTGTTTCCACTACCTGCAACCTCCGGCAACCACCTGCAACCTCCGGGAACCGCACGGAAAGCTTGGGTGGGGCGCAAAGTCTCCAGACGTTTCCGTTCAGGTTTCCTAAGTGGGACAGGGGCATTATTAGGCAGGAAAGATTAAAATACAAGAGGGATATATAAAGATGATTATATGTAATTGAATTCAAAGTTGTCAGGAAAGGTCTTACAGGAAGAAGAAATATTACTCCCCAAGATTATATTGTTGTAACAGTCCAGGAAACCAGCAGAGAGGTCAGAGCAGGAGGGAGATGGAAAATGAATGTGACATGTTACAGGAATCATGATCATGTCTGTGATTGTACAGGGGAGACACCCAATATGCCTTTGGTTTCCTCAGTGTAGAAGCGGCCACATTGTGAGTGCTGAACAAAGGGCATTGTAACCTTTTTCAGTGCTTCTGTTTTATAATGGAGCATGCTGAGTGAAACAAACAGAAGTAATTCACCGTTTCAAATAGAGAGATTGGAACCCTGGCCAGTGCAGTGGAGAATGTAAAAGCCACATCTCTTATGTTAATATAATAAAATGCCATGGGTAAGGGAATGGAATAATGGGATTGGTGGGGATGGGAGAGTGACTTTGCAAGGCTCTAAAAGGAAGGAAAGGGGAAGATACATTTGGGAATAACATCAGATAAGAGGTGTCAGAAAATATGGAGCCTGATCCATTGAATGTCAGACAAAGGATAAAAATAAGGCATCAAGAAGATATAATAAGCTTATTAAGTAGGCAAAAAGATGGCAGGTGGAATATAATATGAACTTATCTACTTTGGAGTGCATAACAGAAAAGCAGAATATTTATTAATTGGTGATTTGTAAAGGGACCTATGTGAATCTTGTATTAATCACTGAAATATAACACAAAGGTGAAGCAAGCAATTAGGAGAGCAAATGGTATGTTAGCCTCTATTATTAGAAGAGTTCAACGCAGGGGAAAAATAAATGGAATTATAATTATGCAGGGGCTTGCTGAGACTACATTCTTACTAAAGAAAGGATGATCTTGGCATGGAAAGAATGCAGCAGAGGTTCATGAGATTGGTGGGTTTGATTTATGAGGAGAGATTGAATTCAAAATTGTGCGAGGAGACCACATTGAAACTTGCAAAATCATGAAAGGGTAACTGCAGGGAAGACGTCTCCCCAGGATTGGTGGGACCGATTCGGAATCGGGCTAAGATGAGAAGGAACGTTATCCCCAGGAAGGTGACAAACGTTTGAAATTCTCTACCCCAGATCGTTGTGGAATCTTAGTTGCTCATAAGTTCAAAAGTGATAGGAGCAGAATTATGCCATTCGGCCCATCAAATCAACTCCGCCATTCAATCATGGCTGATCTATCTCTCCCTCCTAATCCCATTCCCCGGCCTTCTCCCCATAACCCCGGCACCTGTACTAATTAAAAATTGATCTATCTCTGTCTTAAAAATATCAATTGACTTGACCTCCACAGCCCTCTGTGGCAATGTATTTACAGATTTGGCACCCTTAAGAAATCCCTCCTAATCTCCTTCCTAGAGGAAAGCCCCTTAATTCTGAGGCTACGACACCTGAGCCTAGACTTTCCCACTAGTGGAAACATCCTCTCCACATCTACTTTATCCACGCCTTTCATTATTCGGTAAGTTTCAATAAGGTCCCCTCTCATCCTTCTAAACACCAGCGAGTAGAGGCCCAGTGCTGTCAAACGCTCATCATTTGTTAACCCAATTGTGTGTCCATTCATAACAGACTAAGAGATTTCTGTGCAGGGAGGGAATCGAAGGATATGGGGCTAGTGCTGGAAAAAGGACAATCAGGTATGAGATCAGTCATGGTCTTGATGAGTGCTGGAACAGGCTCAAATGGCCATATGGTCCACTCCTGCTCTTGTTTCATTTATCTTCATGTTATAACAGTGCTTCTGCCTATAAGGATGGGGACAAGCGGTAACAACGGGAATGCAGTAAATGGAATAGGATAGGATGTTCTATCAACTGTGGTGAAGGAAAATCTATCATTTCAGTAAAAAACAATATATATCAGATGCACGGAAATGGAAGATAGCATAATTGTAAAAGGTGTGATGGAGAAACTGAGTGGAAAAAGTAAAATGTCTTCAAGGAACAAAGTTGGAGGCAGTGTGGTGAATGTAGCTGTGGGAGTCAGCAGACATGCAATAGATGTTGGTCATGAAAGAGAGATAAAGAACTCAAAGAATGGAGGAATGAGCTGCGTTTTACTTTAATTCTTCATCTCACACTTCCTTTAACTTCTGTCCCAAATGTCCCAGACTGCCCCATTGAATCTCTTCTCATTTAACTTCTCCTGTTTTAACAACCATCACTTTTGTTCTCTATTTTCCTTCCACTTATTATATTTCCACTTAAAACTTGCATTATTGCCAAACAGTTCTCAGTTAATGCCAACGTGTAATACAGGAGGCAAGTGGGCCCTGCGTAGTTTTGGGCTGTGCTGATTCTTATCCAATAGTTGTGGTGGTAAACTATCAGCAGATCCTGCTTTTCCTCTTCATAGAGGCTGCCTGACCTGCTGAGCATTTCTACTAACTATAGATTTGATTTAAAGTGTGTTATATCAATAATATTTTGAAGTTTTCAGATTAACTTTAGTTATTTAATTATTTCTATTTAATTATTTAGAGCGGCAGGGTGGCGCAGAGGTAGAGTTACTACTGCCTTGCAGCGCCAGAGACTCAGGTTCGATCCTGACCACAGGTGGTGTCTGTCCATTCTCCCTATGAACTTCTCTGAGATCTTCAGTTTCCTCTCATACTCAAAAGAAGTACAGGTTTGCAGGTTAATTGGCTTGATTTCAGTGTAAATTGTCCTGCGTGTGTGTAGGATAGTGTCAATGTGCGGGGATCGCTTGCCGGCGTGGGAAGAGCCTGTTTCCGCCCTGTGTTCCTAAACTAAACTAAAGTAGTTATTGATTTGTTCATTTATTTAATGTCATCTTTCACACTGACCGCTGATCACCTGATTACACTAGTTCCGTGTTATCCCACTTTTTCATCCACTCCTTACGCACTGGGGGTAATTTACAGAGCACCAATTAACCTACACACTCGTTTGTCTTTGTGATGCGGAAGGAAACTAGAGCATCTGGAGGAAACCCACATGTCCACAGGGGGAACATGCAAACTCCACACTAGACAGCACCTGAGGTTGGGATTGGACTGGATCTCTGGTGTTATGAGGCAGCAGCTCTACCCGCTGCATCATTGTGCCACGTCAAATGTGCATCTGCTGAACACTTGAATAATATTCAATGTAACAAGAGGATACTGCTGTGATAAGAATGTACATCTCCAAACTATTGTGTGGGAATCCATTATTCGATAGGCCGAGATACAAGCTATTAAGCATCTTCATGGCACATATGTTTGTGCCTGAGGCTATGCTGCAGTATTCACAGTTATGTTCAGCCAGAAGTGCTGAAGAGAGGGCCTCTCTCTTCTTTCTGTCTCCTGAGATCCCCACAATCATGCAAGGCAGTTTTCAGTCAATTCAATTCATGTGATAACAAAAGATGACGGCAATCTTCTGCCGTATTTGCCTTTTATAACGCAGCATACCATGTTGAAATCGTTAGAAGGTTGCATTCCAGAGATGTGATGAGAGTGTCTGGCCATCACATTAAGCTATCCATTTGAATGTGGCATCAAGGCGCTTGCCAATGCTAAAGTCAAAGGGGAAACACTCCAATGATCTGAGTGACTCCTTGCATAAAGATAGGAGACTGTTGCTATTGAAGGTCAAGCATCCTAGCCCTGGGTCTTCAATGCAGGAGGACCTCAGGACACTGTCCTTGCTTAACCATCTTCAGCTGACTCAATCCCTTAGTGAAGTAGTCCATGACTGCATGCCACAAGACCAAGGCAACAACCAGACAGGGGCTATTCACTGTTCAAGAAGGAACTGCAGATGCTGGGAGATCGAAGGTACACAAAATTGCTGGAGAAACTCAGCGGGTGCAGCAGCATCTATGGAGCGAAGAAAATCTCTTCGCTCCATAGATGCTGCTGCACCCGCTGACAGGATTCATTTGCACCAGAAAAGTATCAGGCAATGACCAACTAGAACAGAACATGCCAATAAACTAAACTAAACTGGAAATCCAGCACCCCACTGTTGACATTCAATGGCACTGAAATAAGAGATAGGCACATAAAGCTGGAGTAACTCAGCATTGAAATCACTGAAATTTACTATCATTAACAAATTGGGTTCATACCATTGTCCAGAAACTCAGCTGGATTATTCACGTAACTATCATGGGTTAAAGAGCAGGTGAGAGATCAGTGACCAATACCTCACCTTCTGACATCCCAAAACAATTCTATCATCTGCAAGGCACAAATGAGCAGTTGCCTTGTTTCATCGTATGAAGATACCCTGGATGCAGTAGCCACTCTACCATCAGTGTTCAGTGGCTGCAATGTCTACCATCGACAGGATGCATTGAAGTTACTCACCTAGTTTATTCTGACAGCACATCCTATACCTATACATGATACTACTTAAGGGCAGCACAATGGCTCAGCTCATAGATCTCCTACCTCACAGCTTCTTCTTCTTTTTGTGTCCATCTTGTTACAAATGTTGACCTCGCAGTCATCGTCCGTCCTGAAAAGGACACAAGCTTCCAGCGACAATCAGTGGAAGCCGTCACTTGTTGCAGCAGGTGACGGTTGTAGCAGAATTAGCTCAGGATACTACCAGTTTCCAGCCCTGCTATGGAAACGTGGACGCTTCTGCTATGGGGCCAGCTCACAGCTACAGTGACCTGATTTCCAATACGAAACCAGAAATGTTGGAAATGTTCAGCAAATCAGACAGCATTTGCAGAAAGAAAAACAGTTAATGATTCAGGTTTCATGTATGAGTTCTGATACTGACTGAGGCATTCCCAAACGGTTTCCCAAAGATGGTCTGGTTTTGTCCGTCATGTCAGTAAATGTGCAAGTTGTCAGATTAACGTCACTTCATGTATCTTGTGTTTTATGACTACTGGCAGATCAATTTCCCTTCTGGGATAAATAAATATCATATCATATCATTTACACAAGTGTGTACGTGAATGGTAGAATCTAATAGTGTAGATTGGATTTAAGGGAAATAATTGGGATTTGTGTAGAAATAGAGTAAATGGGTACTCTGACGTTCCGGACTGAGTCGGTTTCTGAGCTGTATTTCTCTGTGATTCTGTGAGTCTATGGAGGGTAGGGCATAGAAACACAATCATGACCAAATCAGACTTTATCCTAATTTAAACACTTGTTCTAAATCCCAGAGCTCCCTACCCAATAGCTGTACCGGCCCAGCTTCACCAAAGAGAATACAATAGTTTTAAAAAATGGTCCAAACCGAGTTGTCAAGAGTAATTAAGGATGTGTAATAAATGTTGGCTTTCCAGCAATGCTGAGACCCCATGAAATGAATGAAAAGTTTGTGCTCAGGAAGAATAACAGCTTAATTCCACTTATTTTTTTCAGCCACTGTGAACATAAGTAAACTTTATTGTGGTATGAATCAGAATAAGTTGACATATAGCTCTTACCTTCACAATGCTCCTACCAAATGTCCCTTGGCCATGATCTCAAATTCTTCCCAGGATTTCCCTTGTTCCTGCTGGCAAGACAGGTGGCTCCAAATTAACTTCTTCAATCGGAGGAGGTGCCTGTGGGAGCAAAACGGGCTCCAGCAATGGTGACTGGCTGAGTAACCTCGTCATATTTAATCAGTACTTTGATGTGTTCTTTAACAGTCACCTGCTACAGGGATGAGAACATAGCTCTGGGAGGTTGGAGGCCTCGTTTCTGACTAGCACTAAGCCAAATGGCTCCTTCAGTGTGTTTAGCTTTCTATGTTTCTGTTATTCCATGATTGTACAGGTGTGGACTGTGGTCCAATTTGTTGTTCTAGGTCAGGACTCTCTTCTCTTATCCCACATGATTCCTGTAACAACGTTTAAAATATTAGCCAACCATGACTTAATGGAGAAAATTAGTTATCTACGACAAATGATAATCTTGCCACTGACATCACAGTTGTTTTTATTACTCAAGTAAAATGTTAGCTTTTTTGAACTGTAGAAAGTTATTGATTGAGTGTCTTCAATAAATAATTTCACTATCGGGAGGTGATACAGAAGTGTGTAAGAAGGAACTGCAGATGCTGGTTTAAACCGAAGATAGACACAAAAAGTTGGAGTAACTCAACGGGACAGGCAGCAGCTCTGGAGAGAAGGAATGGGTGACGTTTCAGGTCAAGATCTTTCTTCAGACTGGTTAGGGATTAGGGAAACGAGAGATATAGATGGTAATGTGGAGAAATAAAGACTTGAATCTGTCCAGGGACCCCAACAGTCCTTTCAGGTTAGGCAGAGGTTCACTTGCATCTCCTCATATAACCATTTATTAACCATATAACAATTACAGCATAGAAACAGGCCATCTCGGCCCTTCTAGTCCATGCCGAACACTTACTCTCACCTAGTCCCATCTACCTGCACTCAGACCATAACCCTCCATTCCTTTCCCGTCCATATACCTATCCAATTTATTTTTAAATGATAAAAACAAACCTGCCTTCACCACTTCCACTGGAAGCTCATTCCACACAGCTACCACTCTCTGAGTAAAGAAGTTTCCCCTCATGTTGCCCCTAAACTTTTGTCCCTTAATTCTCAAATCATGTCCTCTTGTTTGAATCTTCCCTACTCTCAATGGAAAAAGTTTATCCACGTCAACTCTGTCTTTCCCTCTCATCATTTTAAAGCACTCTATCAAGTCCCCCCCCCACCCCCTTAACCTTCTGCACTCCAAAGAATAAAGACCTATCTTGTTCAACCTTTCTCTGTAATCTAGGTGCTGAAACCCAGGCAACATTCTAGTAAATCTCCTCTGTACTCTCTCTATTTTGTTGACATTTTTCCTATAATTTGGCGATGAGAATTGTACACCATATTCCAGAATTGGTCTCACCAATGCCTTGTACAATTTTAACATTACGTCCCAACTTCTATACTCAATGCTCTGATTTATAAAGGCCAGCACACCAAAAGCTTTCTTTACCACCCTATCTACATGAGATTCCACCTTCAAGGAACTATGCACAGCTATTCCTAGATCCCTCTGTTCAACTGCATTCCTCAATTCACTACCATTTACCATGTCCATCCTATTTTGATTTGTCCTGCCAAGATGTAGCACCTCACACTTATCAGCATTAAACTCCATCTGCCATCTTTCATCCCGCTCTTACAAATGGTCCAAATCTCTCTGTAGACTTTAAAAATCGACTTCATTATCCACAACACCACCTATCTTAGTATCATCTGCATACTTACTAATCCAATTTACCGCACCATCATCCAGATCATTGATGTATGTGACAAACAACAGTGAACCCAACACAGATCCCTGAGGCACCCCACTAGTCACCGGCCTCCAACCTGACAAACAGTTATCCACCATTACTCTCTGGCATCTCCCATTCAGCCACTGTTGAGTCCATCTTGCTACTCCACTATTAATACCCAACAATTGAACCTTCATAACCAGCCTTCCATGTGGAACCTTGTGAAAGGCCTTACTGAAGTCCATATACACACCATCCACTGCTTTACCCTCATCAATTTCCCTAGTAACCTCATCTACTGTATCGTTGTTCAAGATGTGGACTCTTATACATCGGCGAGACCAAAGGCAGATTGGGCGACCGTTTTGCGGAATACCTTTGCTCAGCCCACCTAAACCAACCTGATCTCCCGGTTGCTGGACACTAATTCTCCTTCCCATTCCCACCCAGATTTTTCTGTCCTAGGCCTCCTCCATTGTCAGAGGCTAAACGCAAATTGGAGGGACATCATCTCATATTTTGTTTGGGCAGCTAACAGTCCAATGGTGTGAATATTGATTGCTGTCACTTCAGGTAGCCCTGGCATTCCCTCTCTCTCTATCCTTCCCCCACCCAAGTTGCACCAGCTTCTCATTTTCACCCAATAATGGCCTGTTTCCCTTATCATCGTAACTTTTTTGTATATCTTTCATTCTTTGTTCTTTATCTCTCCACATCACTGTCTATATTGCTCATTTCCCTTGTCCCTAACCAGTCTGAAGAAGGGTCTTGACCTGAAACGTCACCCATTCCTTCTCTCCAGAGATGCTGCCTGTCCCCTTGAGTTACTCCAGCTTTTTGTTTCCACCTTCGGTAATACAGAAGTAATATTCTCCACTATCATACATGACCAAATATAGTTTATCATTGTTTTTTTATACCATTGTTCTGTCAAATTCATGCCTTAGGTTAAAGGAGAAATAACATTATATAAGAATTATTAGTATCTGCTTCAAAGACTACAATATAAATATCATGAAAAACAAATAAGCAACTGATTTATACAACATTTACTAAATTGTTTTTTAAAGATAAAATAAATCATTAGCTCATAAATACATTTTAGAAATAACAATTTTACAATTTAAAAAGTAGAACAACTACCAGGGTCATTTATTATTGTTACAAATGGAAGATGCTGAAAATATTTAGCAAACTAGTTAGTAACAGCTGAGAGGGAGAAATAGTTCTAACATTTTAGGTCAAGTATTAGAATTGGATTTATTTGTTATTTATTATGAGTTTTTATTATAATTGTCAATCTTTGAATATTTTAACCAACTTTCTCAATTTACTTTTTCTTTCTTGCTTGGAAAAAATTAAATTGGATGAAAGTTTGTGTGAGGCCCAAACTAACTAACAAAACATTGAATAGTTTGCCCTTCAGAGGACATTTTATATTTCAATATGTGATTTTTCATACACATTTCATTTGGTCATAAAGTTAAGTGAAAACAAGGTCACAAGGTCATGTGATAGGAGCAGATTAGGTCATTCGGCTCATCAAGTCTACACCACCATTCAATCATAGCTGATCTATCTCTCCCTCCTAACATTCACCTGCCTTCTCCCCATAACCACTGACACC
Source organism: Leucoraja erinaceus (assembly GCF_028641065.1). Taxonomy (NCBI): domain Eukaryota; kingdom Metazoa; phylum Chordata; class Chondrichthyes; order Rajiformes; family Rajidae; genus Leucoraja; species Leucoraja erinaceus. Next base: position 77,558,166 of record NC_073382.1, on the reverse strand, counting down.
CTTACTAATCAAGAATCTATCTCTGCCTTAAAAATATTCATTGACTTGGCCTCCACAGCCTTCTGTGGCAATGAATTCCACAGATTTACCACCTTCGGACTAAAGATATTCCTCCTCACCTCCTTCCTAAAGGAACATCCTTTAATTCTGAGGCTATGACCTCTGGTCCTAGGCTCTCCCACGAGTGGAAACATACTTGTTAGGGCTTTATTCTTTGGAGCGCAGAAGGTTAAGGGGGGACTTGATAGAGGTTTTTAAAATGATGAGAGGGATAGACAGAGTTGACGTGGAAAAGCTTTTCCCACTGGGAGTAGGGAAGATTCAAACAAGGGGACATGACATGAGAATTAAGGGACTGAAGTTTAGGGGTAACATGAGGGGGAACTTCTTTACTCAGAGAGTGGTAGCTGTGTGGAATGAGCTTCCAGTGAAGGTGGTGGAGGCAGGTTCGTTTTTATCATTTAAAAATAAATTGGATAGTTATATGGATGGGAAGGGAATGGAGGGTTATGGTCTGAGCACAGGTATATGGGACTAGGGGAGATTATGTGTTCGGCATGGACTAGAAGGGTCGAGATGGCCTGTTTCCGTGCTGTAATTGTTATATGGTTATATGGTTATACTATACTTGAACAGAAATATAACGTAAGAATTCAGTTCAATCTTTGTACTCATTTTAAATAGACGTCAGATACATTAGGAGACATTTATTTAAAAAATGGCCATGCTTAATATCATGGCTAATTTCTTAACCTATTTATAATTTGTAATTTTTAACAATGGTGCTTGAAATACACTTTGATTACAACCCTGCATCTTTTTATTAGCCAGAATTTACAGAATAAATTCATGACCTGGGTTGAGCCAATTATGCTTTCACAGATAAGATTTCGATTTGAAGTCAGCGCAGAATAGGAGATGTCCAATTGATGATGATGATTCCGTGGGAAATTGATTGCATATTTGCAAAGACCATAATTTCTATATTTTTCCACCTTCTGAATTTCACCCTTTGGCAATGTTGAACAGTGTAATTATCATTTTGTTTTCCATCTTGCATAAATTTCATATCCAGCATATGTATTTTCTTGCTATTGTTTTTGTGAATTTTATTACAAAGGAAATGAAAATTGGAAGAGACATAAATTTGGCTGTTGATTTGATATTATCTTCTGCATCTAGACAACTCCTGGATTCTGAATGTGTTCCAGTACACTGATGTGTATTTGGTGATTATTTCCCAATGTTGGAAAATACACAAAGATCAGTTAATATGGTTTCCACATTTCCATAGTATTGTCATGAATGGTATCAAAAGAATATAACATTGAGAATAAATAATTACTGATCGCCCAGTAGGGTCTTAAAAAGAATTTGCAGAATGGATATCAACGTGTTAACTAGAATGCAGTCTGAAGAAAGGTCTCGACCCGAAACATCACCTATTCCTTTTCTCTAGAGATGCTGCCTATCCCGCAAAGTTACAACTCTCTCGGTCTGACGAGAGTCTGCAACATCCTCTCTCGCTGCTCCCCTCTGTGATTCTTCTTGCATTTATCTCTCTACATCTTCATCAATATCTCTCATTTCCCTTATCCCTAACTAGTCAGATGAAGGGTCTCGACCCAAAAAGTTATCCATTCCTTCTCTCCAGAGATGCTGTCTGACCCGCTGAGTTACTCCAACTTTTTGTGTCTATCTTGGGTTTTAACCAGCATCTGCAGTTTCTTCCTACACGAGTTACTCCAGCTTTTTGTGTCTCTGCATTCTTCCTGGAGCTGCCTGTAGCTGGCAGCGGCTGGTACACTATCACAACAGTCACCCAAAGCTTGTCCTGATGTATGGACTGTACATAAATCAGGTATTCATAATCTGTGGAAGACCTGCACAAGCATTGAACATTTGAATGTAATAATTAAATGGCAGAAGCTCTATTCCACATACAAATTGCCATAAGTCCGGTTTTCTTATCTGGAGATTACATGTATTCGGAAAAAATTGGTCTCTATCACAACATAACCTGTATTTTCAAATAATATGATAAAGCTTTGTGAGTAACAAGTCAACATGGGACTTTCTTGGTGATAATATTGAATTATTAGATCATATGGATTGGGGAAATGTTAATTAGGTGTGAATGGGAATAGCAATGAACCAGGCCAAGTTCTCATGCACACACTGTACGTACAAGGCGTGGACATTGTGGTCCCCCCCCCCCCCCCCCCCCATGTCTTGGAGTGTGGTGTCTGAGTCCAGACTCTCACCAAGTTTCAGGCATCCTGGTCTCTTGAATCACCATTGGCAACCAGCAACGTTGAGGGTAGAATTTAAACTTGTTAAATTTAAAGCTGCCAGTTAATTTAACAAGAAGATAGACACAAAATGGACAGGCAGCATCCCTGAAGAAAAGGAATAAGTGACATTTCAGGTTGAGACCCTTCTTGAGACTCGAAACGTCACCTATTCCTTCTCTCCAGAGATGCTGCCTGAGCTGCTGTTATTCCAGCAGTTTGTGTTTATTTTTGGTTTAATCCCACACCTGCAGTTCCATCCTCTCAGTTAATGTGACAAGCTGTAAATGTGAGATTCGGAAACTTTTAAAGTCGACTAAAATTGAAATAAATAATTGAAGTGGCAATTTTTAAAAAAGTGTACAAGTCAGTGTTATGGTCAAAGAGGTGCTGAAGGTACTACCATGTATGAAGGTAGACAAATCTCCGGGGACTGATCAGATATATCCAAGGACATTGTGGGAAACTAGAGAGGAAATTGTGGGAGCCCTGGTTGAAATTTACGAGTCATCCTTAAATACAGGAGAGGTGCCAGAAGACTGGAGGGTGGCAAATGTTGTGCCTCTATTCAAGAAGTGCTGCAGGGAAAATGATGGGAACTATAGGCCGGTGAGCTTAACATCTGTCGTAGGAAAATTACTGGAGAGAATTCTGAGGGATTGGTTATACAACATTTGGATGGGCAAGGAGTGATTAGGGATAGTCAGCATGGTTTTGTACGTGGGAGGTCGTGTCTCACAAATATGATAGTTTTTTGAAGACTTGACCAAAAAGGTTGATGAGGGCAGATCTGTAGCTGTTGTGTGCATGGACTTCTGTAAGGCGTTCAACAAGGTTCTGCATGGTAGGCTGCTCTGGAAGGTTAGATCGCATGGGATCCAAGGAGAGATAGCTGAATGGATAGCAAATTGACTTCATGGAAAGAAGCAGAGGGTGATGGTGGAAGGTTGCTTCTGGGACTGGAGGCCTGTGACTATTGGTGTGCATCAGGGCTCAGTGATGGGCCCGTTACTGTTTACCATCTACATCAATGATTTGTATGAGAACATACAGGGCAAGATTAACAAATTTGCTACTAATACAGTGGGTGGTTTCGCTGATAGTGAAGATGGTTGTGAAAAATTGCAGCAGGATCTGGATCGATTGGCCAGGTGGGCTGAGGAATGGTGGATGGAATTTAATACAGAGAAATGTGAGTTGTTGCATTTTGGGACCGAATAAGGGCAGGACCTACACAGTAAATGGTAGGCCTCTGGGTAGTGTTGTAGAGCAGAGGGATCCAGGAGTACAGGTGCATGGTTCCTTGAAGGTCGAGTCGCAGGTAGATAAGGTGGTCAAAAAGGCTTTTGGCACATTTGCCTTCATCAGTCAGAGTATTGAGTATAGAAGTTGGGAAGTCATGTTGCAGTTGTATAAGACGTTGGTGAGACTGCATTTAGAATATCATGTTCCGTTCTGGGCACCATGTTGTAGGAAAGATATTGTCAAGCTGGAAAGGGTACAGGGAAGATTCACAAGGATGTTGTCAGGACTAGAGGGTGTGAGCAATAGGGAGAGATGAAGTTATAGAGACTCTATTCCTTGGAGCGCAGGAGGATGAGGGGTGATCTTATAGAGGTGTAAAAAGTCATGAGAGGAATAGATCCAGTAGATGCACATAGTGTCTTGCCCAGAGTCGGTGAATCGAGGGCCAGAGGACATAGGTTTAAGGTGAAGGGGAAAAGATTTAATAGGAATCTGAGAAGAACCTTTTCACAAATAGGATGGTTTGTGCATGGAATGAGCTGCCAGAGGAGGTAGTTGAGGCTGGGACTATCCCAGCATTTAAGAAGCAGTTAGACAGGATAGGACAGGTTTAGAAAGATAACGACCAAACAGAGGCAGGTGGGACTAGTGTATCTGGGACATGTTGGCTAGAGTGGGTAAGTTGGGCCGAAGTGCCTGTTTCAACACAGTATCACTTTATGACTATGACAATTTCAACAAGTAATTTGTGTTCCCATAGACTTCTGAAGAAGTCTAAAGAGGGGTCTCAACCGGAAATGTCACCTATTCCTTTTCTCCAGAGATGCTGTCTGACCGCTGAGTTACAACTCTCTCGGTCTGACGGAAATGTCACCTATTCCTTTTCTCCAGAGATGCTGTGTGACCGCTACCTCTCTCCAGCTCTTTGTGTTTATGTTTGGTTTAAACCAGCATCTGCAGTTCCTTCCTACACAGATCTTCCCTTTTGTGTTCTGCTCCCCTCTCACCTTTCTCTATAAATGAACACGTCCATCTATAACTATTCAGTTTTTTTAATAATCAGAGATCATTGACTTTTCACTGTTTCTCTCTGCAACTGATGCTGCCTGGGTGATTGTGTCTCCAGCATTTTCTGATTATTTTTATGTTTCTAATTTCAAGCAGCTGTGGTATTTTAATTCCTGTGTGCCTGTGAACTCAAGGCTAAATAGTGAAAGTACATGTGTGCAGCCGAGATGCCCATTTGCTTTTAGCGATCTGTTTTCAGTTACAATTTGCTCACACCACATAAATATGTGGCCTAAAAGAATGTCTACGTCTTTATCAAACGATTATCGCATTATATTTTTGCTGCATGTGTTTCTGCTGTCACCTTTCCCTACAATATAACAGAAAGCATCTGTCTTCTTCACGTTATCGTTGGGGTGACCTCGACCCATATGAATACAAGTTTATTAAATTGCTTCATTTATCATTGAGGAGGGAAGTAGAGACGTTTCAGAATATTTCTTTGGGAAATTGAATGGAATTCAGGATAGACCTGAAGATAGTTAATTGGCTATATTTGAAGATCAGTTCATTGGCTATATTTAAGAGGGAGTTAGATGTGGCCCTTGTGGCTAAGGGGATCAGGGGGTATGGAGAGAAGGCAGGTACGGGATAATGAGTTGGATGATCAGCCATGATCATATTGAATGGCGGTGCAGGCTCGAAGGGCCGAATGGCCTACTCCTGCACGTAATGGCCTATGTTTCTATGTTTCTATAGACACAAAAAGCTGGAGGAACTCAGCGGGTCAGACAGCATCTCTGCAGAGAAGGAATGGGTGACGTTTCGGGTCGAGATCCTTCCTCAGATCTGTTTATGCAGATGCCTACTTTGACGCTAGTATTCAAACCTTGAATTGTAAGAAATGAAATGCTGCACGAGGGGAATAGTGTGTGATTTGGTGGTGAGAACAAATCCTGTTTATTACTCTGTGGTGCCATCTCCTGAGGTCTACGCAACAGTAAAATAGGGAGAGGCAGCATTTAGCCTCAGCTTGTCAGTACATCATATGGCGCCTGTTAACTACAGGTGTCCCTCCAGCAAATAGCATAACACTGTATCTAATTATTAAATGCAGCAAACCCCTTGAAGTCACTTTCAGGATGGCTTGCTAATGCTGGCAGTTATTGAAGTTCTGCTGAGCCAGCATATGTTGGCTGTTGATCATCTTGGCACGCGATGCATGCAGTCCATGAATCAGCTGGTCCTTTCTTCTCCTTGATCATTAAACAAGCACAGAATCATGCATTCAAAACATACAAAAGCAATTTGTGAAATTTAAAGCATTAAATCTAGATATTTGAAGTTAAAATGGCTGGTAAATATTAAAAATACATAACATAAGTATAGGAAAAGTATTGGAAAAACAAAGGTGACAGCATTAAGTGTGCTCTTTGAGGATTCCTGGGATGCAGAAATAGTCATTGTGAACTGGAAGGCAGCAAATGTAGAACTGACATTCTAGAACGGAAAGGGAGAAAATGTGGGGAAACGGTAGGCAAATTAGCTTACGCAGCAATCCAAAGATGTTGGAATCTCTGTATAATATTGTGGCAGTGCAGCCAGTTCAGTTTTGTTTAGTTTCATTTATTGTCACATGTACCGAGGTACAATGAAAAGCCTTTGTTGCATTATATTCAGTCAATACATGATTACAATCGAGCCTTTTACAGTGAAGAGATATGTGTTAAGGGAATAGGTTTAGTGCAAAGTAAAGCCAGCAAAGCCCAGTCAAAGATAGTCCAAGGGTCACCAATGAGGTAGATAGTAGTTCAGCACCTCTCTCCTGGAAAATCCTAGACAGAGTAAATGATTTTATGAAAGGAAAATTGTGCTTGAAAAATGCAATAAAGTTTTTTTGTGGATGCATCTACCAGAATAGAAAAGGGGAAACAAAAGGAAGTGCAAAATATTTTTTTTAAAGTGTTCAATAGACTTGCACAAAAAAAAATTCTTCCACAATATAAAAGATCAGGAATTTGAAAACAATATATTAGCAGCGATAGAGGATTGACTCATGCACAAAAAAGAGACATTAGAAAGAAATGGATCAAACTATAGTTGGTGAGATGTCAGATCTCTATAATATCTCTATAATAAGAGAGGTTCCCAAAGGACATTTGCTTTTCCATACTTCATTGGTAATAATGCCAGATTAATTAAAGGTCGATGTAGTGATATTCTGATGTGTACAATGAGCATTGTAAACTTAGTGATGCTGTATGGATCATAGTCACACATTCATCACAACACTGATATAGGCCGCTTGAGCCACTGAGTCTTTACTTGCTCTGTACAAGAGCAATGCAGCTAATTCCTTCCCATCCATTCTTCTTAACCTCATTCCTTAATTCTTCCATTTCACTTACTTCTATAGCTTTCCTTAGAACACCACAACTGATTCTGGTTCCACTACTACCTCTTGTAGGGTATTCCAAGTGCTAAAAATGTTTTCCTTGTGGTCAATTTTATTATCTTACCAATTATCTTCATTCAATATCCTCTTGCTTCAATATGAACACAATTTTTTCCACAGCCTCCTAGACATTAAATACCTCTCTCAGATAATTTCTTCACCTTTTTTCCCAAGGAAAAGTAACCCCTTTCTGGTCTAATTCAAACCAAAGCCTCAGATCTTTAGAATCTGTATAGTTCTTGACACATCCTTATGACACAGAAGTCTATCAAGTCCATGTCTCTTATGGAACAATCTCATACCCCCATTAATTTTCACTGTGACGTGTTATCCCAACATTCTCTACCACTCACCTATGCACGAGGTTCCCATTGGCGTGTGGAATCAAATGTCTTTGGAATGCTATAAGAAACCAGAGCATTCAGAGAGAGACACAGAGTGCTGGACTAACTCAGGGGTCAGGTAGCATCTCTAGAGATCTTGGATAGGTGACGATTTCGGAGGGACCGCTTTTTCAGTCAGAGGGATTGTGGAGTGGAAGGGGGGAATGAAAGCTGGAAGAGAGATGGGGCAGGGCAAAGCATGGCAGGTAATAGGTTGACACAAATAAGAAGCACTTTTGATTGGCAGATTGTTGGACAATGGCCAGAGGAAAGAATTTAGGTGGAACGGGAGCGGGAGGGGAGAAATAGCTGCAAGCCCAGGTGGGATACAGGGAAATGGGGGTGGGGGGGGGAGTGAGAAGTGGAGTCAAATTGGTTATCAACTGGGAGATCCAGCAGGCCTTGACGGATTGAGCATGTGTTTAGTGAAACAGTCTCTGAATCTACGCTTGGTCTTGCCGATGTACGAGAGGCCACTTTGATCAAGAAACAACCTTTAGTGAAGTCATACACAACAGAACCACAGCTACAGGGTGGAGGAGAGTTCAGTTGTTAAAGATTCACTTACATCCAACAATTTGTCACGGAAATTTTAATTTGTTTTAAATGGGCATAGTTTCATTTTCAGGAAAGGAAATCTTCCATCTTTCTCCTGTTATGCCTACATTATTTCCAGTTTCACTTTGTTATTTCCATTGACATTTCTCCTGATATATTTCTCCTGAGATCTTGAGGCTGAATAAGCCAAGTGTGATCTTTGTTTCGTCAGAAGGGTATCCAGCTACAATCTTCAGTAAATCAGAGTATGCAGTCAGTGTTGCTTGTCCTAAACACCACCAAGTTGCGCAGATGGATGGTGGGAGCAAGATTGGCAGGTATCTTTTCATTCTAAACTCATGGTATAAGGATAATCTGGGCAAGACAGAGAAAGGAAATCAGATGAGAAGATCCAAGTACCAGTCAGTGCTAGTCTGAATATTCCCTCCTTTTGAATTAGATTTATATACACTCTAACTACACGCTGTAAATTGATTGATTATAATCATGTATTGACTTTCTGCTGACTGGTTAGCATGCAAAAAAAGCTTTCACTGTACCTGTGACAATAAACTGGCTATGTTTTACTATTCTCAAACATAATGCTAACCCTGGAGATAATTAGCACTCAAAGATAGACATTTACAGAGGAATGTTTTAGGATTTGTTGCAAATTTATCTTTCTATCCTGCAGTTTGTGGAATAGAGTTCTATGGATTCTAGGTAGGCATTTTGACTGCGATTCTCTCCAATGAGAAGGCTGAGGACAATCAAATCTAGTTAAACGAGAAGACAACTTTGCAAACTCTCCAGGATTAATCTTACCAATATGCTTGTTTGTCACCAGGAATATATTTTTATTTTGAGGAGAATCCAGAAATGGATAAGGGACATGTCAATGGGTTGATTTCTGGGGTTAGACAAAAGGTGAGTCAGAATTCTGGGCTTACAACAGGAAGCATGGACCATTGGTCCAAGGAACTGGAGGTTGGAATTTGAATCCCATCATAATAAGTTAGGAATTTGAATTCAAATAGCCATACAGCACAGAAACAAACCATTCTGTCCAACTCGACCGATCAAGATGCCCCATCTAAGAGAGATCTATTTGCCCACATTTGGACTTTATCCCTCTAAACCCCTGTTCATGTCCTGCCCTGGTTTGTCTTCCCAACATCCAACAACTCACGCCTACCTGAATTAAACTCGATCAACCTTTCCTCTGCTCATTTTGCCCAGCTGATCAAGATCCAGCTTGAATTCTTGATAACCATCTTCACTGTCTGAGATGCCACCATTTTTTTGTGTTATCTGCAAATCTGCTAATCATGCCTTCTACATTCTAATCTAGATCACATATAGATGCCAAACATCAATGCTCCTGGAGGGGAACCATTCCTGGAGGTGCATCATTCCTGGAGGGGCATCATTCCTGGAGGGGCACCATTCCTGGAGGGGCACCATTCCTGGAGGGGCACCATTCCTGGAGGTGCACCATTCCTGGAGGGGCACCATTCCTGGAGGTGCACCATTCCTGGAGGGGCACCATTCCTGGAGGGGCACCATTCCTGGAGGGGCACCATTCCTGGAGGTGCACCATTCCTGGAGGTGCACCATTCCTGGAGGGGCACCATTCCTGGAGGGGCACCATTCCTGGAGGGGCACCATTCCTGGAGGGGCACCATTCCTGGAGGGGCACCATTCCTGGAGGGGCACCATTCCTGGAGGGGCACCATTCCTGGAGGGGCACCATTCCTGGAGGGGCACCATTCCTGGAGGCGCATCATTCCTGGAGGCGCATCATTCCTGGAGGTGCACCATTCCTGGAGGTGCAGGCTTCTATTGCGAAAAATAACCTTCCACCGCCATGAAGCCAATTCTGTACCCAATTAGCTAACTTTATCTGAGTCCCATGCAATCAAATTTTCCAGAGTAGCATACCATGCAGAACCTTACCAAAGACCTTGCTGAAGTCCATTCACACTAGGTCTATGGCCTTGCCCACATCAACTTTCTTGGTTACTTCTTCATAAACCCCAATCAAATTTGTGACACAATCTCCCACATACAAAACCATGCGGACTACCATTGTTTTCCAAGTGCATGTATATTTCAGCCAGTATTTCTGTAATTTCTGCTCTAGCTTCTCACAATGCCCTTGGATATATCTGATCAGGCCCAAGAGATGTATCAACAGTCACACATCTTAAGACATCCTCAACAATCCTCAAGGCATCTCCATTAACTGTTCCAAGCTTCCTAGTCTTCATGTCTTTCTCCATGTTATAAACATTCACTGAAAACCTTTCTCATCTCCAGATAAATCAGTAATGTTGAATATAAAGTTCCGTGATTGTCATTAAAACCCATGTGGTGAGCTAATGCCCTCCAGAGAGGGCATCTTTAACTCATCAGACCAATGTGTCATTTCAACTCTTAACTGATCCTTCAGTTCAGGACTATATGACAATAAAAAATGTAGTATTTCCCGTGATATTTATGCCTCGTGAATGGATATATTAAACTAAACTAAAGCTATCATTTTTCGTTTCCTGAACTATTGTTAAAAAAGACTGAGTGTTCTGGTCTCCTGATTACTGTAATAAAAACAAGGTCATACAAATGGACATGGGCAGTGAATGATGTCTGGTATTATCACATATATATGTCTGAGTTGACCCAATAAAAAGACGAGGAGGTACACCGTCACCACTATATGACACAATTCAAGTGTGCCCAAACTGTAAATTGTATTTGGGAAGCAGAGGTAAGTCATGCCTGACGTCAGCTACATGATTGCAACACTGAGTTATCAGTGAACATATTGTCAGCATCCATGAGTGACCTGCACCATTTGAACCTGGCTAATCCTGATAAGAATGTGTAGGAAAGAACTGCAGACGAAATGCGTAAGAAGGAACTGCAGATGCTGGTTTACATAGAAAGATAGAAATTAGGTGCAGGAGTAGGCCATTCGACCCTTCGAGCCTGCACCACCATTCAATATGATCATGGCTGATCATCCAACTCAGTATCCTGTACCTGCCTTCTCTCCATACCCCCTGATCCCTTTAGCCACAAGGGCTACATCTGACTTAAATATAGCCAATTAACTGGCCTCAACTACCTTCTGTGGCAGAGAATTCCAGAGATTTACCACTCTCTGTGTGAAAAATGTTTTCCTCATCTCAGTCCTAAAAGATTTCCCCCTTATCCTTAAACTGCGACCCCTTGTTCTGGACTTCCCCAACATCGGGAACAATCTTCCTGCATCTAGCCTTTACACCGGAGATAGGCAAAAAGTGCTGGTGTAACTCAGTGGCACGGTGGTGCAGTGGTAGAGTTGTTGCCTTACAGTGCCAGAGACCTGGGTGTGATCCTGACTACGGGTGCTGTCAGTACAGAGTTTGTACGTTCTCCCTGTGACTGCATGGGTTTTCTCCGAGATCTTCGGTTTCCCCCACACTCCAAAGATGGACAGGTTTGTAGGTTAATTGGGTTGGTATAAATGTGAAATTGTCCCAAAGAAAATGTTAGTGTACGGGGATTGCTGGCCAGCACAGACTCGGGTGGCCAGCAAGGGCCTGTTTCCACGCTGTATCTCTAAACTAAACTGTAAACTAAAAACTAAGACAGACAACATCTCTGGAGAGGACCCTTCTTCAGGCTCAGAAGAAGGGTCTCGACCCAAAGTGCCTATTCCTTCTCTCCAGAGATGCTCCCTGTTACTCCAGCATTTTGTGTCTATTTTTAATCCAGATAAGAACCTTTGAAAGGTGCACATTGTAAGCATCACTCGTCATGTTTACAATGTTTTGTCAGAAGCCTCCTGATTAATCCTCTGTGAAGCAATGGGCCTGTCCCACTTGGCGATTGTTTAGGCAACTGCCGGCGACTGTCATAGTCGTAGGAGGTCGGCGAAAAACCGGCGACAACCTATATCATCCTGGCGACAACCTACGACAGCACCTACGTCAAGCTACGCTCATTGGCGCCAAACCCACTGTTTCTGAATTGTTTTTAACATATTGAAAATTTAGCGGCGATCAGAAAGACACTACAACTTTTTACACGACTGAGGAGACTACACCCGGCGACCACCAGCGAACATGTGGCGACAAACTAGTCGCCTGTAGTTGTCTAAAAACTCGCCTGTGGGACAGGCCCAAGTATCTATATTCTCAGCTGAAGCTCTCAGATCAGATTCAGATTCAGATGCCTACAATTTGTGTAAAATTGTATGTATGCACTGAGTACGAGCAGCTTTCAGTTTCACTGTACATGTATAGTGACAATAAATGGCATATCATATCATATCATATCATATCAATTTAATTGTCATTGTCAGTGTACAGTACAGAGACAACAAAATGCATTTAGCATCTCCCTTGAAGAGCGACATAGCAAACGATTTGAATAAATAATAATAAGTGTCCGGGGGGGGGGGGGGGGGGGGGGGGGGGGGGTGGGGGTGGTGATTGGCAGTCACCGAGGTACGTTGTTGAGTAGAGTGAGAGCCGCCGGAAAGAAGCTGTGCCTCGACCTGCTGGTTCGGCAACGGAGAGACCTGTAGCGCCTCCCGGATGGTAGGAGGGTAAACAGTCCATGGTTGGGGGTGAGAGCAGTCCTTGGCGATGCTGAGCGCCCTCCGCAGACAGCGCTTGCTTTGGACAGACTCAATGGAGGGGAGCGTGGAACCGGTGCTGCGTTGGGAAATTTTCACCACCCTCTGCAATGCCTTCCGGTCGGAGACAGAGCAGTTGCCATACCATACTGTGATGCAGTTGGTAAAGATGCTCTCGATGGTGCAGCGGTAGAAGTTCACCAGGATCTGAGGAGACAGATGGACCTTCTTCAGTCTCCTCAGGAAGAAGAGACGCTGATGAGCCTTCTTGATCAGAGTAGAGGTATTGTGGGTCCAAGAGAGGTCATCGGAGATGTTGACTCCCAGGAACCTGAAGCTAGAAACACGTTCCACCTCCGTCCTGTTAATGTGGATGGGGCTGGAGCTCTGGAGCTGAAGATGAGTTGGTCAGGTCACCTTCATTCATTCTAGGGGCCTGAAAATGCTCTGGGCCTAAAGGAGCAGTGTGATGATGCAGTAACCAAAGACAATGCCAGAAATGATGTTCCAAAGTCATGGATACAAAACAGGATAAAGTTAATGAGTCTGACGAAGGGTCTTGACCCAAAACATCATCTTCTATCCCGAGATGCTGCCCACCTGCTGAGTTACTCCAGCATTTTGTGTCTACCTGCGATCTAACCCAGCATCTGCAGTTCCTTCCTACAAAGTTAATGAGGTGTGTGGACTCAAGATCTAATCCCATCTCCTGATAACTGCACCCCACACTGTAGTTTATTCTGCGATAGTGTATGCTGGCATGGCATATATACACCTCTAAAATGTTAAAAATTTGATTTAAAATTTTTGGGAATTTTTAAAATTACAAAAATATTACTAACATTTAAAAATAAAAAAATATTAATTAAATGTCAATCAGGCCCTTAAACAGCTTAGGCAGCTATCAGATCCATCATAAACACCTATATCAAGGAGCCATATGCATACTGAGACTATAAAAAGGCACTCATCCAAAGATAATCTATTGAGTGGCTGATTTTCATGCACTTAACTTACTCCTGTATCTGATGCTTCAGCCTTCAATATTTTATTTAGCTACCCTACCTCAAGCTCACATGTTTACCAGTACCCAAGCCTTCTTCACGGCCTTTCCACAGATACATTGTAAGACATTCACTAACTTGCTTCCCCTTCTCTTATTGGAAGACGGCAACATCACCAGCAGCTGATGAATGACCAGCATGAATCTGACAAATCACATTCTCCACCCTACCTCCAAATGGACAGAGTGGTAGCCAGTATTGGACTGAGAGGCCCAAGGGTGAGCAACTGTAGAACGGGGAACGTTGAAGATCTCTGGATGGACATAATCATCTTTGTCACATTCCACTTTCCCCATTTCCCACAGTCTCTTTTGACTTCCAAGCTATAGATTTATATAAGTACACATTTTGGTTCTTGGTTCTTGGTTTCTTGGTCCTCCAAAATATTCCAAATGGAATTTAAACTGGAGGTGGTGAAGGGCTTATTGGGAAGAAAGAGCTACTTTAAATTTAGTTGCATCTGGTTGGGTAACTATAGTTGGGTGGAGATTATTCCATGCTTTAATTGTGTGGGGGAAGAACGAATTGCTGTATACATCTGTCTTTGTAGCTGGGATCACAAATTGGATCGAATGCCCTTGTCTGCTCCTAATTGGTTTGGGTTTGGTGTAGGTCTTGTAGTCTATGTCGAGCTGACCATTTAACATTTTGTACAAACAGGTCAAACGGTGAGCTTCACGTCTGTCTTGGAGAGGGTTCCATCCCAGAGAATTCAGAAGTTTGGTGACACTCACTTCTCTCTCATAGGTGTTAGTAACAAATTGAGCTGCCTGTCTTTGGACATGTTCGATGGAAGAAATGTTTTTATTTTGTGTATGGGTCCCATGCTGCAACTGCGTAGTCCAAATGAGGTCTAACGAGGGTGAAGTATAGCTTCTCCTTGACAGAAGTTGAACAATGATGAAAGTTGCGCCTCAGAAAGTTTAGGACACCTGTTGCTTTCATCGTTACATATGGTGTAGAAGTGTGAAGATGCACACCTCCAGATTTAGAGACAGTTTCTTCCCAGCTGTTATCAGGCAACTGAATCATCCTACCAAAACTGGAGAGCGGTGCTGAACTACTATCTGCCTCATTGGTGACCCCTGGATTATCTTTGATCAGACATTGCTGGCTTTACCTTACACTAAATGTTATTCCCTTATTATGTATCTATACACTGTAAATGGCTCGATTGTAATCATGTACTATATAGTCTTTCCGCTGACTGGTTAGCAGGCAACAAAAGCTTTTCACTGTACCTCGATACACATGACAATAAACTGAACTGAACTGGACTGAACACAGTCACTTTAGCCTTGTATTTTCTTTCATTCAGTTGGAAGTACCTGAGCAAAAAGATGGTGATGATGTCTTGCCATGTAACCTCACAGCTGCTGAGTTTCTCTGAATATTCATTGAAGGCAGCTCAGAGGTGGAACGTGCAAACAATAAGCTCTCGGGTGAATGTGGGCTTCAGCCAGAACTGGGCCACATTACGGCTGTCTAAAAAGCACGATCAGGTTCTCCTCTGAACAACGATGAAAAGGACTTTGGTGGGATAGCTTAGGCTGATGGGCATGCACAGTGAGATGGTTGATGCATTGGCACGGCTGCTTGAGAGCTGTGTGAAATGTCAAGAAGTCTGCAGGAGTCCAGCTGAAACTTCACACATGGAAAGATGTGAAGTGTGGAGTCAAGTCTTTTCCAGATTGAAGTTATGGCTAACTTCAGGTTGGTATTTGCAGCCCCAGGCATTGTGTAACATCTGTTACTCAGCACTAGATTTCCAGTGAGTTATTAGCACTTGGCATCATGTCCGCTACTACTGCAGCACACACTTGAGCTATCTGACAGATAGCAATGACTTATTTGTTGTAGAAGGCAGGAAGTATATGGGGAGTCAAAGGTTATGTCACTGCTGAAGAATGACTAATCCCTCACCTGCTCGTAGCCAGAGGAATACCGTGACTGGTTCACGTTCTGGTCAATAGTGACTACTAGAATGGTGATGGGGAGAGTTTCTGTGATTATTATATCGTTATATTTCAAATGGATAACTTTGGAGTTTCTCACATTGCAGGTGATCATTGTTTGGCACATGCATTCTTCAACCATTGTTTGCTACTTTGTAGTCTAAGTGTAATTGTCTTCTGATCTTGTTGCATGCAGGCACAAACTGCTTCATTCTCTGAGAAGTGTTGATTCGATTCAGCCTTCTCTTCTTTGAAAGCAGAATGCTATCGGTCCCACCCTGAATGTCCAGCATGAAAAGGTTTCTGTGCATTCCTTTTTTCCTTCCTCGTCCATTTCCACCTTCTTCTCTTCCCCTTGCTCAACTATGTGGGTTTGAAGTAGAGTCATAGAATGATACAGCATGGAAACAGGTCCTTCGGCCCAACTTGCCCACACCGGCCAACATGTCCCAGCTACACTAGTCCCGCCTACCCGCATTTGATCCATATTCCTCCAAACCTGTCCTATCCATGTACCTGTCTAACTGTTTCTGAAACATTAGGATAGTCCCAGCCGCAACTACCTCCTTTTGCAGCTTGTTCCATACACCCACCACTCGTCGTGTGAAAAAGTTACCCCTCAGAGGTCTATTAAATTATTTCACCTTAAACCTATATCTCTAGTCCTCGATTCATCTACTCTGGGCAAGAGACTCTGTGCAACTACCCAATCTATTCCTCTCATGATTTTATACACACGGAGTACTAACCCGGAATGTCCCTATCCATGTTCTCCAGAGATACTGCCTGACCCACTGTTCCAGTATGTCTTTTTTTCATAAATTAGCACCAGCAGTCCCTTGTGCCTATAACCATTTAATGTTCACTTACTGTGGGTTCGGATCAAGCCCACATACTTTCCAGGTTGCATAAAATACAATCAGCTATAATTTTGGAGAACACCATATGCTGCGTTCTTAGCCAATCCTTAAGTAATCCAAACATGAAAAGTATGGTTTAAGATCCCTTCTTGTCTGCTCAGTTATACCATGGTATAACTGAGCAGACAAGTATGGTTTAAGATCCCTTCTTGGCTCTCATGGCTCTCATGGTACATCCATTCACCATCTGTGTATGAGCTGGGAGAAAAGCTGGAAATCTCCAGGACCGGATAATGTTTCCCCCTCTACTATCAAGCTCTGTGCCAAACAACTGGCACCGATCTACACAGACATCTTCAACCAGTCCCTGCAAACCTGTACTGTCCCTGCCTGCTTCAAAGTCTCCACTGTTGTCCGTTTACCCAAAAAAGCAAGGATTATGCTCCTCAGCAAGGCTGCGTACTCTCTCCTCTCCTCTACTCTCCCTACACCAACGACTGCACCTCCACAGAAACCTCTGTCAAGCTTCTCAAGTTTGCGGACAACACAACCCTGATTGGACTGATCCAGGATGGGGAGTAATCTGCCTACAGACAGGAAGTGACACAGCTGGCGTCCTGGTGCCATTGCAACAACATGGAGCTCAATGCCCTTAAGACAGTGGAATTGATAGTTGACTTTAGGAGAGCTCCCCCTCCCCTCACCCCACTCACCATCAACAACACTACAGTCACATCTGTGGAGTCTTTTTAGTTCCTGGGAACCATCATCTCCAAGGACCTTAAGTGGGGGGGCCACCATCGACTCCACAGGCAAAAAGGCCCAACAGAGGATGTACTTCCTGCTGCAGCTGAGGAAGCACAATCTGCCACAGGCAATGATGGTCCAATTCTATATGACCATCGTAGAGTCTGTCCTCACCTTCTCCATCATGGTCTGGTTTGGCTCAGCCACCAAGCACGACACCCTGAGGCTGCAGCGAATCATCCGATCAGCTGAGAAGGTTATTGGCTGCAACCTCCCTCCATTGACGAACTGTACACTGCAAGGGTCAGGAAGCGAGTGGGTAAGATCATCTTTGACCCCTCTCACCCTGGCCACAAACTCTTTGAATCACTTCCCTCTGGGAGATGACTCCGGACTGTCAAAGCTGCCACAGCCGGACATAAAAACAGCTTGTTTCCAAGAATAGTATCTACTCAATAACCAAAAATCTGTAGCCTCCTTTTCCTCTGGTATTTTATTTAATTCACATGTTTAATTAATAATGTTTTATTAATAATGTTTAACATTTTATGTATCATTCCTAACTATCACTGTATGTCATGGTGGAGCACCAAGGCAAATTTCTTGTATGTGAATACTTGGCCAATAAACCTATTCATTCATTCATTCATTCAATCATGCATTCATTCATTCATTCATACATTTGTTCATTCATTTGCAGAGGCAGCTATTGAGCAGATGTTACTTGACCTCTTCGATGGTCTGTGGTTGCTGTAAAATATCCTACACAGGGGACTGTGTCGTTAAGGTGAAGTCATGACTGTTATCCAGGTGTCATCCATGGCCAGAGGCAAGTCACACATCACATAGAACATAGAACAGTACAGCACAGAACAAACCCTTTGGCTCACCATGTCCATGTTATACAAATGCCAAAACCCCTTCTGCCTATCTATATCCATATCCGCATCTTAAACCATCTCAAATCCCACTGTCCCATCTGCTATCACGAGGCACCTACCACTCTCTGTGTAAAAATAATCCAAGATCTGCGAGAACATCCTGTAGTAGTCTCTTCTACACCCTACATTGATAAAGCAAATATCTGCCGGGGCTCCTGAGGTTGGGGACAGGCAGTTTCTTTCTGTTACTAAGCACAAGATTCCCAGAGAATTATTAACAGTTTGCATTAAAGGACATGTCCCACTTTACAATTTTTTCTGTGACTGCCGGCGTCATTGACTGACGTACCAGGTGGCCGATAAACCATCCAGTTGTACGACAAGCTACTACACAGTTGACGTCAAGCTGCAACAATTTACGCCATCCGACATCACAATTTTTTGGGACCTGGTATGGCCACAGCAGCGACAACATTAGACAACCTACGACATCCTGCGACCGCACAGACGTCAAACAACGCCACCGCGACACGATATGGCAAGATACGACAAGCTATGACACTGTCTGCGACATCTGAAAACCACAGAAAACAAGTAACGTCTTTTTGATCCATATCTTGATGGAGGCATTGTCGCCAGTTGACGTATGATGACGCAGGTTTTCGCAAAAGTAATTCGCCGAGGTCATGACCTTGCGTGATCATATGTCACCTGGCGTCATCCTGGCGACAACCTACAACAACCTACGACAGCACTAACAACAGGAGACGACAGACAACGTCAGGCAACGTCAAGCCCACTGTAGCTGCAAGATTTTCAACATTTCAAAATCCAGCTGAGACAAGAAAAAAATGCCGACACTTGCGGAGACAGCTCACGCCAACACAGGCGTCAGCCTGCGTCACGCCATGACCATGAGGCGACAGTTTCAGCAAAAAAAGTCGCCAAGTGGGACAGGGGCTTCACTTGGTCCATAGCTGAATCAAGTATTCCAGCATTCTATTGCATGCATCATGTTCTTCATTCTTGACAATGTAACCGCACAGCAGCAACCCAAAGGTTAAGTGATCTGGTAGTGTAATGTGAAATTAAATGAAACATATTTTATAACTGATGAGCGAGAATCATGGAAATAAATCACTCTTGGTTGCCTTAAAACTTCAAGTGACAATCTCTTGTCCTTCAGGGTAAGTCTGTTGAAGGGTAAGCCAGTCTATTCAGCCGACACTGCGGATGACTCAATTCCCCAAATTTACTTGACTTTTACTGCACTCTGAAGTGGCCCACTCTTCTGGAAAAAAAAAATGATGCAGAACAGAATAATTAACAACTGTAGTGGTTCAAGGAGAAAGCTTGCCATCACATTCTCAGGGCAACTGGGAATGGGTAATAAATGCATCACCACATTCTGACATCAACATAAGACACAAATCAAGTGCATTCGTGACCACCGGCTGGCCTTGGATAATCTGCTCAGCTTGGAAAATAGAAACACTGATTTATTAGGTAAGCTATCAGCTTCAATTTCATTTTGAATTTTTTTAAAATATTGGATTCTGGGAATACCAGCCTCGTAATTGGTTCAAGCATGATTTTCCTGCATTCATTTGAATTTTTTCATTGACAAGTGGGTAAACGATTTTTCATGCTGCGTTTAGTGTGGCACTTTGGCTACACAAATGCAGTTTCACCTGCAGCTTGGATGTCACCAATGCTGATTTACTGCAAGTGTTCTGTGCATGTCAGCACACTTGTGGTACAGCCACAAGCAAATCTACAATGGGCTGAGTGGGCACATTGTGACCTGAACCTTCACACAACATTCATTTGGTGCCAGTGCTAATCATTGCTGAGCTTCAAACAATGCAGTCACTCCAGAATCCAGCGTTTAGCTACAGGAAGACTCTCTGCCACCTGTGCTATTTACTTGAACGTTTATTTGTGAACAATGTAAGTGGTTGGATTAAATTATGGTAACTTAAATGAAGTGGCCCCATAGCAGAAGCGTCCATGTTGCAGGGTTGGAAACTGTTAGTATCCGGTGCCAATTCTGCTACCACCATCATCTGCTGCAACAAGTGATGGCTTCCACTGATTGTCACTGGAAGCTTGCATCCTTTTCAGGACGGACAATGACAGCGAGGCCAACATTTGTAACAAGATGGACACGAAAAGAAGAAGAAGACTTAACTGAAGTTAAGTTGAGTAAAGGTAACTACAGTGGGAGGAGATGGCCACAGTCGATTGGAAGGAGACTTTAACAGGAATGACGTAGGGAGCAGCAATGGCAGGCATTTCTAGGAGCAATTCAGAAGATACGTTAAGGATAGCATAACACTAAATGAGAATGCATATAATATGGCAATGATTAGCGGGAATATAGTGGATTGGAAAGCTTTTTAAAACCAAAAGAAGGCAATTAAAAAAGCGATCAAAGAAGAAAAAATGAAATGGGAAGGTAAGCTAGCCAATAAAATAAAGAGGATGCCAAAAGGTATTCCACTGGAAAATGATGCTGGAGAAATAGTATTGGGGAATAAAGTAACGGTGGTCAAACTGAATAAGATTTTTCTATCAGTATTCACAGTGGAGGACACCAGCAACAAGACACAACGTGTTGGAGTATCTCATCAGGTTAATGAGTATCTCAGGAGAACATGGATAGGTGACAATTCGGGTTGGAACCCTTCTTTAGATTGAAGAAGGGGCCTAATCCAAAACGTTGCCTGTCCATGTTCTCCAGAGATACTCCTTAACCCGTTAAGTTACTCCAGCATCTTCTGATTAGCAGGGCATCAACATCATCTAACAAGCTGTCCACCTTTGGATGCACATTTTGTTGAATGATAAGAGTGGAGGTTAATTGTGCTTCAATATTATCCCAGCACCCGTATCTCTTTGCAAACAAAGTTAATTTACCATGGATTTATGCACCGGGTTAAATGAATAGCACGTAATCAGAATTACATTTTTAATATTTTTTATTTTTATTTTGGTATGTATTTGACATCAGTTTTTTGGAAAATGTAATCAAAACTTAACTATTATTTTCCAGCAGATTTATCGTTAACATATACAGAATTATTTGTTTATGCACAGCAATGTGAAGTTTATTAAGACTTTGAAATGTAATTTTTCTATTTTCAGGCTCAGATTAGAATGCATGAAATTGAATCTTAGTTTAAGTTTAGTTTAGTTTAAAGATACAGCGCGGAAACAGGCCCTTCTGCCCACCGGGTCAGCGCCAACCAACAATCCCCGCACATTAACTCTATCCTACACACACAACACACTAGGGACAATTTTTACATTTACCAAGCCAAAACCTACAAACCTGTACGTCTTTGGAGTGTGTGAGGAAACCGAAGATCTCGGAGAAAACCCACGCAGGTCACGGGGAGAACGTACAGACTCCATTTAGACAGCACCCGTAGTCGGGTTCGAACCCGAGTCTCCGGCGCTGCATTCACTGTAAGGCAGCAACTCTACTGCTGTGCCACCGTGCCGCATAGTAGGCTTTGTGTAGGAAAGAACTGCAGATGCTGGTCTGCACCGAAGAGAGACACAAAAATACTGGAGTAACTCAGTGGGACAGACAGCATCTTTGGATAGAAAGAATGGGTGACATTTCAGGTCGAGCCCCTTCAAGAAGGGTCTCGACCTGAAATGTCACACATTTCTTCTCTCCAGAGATGCCGCCTGTCCCGCTGAGTTACTCCAGTATTTTGTGCCTATCTCTGAAGTAGCCCTTCAAACATGGTCCACCTTTCAATAAGATCATGATTGAATCTCATCTTCAAGTCCACTTCCTCACGACACTTGATTCCTTGATTCCAATTCAATTCAAGCCTCTAATTGCTTTCTTGGGGTATAAGGTGTTTACTATACATAATGTGGTCAGTTAGTTCAGGATTCACATCATTCCTAATCTCTTTCCACATTTTTAAGTTTTCTTTTCTCCTACATTCATCCATTCATGTAACTGATTTTTCAACCTAACGCTCATCAAAAACAACTATCCAAATATCTCTTTGCTTCTTATATTTATGCTGTTTACCTGCAATACAGACTAGTATAATACACTAATCGAAATACTCATATCTTAGCTATATTACCAGCATCTATTCGTTTTTCATTATATCTCTCCTTGCAAAAAAAAGTTTGTGAATTGTTGACATCAATTTAATGAATCTATTGCCTGCCTTCTTTGCGACATTGACCTCCTTTCCAATTTGTGCTGCTTTAAACGGAACTCAATAAACTTGATTTCTCTTTGCTACAATCATGATGTTTTCATTAAGGTGAAAATTCCAGGGTTGTGAAAATTAAATATATTGAATTGACCTGAGTCACATTAGAATTGAGTCACATTTATTTGATTGCACCTATTGGGAGTGTAATTTGCTTTTGTGTTGTATGATTAGTGTTACAGCTGAAGATAAGAGAAAATGCAATCATTCATCTCCCAATATGAACTTGCCACTTGCGTGACTGCTATTCAATTAAGTGCACAATATAGCAAAGGCCATTTATTTAAAATTAATCATTTGGTGCCCATACCACGTCTGATAAATAAAATGCAAATATTTTTCTTATGTCATCCATTCCTCAAGCATTAATGATTGAAAGTACAACATGAAAGAGTTATCATGGTTCTGACCGCACCAGTGAGCAGCCGCCAGGAGACTGCCGATGAGCAGCGACATTCCCAGTGAGCAGTGGGACATTCCTGGTGACATTCCCGGTGAGCAGTGGGACATTCCTGGTGAGCAATGACATTCCCAGTGAGCAGTGGGACATTCCCGGTGAGCAGGACATTCCCAGTGAGCAGTGGGACATTCCCGGTGAGCAGTGGGACATTCCCGGTGAGCAGTGGGACATTCCCTGGTGAGCAATGACATTCCCAGTGAGCAGTGGGACATTCCCGGTGAGCAGTGGGACTTTCCGAGTGAGCAGGAACATTCCCAGTGAGCAGTGGGACAATCCCGATGAGCAGTGGGACATTCCCGATGAGCAGTGGGACATTCCCAGTGAGCAGTGGGACAATCCCGGTGAGCAATAGGACTTTCCGGGTGAACAGGGACATTCCCAGTGAGCAGCGACATTCCGGGTGAGCAGTGGGACATTCCGGGTGAGCAGCGACATTCCCAGTGAGCAGTGGGACATTCCCGGTGAGCAGTGGGATATTCCCGGTGAGCAGTGACATTCCCAGTGAGCAGTGGGACATTCCCGGTGAGCAGTGGGACATTCCCAGTGAGCAGCGACATTCCCGGTTAGCAGTGGGACATTCCCAGTGAGCAGTGGGACATTCCCGGTGAGCAGTGCAACATTCCCAGTGAGCAGTGGGACAATTCCCGGTGAGCAGTGGGATATTCCCGGTGAGCAGTGAGCAGCGACATTCCCAGTGAGCAGTGGGACATTCCTGGTGAGCAGTGACATTCCCAGTGAGCAGGGACATTCCCAGGGAGCAGCAACTTTCCCATTGAGCAGCGACACTCCCGGTGAGCAGCGACACTCCCGGTGAGCAGGGACATCCCTAGTGAGCAGTGGGACATTCCAGGTGAGCAGGCCCAACTCGTCTGCCGCGGTCAGATGACAGACGAGGACTCGCCCCACGGGTGCCGCAGCCTACGGTGATGCCGGTGTGGAACTAGTGGTCGAGGTGAGGTGGTCGGGTTGGAGCCCCGAGGTCGATTTGGAGCCTGGAATGGAGTTGGGCTGAGATCAGAGCCTCAGGGTTGGGATGGGCCGGGGATGAGGTCAGAGTATCGAGGTGGACGGCCGTGACACTAAGAATAAAGGGGGACCCAGAGTATGGGGGGGGCAGCCGAGAAAAAACTGGGTCCCGGCGAAGGGGGGCTGCCGAGAACTAAGGTGGAGCTGGTGGGGGAGGAGAAACAAAAAAGGGATGAGTACTTTTTGTAACCTTGTCACACTGTGGCAACTATTTAGTGCATGTTGTATGCAAAAACAAGTAATTTCACTGCTAGGTACAAGTGACAATAAAGAATCATCATCACCACCTCTTGAATCCATGATGAATATACCACTGCCTACTGAAGTCCACGTCAGAGGCATTGAAGTTGACTGATCCCAACCTGTTCAGGAAATCTTGCTGCAAACTTCCAAAACCCATCAGAGATGCCAAGAAAATGATATACAAAACCATCCTAACCACCCTGACACCTAGCAATTCAAACAATGCCTGGGAGGGGGGGGGGGGGGGGGGGGGGGGGGGGGGGGGGGGAGGGGGGGAGTGGGGGTCAGGGGGGGTGACATCACTTGCAGCGCATGGTACACAGCAAAAAAACGGGGGAAGGAGAGGGGTCGGGGGTTGACGTCACTCGCAGCGAGTGGAACACAATGCGGAGCGGAGCCATTGTGACATCATCCGTATGATGATTCTTTATTGCCACTTGTACCTAGCAGTGAAATTATTTGTTTTTGCATACAGTCGGTTTTGTTTTCAAAGTTTTGTCAGATCATTGAACATTTTGATTAATAACTCGAGAAATAAAGCATGAATTTTTCAGATTTAACAATTTTGCAGTCCACTGGATAAATCTCTACCGGAATATGTAAACATTTTACCATTGGCGCGTCGTTTTATTCGTGAAGATGTGATTACACACACACACACACACACACATCCACACACACACATCCAAGATCAGAGTTTTATAATTATAGAGATACCAGGAACCTCTGTAATGATCACAATTAATTCAGATACATATTGGATGGTGGTACAATAAAATGAGTCAAACAGCATGAAATATCAGAGAATTATTGTAAAGGCGAATTCAGTTCACTTGGTATTTTGAAGCTTTTGATTTGAAAAGTTTGATTTAATTAAGATCAATATAGATATGTGTATATTCAATTTTAAGTTTGAATTTAATATTTTATTTGAAATTATTTGAAACCTGTGCAGAATATTTTGTGTGAGTGACAGGCACTTTCATTTTAAACTTGATAGTGCTACCTTTTTTATGGATTTAGCAATGTTTGCTGTGGCTCAGTGGTAGCACAAATATACATGTCCGAACACTGTAAATTCACACCCCAGCCCTATGAACAGGGCACATGTTGTCAGAATAGTATTGGTAGACTTTTGAAAGGACAGTCCCCTGAACACCTCCCTTTGGCTTGTAAGGGAAACCTCCAAAGATCAACTGCCCATCATAGAAACATAGAAACATAGAAATTAGGTGCAGGAGTAGGCCATTCGGCCCTTCGAGCCTGCACCGCCATTCAATATGATCATTGCTGATCATCCAACTCAGTATCCCGTACCTGCCTTCTCTCCATACCCCCTGATCCCCTTAGCCACAAGGGCCACATCTAACTCCCTCTTAAATATAGCCAATGAAGTGGCCTCAACTACCCTCTGTGGCAGAGAGTTCCAGAGATTCACCACTCTCTGCGTGAAAAAAAGTTCTTCTCATCTCGGTTTTAAAGGATTTCCCCTTTATCCTTAAGCTGTGACCCCTTGTCCTGGACTTCCCCAACATCGGGAACAATCTTCCTGCATCTAGCCTGTCCAACCCCCTAAGAATTGTATAAGTTTCTATAAGATCCCCTCTCAATCTCCTAAATTCTAGAGAGTATAAACCAAGTCTATCCAGTCTTTCTTCATAAGACAGTCCTGACATCCCAGGAATCAGTCTGGTGAACCGTCTCTGCACTCCCTCTATGGCAATAATGTCCTTCCTCAGATTTGGAGACCAAAACTGTACGCAATACTCCAGGTGTGGTCTCACCAAGACCCTGTACAACTGCAGTAGAACCTCTCTGCTCCTATACTCAAATCCTTTTGCAATGAAAGCTAACATACCATTCGCTTTCTTTACTGCCTGCTGCACCTGCATGCCTACCTTCAATGACTGGTGTACCATGACACCCAGGTCTCGCTGCATCTCCCCCTTCCAATCGGCCACCATTTAGATAATAGTCTGCTTTCCTGTTTTTGCCATCGATTTAATTCTCCATCTCTCTCACACTCAAATCTCTCAATGTCATATGATATTTCAATGAAGTTAAACACAAGCTTGGGGGGAAAGCACCTTATTGGACATATTACAGCTATCTTGATTTAACAATGAATTCAGCAGTGAAGTAAATGACAGATATGTGAACAAATTGCCAGCGTTCAGTTCACTTTGTGCCTTCCCTCATGGTGGGAGCCATTGTGGGGGGATGTTCTTTGTTTTTAAGACTCTTATTGGTGTTATGTCTGTATTATTTTTTTTTTGTGTGCTGCAAAATGGCAAGAAGCATTTCACTTCACTACACCTGGGTGTATGTGAATGTGACTAATAAAATATCTTTTGATACCTTTGATACCTTTGACTTTCATTCTTCTTTGGTAAATTTCAGGTGTTATTTGTTTTACCTTCCCCAGGCACACCTATTCCTTTCTCGTTCCTTCTATCTGTACCCTCTGACTCTCCCACACTTTCATCTAAATGTATTTTTTTCATTCCCTAGCCTTTCACAGTTCTTATGGAAGGTCATCACCCTGAAATGGTTTGTTTCTCTCTCTGCATGTGCAGCCTGCTCTGCTGGTGATTCCAATATTTTCAATGTTTATTCTTTTATTGGAAGATCAGAAACCTATCAGAATCACCCTCGGCCCACTCTTAGGAAACTAGCTTCCTCCCTAATTACAAAGGTAGACAAAAATGCTGGAGGAACTCAGCGGGTGAGGCAGCATCTATGGAGAGAAGGAATAGGCAACATTTTGGGTCGAGACCCTCCCTAATTACAGTAACTATTGTATCTGATGGTGGCCCCTCATTTCATGTTGACATCTGGGTTTGCCAAACTGTTAACTTTATCAGTTTCAGTCCGTATTTCTTTACCATATAGCAGAATGTATTTTGAATGAATTTACAATTCCTCTTCATAAGCATCTAAGAACTTTATTAATCTTTCCGACCTTGTGTTCATTAAGTATAACAAATATTATTTTCATTGTTACTTCTTCCCAAACATTTCAAAGAACAGTTGCACAGCTGGTATAGTTGTTGCCTTACAGTGCCAGAGACCCGGGTTCGATCCTGATCTCGGGTGCTGTCTGCGTGGAGTATGCAAGTTTTTCCCAATGACTGTGCGGGTTCCTTCCGGCTACAGTTTCCTTCCACATCCCGAAGACATGCAGGTTTGTAGGTTAATTAACCTTGGTAAAATTGCCAAGAATGTGTAGGAAGTGAATGAGAAAGTGGGATAACTTAAAACTAGTAATAACGGCTGATCAATGGTCTGCATGGACTCAGTGGACTGAAGGGCCTGATTATATGCTGTATCCATAGTGAACTAAACTAAGTTCTAATGATCATAGAAACATCGAACCATAGAAACATAGAAAATAGGTGCAGGAGGACGCCATTCTTCCCTTCAAGCCAGCACCGCCATTCATTGTGATCATGGCTGATCGTCCCCAATCAATAACCCATGCTTGCCTTCTCCCCATATCCCTTGATTCCACTAGCCCCTAGAGCTCTAACTCTCTCTTAAATCCATCCAGTGATTTGGCTTCCACTGCCCTCTGTGGCAGGGAATTCCACAAATTCACAACTCTCTGGGTGAAAAAGTTTTTTCTCACCTCAGTCTTAAATGACCTCCCTTTTATTCTAAGATTGTGGCCCCTGGTTCTGGACTCACCCAACATTGGGAACATTTTTCCTGCATCTAGCTTGTCTAGTCCTTTTATAATTTTATATGGTTCTATAAGAACCCCCCTCATCCTTCTAAACTCCAGTGAATACAAGCCTAGTCTTTTCAATCTTTCCTCACATGACAGTCCCGCAATCCCAGGGATCAATCTCTTGAACCTACGCTGCTCTGCCTCAATCACAAGGATGTTCTTCCTCAAATTAGGAGACCAAAACTGTGTGCAATACTCCCGATGTGGTCTTACCAGAGCCTTATACAACTGCAGAAGAACTTCTTTACTCCTATACTGAAATCCTCTTGTTATGAGGGCCAACATTCCATTAGCTTTCTTCACTGCCTGCTGTACCTACACGCCAACTTTCAGGGACTGATGTACAAGGACTCCCAGGTCTCACTGAACCTCCACCTTACCTAACCTGACCCCATTGAGATAATAATCTGCCCCCCTTGCTTTGCTGCCAAAGTGGATAACCTCACATTTATCTATATTATACTGCATCTGCCACGCATCTGCCCACTCACACAACCAGTCCAGGTCACCCTGCAACCTCCTAACATCCTCAAACCATCAACTTTAATAGTTTTTATTTCATTTCACGTCTCACACATGTGGTTTCCTGCTATCATGATAGCACAAGATTAATGCCGGTTTGTTTTCAACAGACAAATACTATTCCAAAATACATTAATGAAGAATTATCAGTCAACATATTATCAGCGTATAAGATTTTTATCTATCGCAACAAAAGTCTGCAGAAAGTCAAGAGAAATGAATGTTCACATCTGTTGCTTCTCATACATGTAGTGTGGTCTGCAACACTTTTATTATCAGGAACCGGATGTGGAGAACTGCCAGGAAGCCAGAATCATTTAGATATTTAATGCTGCTTGTTCGTGAAGAGCAGAGGGTGTTTAGGATGAATTGTCCTGGGCTACCTGAGACTTCTCTACATCCGAACAAAATATAAATACTAGGAACTTGGGAGGCAAAAGGGCGGCATGGTCGCACAGCGGTATAGTTGCTGCCTAAAGGGTCTGTTCCACTTGGTGATTTTTTTTGGCGACTGCCGGCGTCATTGACTGATGTATCAGGGCCACCGAAAGATTTTGAACATTTCAAAATCCAGCGGCGACAAAAAAAATGCTGCGACACTTGAGGAAACAGCGAGCGTCAATACGTCATCACGCTGCGTCACGGCACGACTTTTACGGTGACTTGATATGTCAGTGAATGATGCCGGCAGTCACTGAAAAAAATCGGGAAGTGGGACAGCCCCTTTACAGAGCTTGCAGCGCCAGAGACCTGGGTTCGATCCTGACTACGGGTACTGTCTGTCCGGAGT
The DNA here is from genome assembly GCF_028641065.1 of Leucoraja erinaceus. Classification (NCBI taxonomy): domain Eukaryota; kingdom Metazoa; phylum Chordata; class Chondrichthyes; order Rajiformes; family Rajidae; genus Leucoraja; species Leucoraja erinaceus. The sequence continues at coordinate 77,529,095 of NC_073382.1, read as the reverse complement.
TTGTAGGCTCTCCCCGTGACCACGTGGGTTTTCTCCAAGAGCTTCAGTTTCCTCCCACACTCCAAAGGCATAGATTAATTGGCTTGGCATAAATGTAAATTGTCCCCAGTGCGTGTTAATGTGCGCGGATTGCTGGACGGTGCGGACTCGGTGGGCCGAAGGCCCAGTTTCTGTGCTGTATATCTAAAACTAAAACTATTTTTTTTAAAAACCGTAAGCGGGATAAAACACATTGGTAAAGATGTCAACAGTGCAGACTGTTCCCTGAGGAAAGGGATACGTAAGATCATCAGGATCATCAGGGATACGTAAGATCATCAGGAACTTGTTCTGCTTTTTTTAATCAAAAAATGTATTAAATTATTAAAAAATAGTAATGACACTACAATAAAACAAGCCAGAATCCACCACCATAATACAATACAAACATATATCCATAATAAACTACTGTACAACTATGTTACAATGCTTATTGAGGATGCATCCATCGCCTGGCGCCGTGAACTCGCGGATGGCCAGCTTGGCCAGGCCCAGGAGCAACCCAATCAGGACATCTTCAGCCCCACCCTCTCCTCTACGCACAGGGTGTCCAAAGATGAGGATGGTGGGTGAAAAATGCAGCCAGAAGGTAAGGAGCAGCCCCTTTAGGTATTCAAACAGTGGCTGCATCCTCACGCACTCCATGTACACGTGGTACACAGACTCTTCCAGCCCGCAAAAGTGGCATGTGGCAAGGACTTGCTCTGTTGGATGTACGGGCTGTTAGAATTGTAAAACATTAAGAGAAGCACAGAAAAGGAATAATTTGTACAAATTGACCATAAATATTTGCTTTTCATCTACGAGTTCAGCGGTTGCATGTTCTCCTGATTTTGCTGTTCAATCCATACAGATTTTTTAATTTGTGTGAGGAAACCTCTTGATGAATGAAAGAGGTTTCAGAATCCCGAGTCAAACAATGTGTCCGATGTTTCTGAGGAGACCATAGAGAGCAGTTACGGGCTCCCACCATCAAACAACTTTAGTAGACTTATAGTGAGTAAACCCAAATGGCTATATTTCAATAGAACAGCAAATCTGACACAGACAACTGCAGTCCTTTAACCTAACAACAAAAGCACAGAGTTATAATGATGGAAGCTTCTCTTAAGGGTGGTCTGGGGAGCGATAACTTAATAAGGGAAAACACCATGGGGACTCAATAAGATAGCCCTGGAAAACTAGCTCTTGCATTGTACATTGTACAAGGATGCCAGACCAGTACAGGACATGCCCACAATTCATGCTGCAATCCCACTAACATATTAACCAAGTATGAAGAAGGGTCTTGACAGATTGTTCCTCTGGCATTATAGAGCATGGATATGTGATCATTCGTCAGCATGTCCGCACCTGATTCTGCCAATGGTTCTGTAATGCCTTCAATCCACGACCTCCGACTGTGGGACCCCTCCAGGTTCATAACCTCTCATTGCCATCACTGTGGCCATATGCAGGTGACACAATTGAATGGAAAGAGGTTTCCATCAGCCTGACCACAGCCACGGCAGGGTACTTAGTCTGAAGAAGGGTCTCGACCTGAAACATCACCCATTCCTTCTCTTCAGAGATGCTGCCTGTCCCGCTGAGTTACCCCAGCATTTTGTGTCTCTCTTCGGTTTAAACCAGCATCTGCAGTTCCTTCCTAAACATGATATTAGTAATGTGTTACCTTTATTAGATTTACTCAATAGCCCCATTTTAAAGTACTGGCTAATGTTGATTGAGACATAGCTTATGCCCTTTATAAGGGAGGCATCTTGTGGATGCCACTTTTGGTGGAGGATATTCTAAAAACACTGGCAGCAGAATGAGTTTAATGGGAAGAGTTGGATGCAGTGTCACAAGGAGGTTATCGTCAATGTCAATGAAGATAGCATCAAATAGTAAGATTAAACGAGAACTTACCAGTTTGAAGTTTGATCTGTATTTTATGAGGAGTTACGATGAGGGATTACGTGAAGAAGCCCGCCCCAGGACGCATTGCGGCATAACTTCAAAGCAGCGGTGTGGAATCACAGACAGACACGTATTTGAAGTAACATAGTAAAGAATAAAGAGACATCAATTATCAGTTTGATCCATGTAATGAGGGTGGGAGCGGAGGGCACGTAATCCCTCATCGTAACTCCTCATAAAATACAGATCAAACTTCAAACTGGTAAGTTCTCGTTTAATCTTACTATTTTACTTCGGAGTCACGTGAGTGACTTCGTGAAGATTTCAAAGCTCTGTGATTTCAAACCGTTGTAACAGCTTTATATCACTCGCTGCCGAAGCCTTTGAGGGAGGAAGCGTGTTATCATAATCAACCAATGATTCTGTTTATAGGAAAAACCCAATGGTATTTTTACAATAACACTGAAGAATTTTAAATGCTCCCCTTGGCTAATTTGAATATTTGCAGATTGGAATCTTCCTGCAAATAAAACAGGTTTTGTCAACAGTTTATAATTTATTTCTCTCTGAACGTTTTACCCCCACTATTCTGCTGTAGCCAGGATGTGGTTTACAGGCACGTCCATTCTTTTGCCGTTGACGTGGAAGCTTCTCCTGTGGGATGACAACTTTATACATGTTAGTTTTTATTCCCAGGAGCTTTAACCTGCTTGAGCCATTTCAAAAAAGGCTTGTTACCCGACCACAAGGTGTTTTGTGACCAACCCACAAGGCTTTTCATCTCCCTCGCATAATTAGGTTGTGTCTATATAAGGTAATAGGGTCTTGGCACATACCGTGTTTTTCTGGCGGGTAGCCCGGTTTTATGACTGGATAAGGTGTTCCTGGTCTGGTTTGACCATTCCCTGAACAAATGATTGAGATCTGGTCTGAAGCTGTGAGCATGGTGTCCAGTTGAAGTAGGAGTAGTGACTGGATACTCTGTGCTGCTCCATGTGCCTTTAACATATGTTTTTAGTGAATAGAAGGTTCAGGTTTAGGGCTCTGGCTGGTGGGATCCCCTGAAGTGTGGTTTTAACGACTGGCATCCCATTTATAGGTGTACCTAGTCTAGGGGTTTAGAGTTTTAATACCCTTCAAATTCCCTCCAGCCAGTGACCCCATGGCCTGTTGTCCTGTAGCTGTTTTGAAAAAAGAACAGGCAGGGTAATTCTAGCTGTGTTGATGGCACTGTAGCCGAATCCTTCATCATGATGAAGGTTCTCCAGGAATTCCAGTTCTTAGTACCTGTATCGGATGAGTAGGTTTTCCCCCTTTATCCTTGCAGTACTTCTCTTGATGCTGAACAATTGTTGTAGTCCAGTGGATGTTCAAAAGGATGCTGACATGGTGTTGATTATTCAGTATAACAATCCCAGTCCCAGAGGCTTGCGCAGAATCTGCAGCTTAGGAGCTTATTTCTCATGGCACAGGTTGATTTGTGCCCGACTCCGATATTAATAATTCTGGGTACTGGAAAACACCATCCAAGTTTCAACAGCCATGTCATGGCGTGAAGTGAAACAAGGGCTGCGTAAGTCCGTCAGGTACTATCAAATACCTGAAGCTGAATCCTTTTTTACTGTGCGTTGTTCTCGATTGGTGAGGCAGAAGGGAAAAATACATAGAATTAATTTCACCAATGCAGCGTGAACGCATTTGTCTATCAATATTATAAATACATTCTTGAATGACAACATGACCTATAGGTCAGAAAAGTTAATATATATAGCTGACGATCTTTCTGCTGGAACTATCTGTCCCAGAGAAAATTTTTTAATGAGGATTCCACTGGCCCAGGGTCTGGTTTCCCCCCGCGACATACATAGGACATCCCCGAACACCTGGTGATATAGCGTTAATGCAAATAATCGATATCAGTTTCACATTCCATTTTAATTGTCATTGTCAGTGTACAGTACAGCGACAATGAAATGCATTAATATCTGTTACATCATATAGCTTAATAGTTTTGTTAACTTTATATGAAAACATCTAATTGATGTAGTCCTTAATATTATGTGACCTGGTGTCTGTCACTGTATTTTTCTTACCACCCAGGTAAGTTGTTGATAGTCAAATACATCTATGGATATACCATTGCCAAATTGGTTTGACCAACTTCTCATATGATACCGACTTTATGCTGCCATATGGTTAATATAGGCCACCTCCATAGTGTAGTCTATTTATACCCATACATGCAAGTGCTTTTAAACTCATAAAATTCACCCGAACATTTTTTTTAGATAATTAATGCCCAGTATAAGTGGTAACCCCACCACTGTCTTTCTGATATTACTTCAGTGGGTAACTTCATGAGATGCTCAATGACAACCTATATGTTGTTTTTGATACTAACATCTGAATGATGTAGACAGAAAATGGTACCATTTTTCCCAATTACTCTGTTATTTGTCGAGTAGTTGGTAGATTGACCATTACTTTGTGCTTGTTTGTGCCAATTCAACTATGTTGTCTCTTGGCATCCTTCTAGTTACGTGGACTGAAGTAATATGAAAGCCAAGATAGTCCAAGAAAGCGCTCTATATGCTGGTAGGAACCAGACCCACCTACCTCCATGGTTATTGGCGGTTTTGTGTTTTCTGTTTTCTGTGCTTTTGTTCTGAGGATGTGCTGGCGACATTGGGGGGGGGCGCATTTTCCAGGGGGTCCGCGGCGGGCCCTGATCTAAAAGATCTTTGGGGATAGTGCGGCCCCAAGCTTTCACCAGTCCCATATTCTAGACATAGACTGGTAGATGCCGTGAGGTGCTGCTGTTAGGTTATTGAAAATCGTGGTTTGCTCGTCCCTTGGCCTGCCCTCATGATGCCGAAGGTTTTTGATACCTCTTCGATCTCCTTCAGCTTTTTGTTCAGATCTCTCCCAAATAGCAGTGAGTCTGCCTCCGCTGCTGGGCTTTGCTCAAGCCTGCATCTTTGAGATTGAGGGCAGGTGTTGTATTTCCCTTCAGAGATTATTGCTGTATATTCTTGCTGGCTGCCATTGTTTTGGCTCCGGCGGTGCTCCAGCCCGTGGGGTTGCTACGAAGCGGTCCACGACACCCAACAGCTGTTCCTGATCCTGCACCTCATGCATACTTTCGATTTTGTCCGCCTGCCCCATTTGCAGACCAGCCCTGCCCTGGTCACCAATGCTAGCCTCCTGCTCCAACCCGTGGTATGAGGGTAGCAAAGGGCAGTGCCTGAACGACACTATGGAGGAGGTGCCTGTCCTGTCTCGCCGGGAGCGCTGCTGTTCCCGGTGGACCTTCTCCTCCAGGAGCTGCTAAGTGCAGCTCAGGCGGCTGTCTCTCTCTGCTTAGGTAGAGACATGTCCTGCTCCGACGAATCGGAGACGACCGGCCGTTTGGCTTCCTGTCCGCTTTCCCAGTCCGCCGTGTAAGCTATGGCGAGACTGGTTGGCTCGGTCTCAGGGATAGCGAAAACGCTCTGCGAGCGACGCTGCCGCCGGTTGCTGCCCCGCTGGTAGAGTTGGAGCGGGGCAGTGCGGGCAGTTTCTCTTTGCGAGTTTTTTGCGTTGTGTTCCTGAAATCTGTAATAAAACACAACTGCAAACTCACCTTTCCTATGCCCAAGAGCCGCTCCTGCAGCTCAGGCGGCTGTCTCTCCCCCTCCTGGGTGGAGAGACGTCCCAGTCCGATGTCGCTCCACCGCCGGCTTTTCCACACTTCAGGTGCTAGCGGGCTGGCTCGGTCCCGTGGTCGGGTTTGCGGACCGTCCGCTAAGCGGTCCTACCGCCTGTTGCTGCCCTGACTCTCTCTTGAGCGGGCAGGTGCAGCATTCCCCCCCTCAGCCCGCAGCTGATGCTGACGGGCTTGGTGCAGTGTCGGGAGCGGGCCGCTGATTAGCGGTCCTCGCTCTCTCTCTCTCTCTGTACTCGGGCTGCTGCTCACCTGCACTCGGGCTGCAGCGCACTCCACGCCAGCACTGCACAGTGGGTTCCCCTAACGGCTACGCAAATGTCGGAAGCCTCCTCCCGCCCGCCTGCCTGCCTCACCTGGACAGTGCGTGGAGAGCGAGCGAGGACTAAGGGGAACCCCCAACGCAGTGCTAGCGCCGTCTTCCTGTGCTGTCAAATGTCGCCCCTGTGGAGAGTTTTACCGGCACCGGCACAGGTCCCATCCATGGTCCGCCGGCGCTCTCTCTCCCTGGTAGCGTCTTTCCTCCCCTCCCTCGAACGGGAGACTCCTCCCAGAGTCCAAGGGGGCCGCTTGCACGCCCTGCGGGAAAACAAGCAGACGCAAAGGGGCTGTAAAAGTAAAGGTAAGTACTTACCTAAACTTAGATTTTTTCTCGTTTCTTCGGGAGCCCTGACTCCCGGCTGCCGCTTTGCATTGCTGAAACGTAATGCCGCAATGCGTCCTGGGGCAGGCTTCTTCACGAAGTCACTCACGTGACTCCGAAGTAAAATCATGACTCCCAACCACAGGAACACTGAATTTGCATGATGATTCACTCAATGTAACCTAATTGCTTGCCTAATATCAATCTTCATTAGTAGGCCCCCCTCAGTCATGACTGACCATGGGTGATGCATCCTGGTCGGATGCAAGCCTGGGCGATGTCATATGGAGGACAGGCTGTTGCCCATGCAGCACGTCCCCCCACTCCATGTCGCTGATCGATCCAAAGGAACAGCAGGGCCATTACAGTTTGGCACCAGCACCTTCACATGAGTTGCCAGAGCGAGGTTGTAGACACCAACAAACTGCCTTAGGGGCTCCGACTCCGGATTTTCTTGAGGTTTACTCCTAGAACCTTTTCCATGACTGGGTATGGCCACAAGGCAGTGGAGGTTTTAAATCAGAGTTTTCCCTCTACTGGATGAACTGCCTTCCCAGGCTGATGAGCCCCATCTGCGCTATCTTCATAGAAACATAGAAAAATAGGTGCAGGAATAGGCCATTCGTCCCTTCGAGCCAGCACCACCATTCAATATGATCACAGCTGATCATCTAAAATCAGTACCCCGTTTCTGCTTTTTCCCCATATCCCTTAATTATGCTAAATCTAACTCTCTTTTGAAAACATCCAATGAATTGGCCTCCAATGCCTTCAGTGGCAGAGAATTCCACAGATTCACAACTCTCTGGGTGAAAACGTTTTTCCTCATCTCAGTCCTAAATGACCTACCACTTATTCTAAAACTCTGACCCCTGGTTCTGGACTCCTCCAACATCGGGAACATTTTTTCCTGCATCTGGCCTGTCCAATCCTTTAAGAATTCTATATGTTTCTGTAAGATCCTCTCTCATACAAACCCAGTCGACCCAATTTTTCATCATATGTCAGCCCCGCCATCCCGCAAATTATTATGGTGAACCTACACTGCACTCCCTCAATGGCAAGAATGTCCTTCCTCAAATTAGGAGACCCAAACTGCACACAATACCCCAGGTGTGGTCTCACCAGGACCCTGTACAACTGCAGTAGGACCTGTAGGGTTCTACTGCAGTTGTACAGTAGGCATTCTTCAGTCTGAAGAAGGGTTTCAACCCAAAACATTGCCTATTTCCTTCGCTCCATAGATGCTGCTCACCCGCCGAGTTTCTCCAGCACTTTTGTGTACCTGGACCTCCTTGCTCCTGAACTCAAATCCTCTCGTAATGACGGCCAACATGCCATTAGCTTTCTTCACTGCCTTCTGTACCTGCATGCTTACTTTCAGTGACTTTCATGAATCAGAGCATGGGTATACCATTCAAAGACCTCAACATGCCCTCACAGTAGTTCCACTGCTCCAAGCTTCATCACCAGCTCCTACAATTACCACACATTGCCAACTATTGAATCACCCAAATAACTTGCAAGTCATGCAGTAATTGCTAAAAAAGTTCAAAATCAGTATCAAATGGTAGACGCAAAATGCTGGAGTAACTCAGCGGGATAGACAGCATTTTGTGTCTACCTTCGATTTAAACCAGCATCTGCAGTTCTTTCCTACACAATATCAGATGGGCTTGTTGGACTCCGGCATTCCACCTCCTAGTTGATAGCATGCATCCTTTTGGTGGAGCACTCGATACCAAGTGAATGGAGGGTGGTGCTGGTGTGCTAAGAAATACATCCCAGCTCTCCCTCATCCCACACAACCTATTTTTATTTGCCTACTGCACATGCGCAGACAAATGCAACTTAGATAGAAACGCAGGAGATAGTAGATGACAGAATCTGGAGCAGCAGGCCATATGCTGGAGGAACTCAACAGATTGAGCTGCATCTGTCAAGGGAAAAGAATGGTAGGTGTTTCAGGTCAAAACCCCACATTAGGACTGCAATTTGCCAGATGTGGAGCCTTTCTAGTGATGTTTTAATCTTACCACCAAAACGGGGCAGCCCAGTGTTGCAACTGGTTGAGCTGTATTTCTCCCAAGTGAAAAGAAGGATGGAACAGGAAACAATGAAGTCCAGCGCAAATTGGTGGAACAGCACCTCATATTTTGCTTGGGCAGCTTACACCCCAGCAGTATGAATATTGACTTCTCTAACTTCAAGTAACCTTCTCTCTCCATCCCTCCCCACCTTAGTTCTCCGACCCATCTGACTGTCCCCTTAATTACATTTTATCTCTGTTTGCTTCGTTGTCACCTTCTCCAAGCAAACAATGATCTTTTCTACATTTTCTTGACCTGCATCCCCATTGATGTCTCGTTTTCACACCTTACCATTCCTTATCTCCATGTCTCCCTCTCCCCTGACTCTCAGTCTGAAGAAGGGTCTCGGTCCAAAACGTCACCCATTTCTCCTTTCCAGAGATGCTGTCTGTCCCGCTGATTTACAACAGCATTTTGTGTCTATATACAATGTATTTAATAAATGTTTTTCAAGCATGCTACAAGACATCTCCATAGTGATCAATTCAATGAAATCTTTGCTTTAGTACATCATCACTGCAGATGTCATGTTTCATTATAGGAGCATTCTCATGCACAGGTTTCAGATTAGTGTGAGGTGCCAAAGGTTCTATGCTTCTGACTGGTTCTCATTGTTCCAGCACCAAGGTTCAAAATCAGCATCCTTTTATCACCCATTAATGACCTTCTTTCCATCAAAATATCCAAAGCAGAGATAATCACTGAGATTTTCCATTCCATTGTTCCCAAAAAGTGGCTACATAAAGAAAGACCTAGGGAGAACATTCAGGCACTTGGTGATAAGTGGTAAATTACATATGTGACCATCATTAAAGAGAGTCTAACTGCCCACCCTTGATATTCAAATGCATTGCCATCCACTCTCATAATGGAATTCAATGTTGGCAAAAGACTTGGCTGGAGCAGGCAGGTGAATACAGTGGTCACTAGAACAAATCAGATATTGTGACACCTCATAGATTTTCAACAAGATAGAAGCTATATATCAGTTGTGTGAAGCAATAATTCCCATCTCCCTGTCAACGTGTCAAAGATAAGGTCACCTGTGGCCAGTAGTGGAATTGGATCCCACTACTGGCCACATCTTTCCATCTCCACCCCTTTCTGCTTTCCGCAGAGACCGTTCACTCTGCGACTCCCTGGTCAACACTTCCCTTACCACCCAAACCATCCTTTCCCCAGGTGCTTTCCCCTGCAACCACAGGAGAGGCACACCACCTGTCCCTTTACATCCCCCCTCGACTCCATCCAAGGACCCTAACAGCATTTTCAAGTGAGGCAGAGGTTCACTTGCACCTCCTCCAACCTCACCTACTGTACCCGCTGCTCCAGGTGTAAACTCCTGTACATCGGCGAGACCAAGCACAGGCTCGATGATTGTTTCGCTAAACACCTCCGCTCAGCCTGTCTGAACCTACCTGACCTTCTGGTTGCTCAGCACGTTCACTCCCCCTCTCATTCCCAATCTGACCTTTCTATCCTGGGCCTCCTCCACTGTCAGAGTGAGACCCAACACAAATTGGAGGAACAGCATCTCATATTTCGCTTGGGCAACATACACCCCATAAACATTCACTTCTCTAGCTTCAAATAGCCCTTGCTTTCCCTCTCCTCTCCATCCCCTCCCCCTTCCCAAGTTTTCCCACCAGTCTTACTGTCTCTGACCACATTCTATCACTGCCCCACCCACTCCCCTGACATCAGTCTGAAGAAGGGCCTCGACCCAAAACGTCACCCATTCCTTCTCTCCAGAGATACTGTCTGGCCCGCTGAGTTACTCCAGCATTTTGTGTCTACCCTTGATTTAAACCAGCATCTACAGTTCTTTCCTACACACACATATGGTCACCTGTGGGAGGGATTGCTCCTGGAAAACAGAAGAAGGACTCAGCTTAAAAAAGAATGATCTTCATAGCAGCAGCAGGGAATCAACAAGTGATGTCTTTGTTGCCCAGCTTTGCATTAGTGACCCAGTCATTCCGTTGTTTTCATAGCACCTCCATTCACCAAGTGCATATACATGACTGAAAATCACAACAGTCAAATTAATCATGTGGTGAATGTCAAATTGACATCAGGGAATTGGAGTTCAATTATACCGATCTTATTGTCTATCTATTGTGGTATCCACTAGAAGGGACCAGGATGATAGCTAGTATGTAGGAAGGAACTACAGATGCTGGTTTACACCGGAGAGAGACAAAAAATGCTGGACCAACACAGTATGACAGGCAACATCTCTGGAGAGAAGGAATGGGTGATGTTTCGGGTCGAGACCCTTATTCAAACTGAGAGTCAGGGGAGAGGTAGACACTGAGAAATGGAATGGTGGGGTGTTAAAAAAAAAGATCAAAGGAGACGAATATCAAGGAAAGTCTAGAAATAGTGGACGCATTGGTTATCATTTTCCAATGTTCTATAGATTCAGGATCAGTTCCTGTGGATTGGAGGATCGCTAATGTTATCCCACTTTTCAAGAAAGGAGCGAGAGAGAAAACGGGGAATTACAGACCAGTTAGCCTGACTTCGGTGGTGGGATAGATGCTGGAGTCAATTATTAAAGAGGTAATAATGGGGCATTTGGATAGCAGTAAAAGGATCAGTCCAAGTCAACATGGATTTATGAAAGGGAAATCATGCTTGACTAATCTTCAGGAATTTTTTGAGGATGTGACAAGTAAAATGGTTGAAGGAATGTTGGTGGATGTAGTGTATCTAGACTTTCAGAAAGCCTTTGATAAGGTCCCGCACGGGAGACTGGTGACTAAAATTAGAGCACATGGTATTGGGGGTAGGGTGTTGACATGGATAGAAAATTGGTTGGCAGACTGGAAGCAAAGAGTAGGAGTGAACTGGTCCTTTTCAGAATGGCAGGCAGTGGCGAGTGGAGTGCCGCAAGGCTCGGTGTTGGGGCCACAACTGTTTACCATATATATTAATGATTTGGAAGAGGGAATTAGGAGCAACACTACCAAGTTTGCAGATGACACAAAGCTGGGTGGCAGTGTGAACTGTGAGGAGGATGTTAGGAGATTGCAGGGTGACCTGGACAGATTGAGTGAGTGGGCAGATGCGTGGCAGATGCAGTATAATATAGATAAATGTGAGGTTATCCACTTTGGTGGCAGAAACAAGGGGGCAGATTATTATCTCAATTGGGTTAGGTTAGATAAGGGGGAGGTGCAGCGAGACCTGTACGTCCTTGTACACTGGTCACTGAAAGTTGGCTTACAGGTACAGCAGGCAGTGAAGAAAGCTAATGGAATGTTGACCTTATAACAAGAGGATTTTAGCATAGGAATGAAGAGGTTCTTCTGCAGTTGTATAAGGCTCTGGTGAGACCACATCTGGAGTATTGTGTACAGTTTTGGTCTCCTAATTTGAGGAAGGACATCCTTGTGATTGAGGCAGTGCAGCGTAGGTTCAGGAGATTGATCCCTGGGATGGCGGGACTGTCATATGAGGAAAGATTGAAAAGACTAGGCTTGTATTCTCTGGAATTTAGAAGGATGAGGGATGATCTTAAAGAAACATATAAAATTATAAAAGGACTGGACAAGCTAAATGCAGGAACAATGTTCCCAATGTTGGGTGAGTCCAGAACCAGGGGCCACAGTCTTAGAATAAAGAGGAGGTCATTTAAGACTGAGGTGAGAAAAAACGTTTTCACCCAGAGAGCTGTGAATTTATGGAATTCCCTGCCACAGAGGGCAGTGGAGGCCAAGTCACTGGATTGATTTAAGAGAGAGGTAGAGCTTTAGGGGCTAGTGGAGTCAAGGGATATGGGGAGAAGGCAGGCACGGTTTATTGATTGGGGACGATCAGCCATGATCACACTGAATGGCGGTGCTGGCTCGAAGGGCCGAATGGCCTCCTCCTGCACCTATTTTGTATGTTTCTAAGTTTCTATGAAAGTGTAGGATGGATTAACTGAGGGGAAGGCGACAATGAGGCACACAATCTACAAAATAAATCAGGAGGACAGTGAAACTAGTTGGATAACTAGGATGGGGGAGGGGATGAAGAGAAAGGGAAAACAAGGGTTACTTGAAGTTAGAGAAGTCAATATTCATACCGCTGGGGTGTAAGCTGCCCAAGCGAAGTATGTGGTGCTGTTCCTCCAATTTGCGTTGGGCCTCACTCTGACAGTGGAGGAGGCCCAGGACAGAAAGGTCAGTGTGGGAATGAGAGACGGAGTTAAAGTGTTTCGCAACTGGAAGATCATATACCCTTAGAAGAACAGGGGAGGTGTTCAACAAAACAATTGCCAAGCCTGTGCTTGGTCTCACCGGTTTACATTGTTGAAAATGTTTCTGCGACCAAAAATTGGTAGTCGAGGTAGTCGTCTGAAGTTTTAGTTTTAATCGCCTTTGCTGACCGGTCATTTTCATTGGCTCATTGGGGGAAAAAAAGTTTTCAGAACCAAGGATAAGTGACTGGTAATGTTAAATGTCCACCAAACTTCACAGCTGTGTATCTCTGGCTTATTAAAAATTGTCTGGCTTCTTAAAAGTTGTCTGCATTCCTTCCCCCCCCCCCTTCTCCCCCCCCCCCCTTTAAAGGAATTACCGTACACTGTGCTTTAGCCATCATAATTACAGCTCCAGACTTCCTGTTCATCGAGGTGTGTGTCTGTATCACCATGGCTTTGCACCGTGTGAATTTCAGAGAGTGCTCCCCCCGCCTGCCCTGTCCCCCGCCTTTGCAATGTGTGTGTGTGTGTGTGTGTGTTCTACTCTGACAGTCGCCGTTCCAGTTCCCAACTTGACAGTCACCGGCAGTCTGCTGAAAAATCGCCTAAGCGGGACAGGCCCATTAAGAATAGCCCACACTGGGAGCTTTGTGGCATTTAAATGTACTTGGGGAACAGTTTTACCCAAGTAAACTTAAATGTAATTTTTTTGTAATGTAATTGGCAAAGTCTTTGTAATTCAGTTCCAAAACATGAATTGCTACTTCTTTCTTATAACATGGAATAGTCAACAGTTAGAACAGGTACTGTTTTGTGCTGAAAAGTATAAAAAAGTACATAATATACTAGATAATGTGGTGACACACTCTGACAATAACAGTCAAAACAAGCAATTTAAAATGGGTGGGTATTACAATATCAAATTCAGCTTCACCTAATAAAAAAAATACAGGATTGGCATATGTATGAGATAAAAGTAGATATAAAAGGAAATGTGTAAATACGTAATGTCTTGTTTTACAATAAGAGCCTTTCTATGATGGTGTCTCTGATTATTGGCAACCTGAATTAGGTGGCATTTTAAGATTGCCATTGCCTGAAACAAGTCTTTTGTATCATTATTTCATTTGAAAGCAATATCATTTAACAACTACATGGTATAATGGGATGTTTAATGACACTAATCACACCAAATTAAATATTTCACAAGGGGATGCTTTCTACTAAGTTGTGTAATCAGACAATATCAAGAATATGCTTTGTTTGTTCAACTATCTAAACAGATTTTCAACACTTCCTGTTTATATGATAATATCCATGATAATACATAGATGGAGCTGGCAACATAACAACATAAGTGGTTGTGGTAAATGACGTTTTCAAGGGTGTTGAAACAGTGGGATTTCACAGGAACTGGTGATGAGCCATTGGTTTAAAAAAAAATCTAAATACATATCCAAGAATTGGGGTAAAAGCTACAATCTCTAATTTTGTAGGTGACACAAAACTTGGCAGTACTATGAAGAGCAAAGAGGATGGTGGTGAACTGCAGCAAGACATAAACAGGTTTGTGGATTGGGCAAATATGGTGAATTGGCAACAACACTTCCTCCTTGATTGACAGCAGAGAGATCAGACTGAATGGTCCCAGAACAACAACCTCGCTCTCAATGTTAGCAGGACAAACAAGCTATTTGTTGACTTCTGGAAAGGAAAGCTGAAGATCCATGAGCTTGTCTTCATCAAAGTTATGGGCTTTTATGTCAATTGACTGTCCTCGATCACAGCTTTTGTGTTAAGTTATTGGAAAAGCAATAGGAAACAAGATGCTAATTTCCGAGTATGAAAATTACCATAACTTTTTTAATACTGAAGATATGAAAGTGAATTAGGTATCAAAGTAAATGTTCTTTTTATGCTTCATCTGATGGGATAAATTACAGGCTTGATTTTTTTAATCTTAAAATTTTGTAACATTCCTTCATTGCTCTTTTCCTACTGGATATGACAGTTAAACAGTCTTGAGATCAAGTTTAATACAGAAAAAAAGTGTGGTGAATCCCATTTATCCTCTCTTTTCTGAAAGCCCTGCAGATTATTTTACTTTTAGTCTATTCAATATCCTTTCAAAACTACTGATGACTGTTTCCACAGTGCTTACAGACAGTAAGATCCAGATCAAAGCCTTTCAATGCATACAAATGACTTCCATTGCATCCCCACTGTGTCCTAAGCTTACCATCTTGAAAATTAACGACTGCAGATGCTGGCAACTGTACTAACCTAACAACCAAAAGTTCCGCAAATGTTCAAAAGGCCATGAGAAATCTGAAGACAAATCATTATTGCAGTACGTGCAGCGGTTGAGTTTCTGCGTTACAGAGTTTACAGCACCAGAGACTTGGGTTTGATCCTAACTATGGGTGCTGTCGGTGCGGTGTTTGTACATTCACCCCGTGGGTTTTTACTGAAAACGGTTTCTTCCACACTCCAATGACGTACAGATTTTGTAGGTTAATTGGCTTGGCATAAATGTAAATTGTCCCTAGTGTGCGTAGGATAGTGTTAATGCGCGGGGATCGCTGGTCGGTGCGGGCTTGGTGGGCCGAAGGGCCTGTTTCTGCGTTGAATCTCTAAACTAAGCTAAAGCTAAATAAAAACTGAGTTTATGTTTCAGGCCAATAAGCTTTGATCAAAAGTAGTACTTAACTACTGTGGTTACAAGAGCATATTTTACAGCAAGTGTTGCAACATTGTTCTGGAATAAATTTCCCACCATTGGCAAATAACTCACCACAACTGTGAGCAGTGATCTAGATAATTGCAACTCCAACATACCGAAGCAAATTATCCACCAACCTGAATGAGAGCAGTTTCAATCACACTGGAAGAATTTGACTGCTATAATAGCACCCAAATTAGCCATGACCATGGCGCAGTGGAATAGCTGGTTCACATCTGCAGCCTAGGTTCAATATCGGCCTCTGTTGCGGTCTGTGTGGAGTTTATATGCTCTCTCTATGATATTGAATGGCGGTGCTGGCTCGAAGGCCAAATGGCCTACTCCTGCACCTATTGTCCATTGTCTATTGCCTATTGACTGCTTCGGTTCCACCTGCTCTCACCCAAGGTCCTCTGGTTTCCTCACACATCTCGATGCTGTGCAGATTGACTGCTTAATCCTGCACTCAGAAGTGCCCCTACTGTTTAGGTGAGCAGTAGGACATTGGGGTAGTTGACGGCAATGTTTGGAGAATAGGTTGCAGGGAAAATTAGTGAGAAAATTGGATTGCTCTGAGAATTGGCGTGTATTCAGTGAACCAAAGTAGCCCCTTTCTATTCTTAGATTAGAGATTAGCATGGAAACGAGCTCTTTGGCCCATCAAGTCCACACGAACCATCGATCACCCTATCACGAAGGTAGACACGAACTGCAGGAGTAACTCAGCGGAACAGGCAGCTTCTCTGGAGAAAAGGTTTTCTTCTTGTTGAGTCCACACACAAGATTAGAGGTTGTTCAACCAGAGCTGAACACACTTCCCGGCATCTGCATACACTGGTGTCCGCCTTGCACTTCTTGTGCTTCTTGTGCGCGGTGGTGGAAAGATTAGTGGAACCAGGGCCGCGACGTGAAAGCCTTTTCCTTGACCCATGGAGAAGGTGAATGGGTGACATTTCTGGTCGAGACCCATCTTCAGACTCGTATCACACTGTGATCACCCTATCACACTAGTTCTATGTTTTCCCGCTGTCTCATCCAGGCCCTACACATTCGGGGGCATTTTGCAGAGGCCAATTAACCCACATGTCTTTGAGATGTGGGAGAAAACCTGAAAGAAACCCACGTGGTCAGGTTGAGAACAGGCAAACTCCACACAGAGAGCAACTGAGGTCAGGATTGGATCTGGGTCTGTGGTGCTGTGAGGTAGCAGCGCTGCCATTGTGCTGCCCTAGGTGCCACGGTGCGTCACCCTGATGTAACAGAATGTGGCATACAGTATCCTCAACAATCATTACCATCCACTACCATGTGTCCAGTGTAATCTATCCAAATAATGCATGGCAGCAATTTGCCGAAACTTCTTTGACAGGGCTTGAAAATCTCTACTTCCCCTAGTCAGAAGACAAACCTGCCTACAATGCCATATACTTACAAGTAACACCCCGCAGTGTCTTGGAAGTATATTGCCATATTTCTGTTACCACTGCATGGATATTTTAGAGCTGCCTACACTAATACTACTGTGGGAGCCCCTTCAATAAAGCACAACTGCAGGACAAGAATGTAACCTCCCATTATCTTCTCAAAGATCATTCATTATTCACCAGACAGCAACATTGAAACACCACGAGGGGAGAGAATTAAAGCAGAAGAAATATCCTCATTGTCCCACAGGCCCCACATTATTTTTCTTTTGTTGTTGACATCTTTACTGTTCACATGATCAAAATTCATGAATATGAGAATGATCTGTCATAGTTGTACATTTCATCAGAGCCAAAGATATCATCGTTCTTTCAACATCTTTCCTTCATGCTGCTTTGTTTCTGCTCCTGCTCCCACCTCGTTTCCCACCATGGCTGGAGTCAAGCTGGTGGAAGGTCCCTGGTCTCCAGTGGACGAGGCAGAAGTTGGTCACAAAGGACATGAGCAGATCCAACTCCAGGTGACTGTGGTGCCTTGCCATGAACAGCAGTAGTCTGTGTTGGCCGACTGACCGGGGAGTGGCAAGAGTGTGCTCACAAATGCTGTCTTGAGAGGGGAGATAGCCTGTTTGTGCTCCAGGGTTATTCTCCACTCCTGATATAAGCAGATGGAAGACAAATCACGAGCATGCACTTTCCTCCTCCTACTCTCTCTGAAGTTTGGAATCCAGAAGCAACATAGATTCATTTGACTTTCTTCCACAGCCTCTGTCACATAGTGAAAGCTGAAGCAAGAAGACACCAAGTGTACATAATCATAAGGGATAGAAGTAGAATTAGGCCATTCAGCAAATCAAGTCTACTCCGCCATTCAATCATGGCAGAGCTATCTCTCCCTCCTGACCCCATTCTCCTGCCTTCTCCCCATAACCCCTGACACCCGTACTTATCAAGAATCTATCTATCTCGTCCTTAAAAATATCCATTGACTTGGCCTCCACGGCCTTCTGTGGCAAAGAATTCCACAGATTCTCCAGATTCACCACCCTCTGATGAAAGGAATTCCTCCTCAACTTTCTAAAGGAATGTCCTTTAATTCTGATGCTATGACCTCTTTACTGTTCTGGACTCTCCCACTAGTGGAAACATCCTCTCCACATCCACTCTATCCAAGCCTTTCACTATCTGGTACATTTCAATGCATCCACCTCATCCTTCCAAACTCCAGCGAGTACAAGCCCAGTACCATCAAACCATCATCATATGTTAACCCACTCATTCCATAAGAATGGCCTATACCATTCTTCATCTGAAGAATGAAGGATCATCTTTGTAAACCTTCTCTGGACCATCTCCAGAGCCAGCACATCCTTCCTTAGATATTGGGCCCAAAATTGCTCACTGTACTCCACTTGCGGACTGACCTGTGCGTTAAAGAGCCTCTGCAGCCCATCCCTGTTTTTGATCAAGATCACATGATAATATGATCACTTCCTATTAACAAAAATAGGAAAGGTTTTCCCAAAAAGCTCATCTCTCAAAGATCAATAATTCTTATATCTATAAACATAACACCGTTATTAATCCCTCATATTTACCTCTGCACAAGCATCAATTGGTATTTTTACTGGAATATGGGACTCATTTACATATTATAATTGACATGTTTTCTTCAATTGCTCGAGCCAGTTGTGTCAATACAATTTGATGCAGTAAAAAAGCAGAGATAGGTACAATTAATTAATTTGACAACCAAAACTGCTCCTGTTGACAGGTGTACTGTTTGTATAAAGATGGGGAGAAGAGAGGACATCACAATTATCTTTGTGAGATTTAAGATTTTCCCAGCAGAAAGATTAATTACTATTTCTCCTGCCTGTTTTTGGCCTTCATTTTCCTCCCATTCCCTTTGGTTTTTACATGCAATTTGGCCAATGCAGTCTCCTTGCAGAGTGAACAAGTCTCAATAAACCTTAGAATTATTCGAAGACCATTTACAGTCTTGCCGCCATGTGTGTGTACTTCAATTGAGAAATAACACAATGGCCTCAGAGTCATAAAGTTCAAGGATTTCTGCTGATTGGACAGCACACAACTAAAACTTTTCACTGTACCTCGGCACACGTGACAATAACCTGGTAATCAGATTCAACAATCCCTGATTTTGGAAATTTGGGGGTAACTGGTAGATAGTTATATAGTTATATTCCAATGATAGGGAAATACTTTCCCTAAAATACCATTTGAAGCAGGGTTATACCATTGGCCTATACCATTAATTTGTTAAGTTTGGAATTACAGTTTCAGTTCAGTTTAGTTTATTGTCACGTGTACCAAGGTATAGTGAAAAACTTTAATTGTGTGCTATCCAATCAGCAGAAAGACAATACATCGAGCCATTGACAGCATATAGATACACGATAAGGAATAATGTTTCTTGCAAGGTAAAGCTTGCAAAGTCTGATCAAGGATAGTCTGAGGGTCACCAAAGAGGCAGATAGTAGTTCAGCACTGCTCTCTGGTTGTGGTAGGATGATTCAGTTGCCTGATAACAGCTAGGAAGAAACTGTCCTTGAATCTGGGGGTGTGTGTTTTACCGAGACAAGGCACACACAATGGCCACAAGAACAGATCAGGGCCGGGTCCCCTGTGGTGTGAATCTTTCAAATCTGTGACTTCAACCACCTTTAAGTATAATGGCAAAAGGCACAAGGAAATGCCACCATTTGCTAGATTCCCTCCAAGACAGCACGGTGGTGCAGAGGTAGAGTTGCTGCCTTACAGTTTCAGAGACCCGGGTTCGATCCCGACTACGGGTGCAGTCTGTACGGAGTTTGTACGAGATCTTCGGTTTCCTCCCATAGTTCCAAAGACGTACACGTTGGCTTGGTATAAATGTAAAAAAATTGTCCCTAATATGTGTAGGATAATGCTAATGTGCAGGGACTGCTGGTCGGTGCGGACTCGGTGGGTCGATGGGCCTGTTTCCGTGCTGTATCTCTAAACTAGAATAAGGCTGAAGAATATCACTGTGAGTTATTCTATAGTTGGATAATCTGCAACAACTTGTCCAAGAGCACTCTAACAGTAACTTTTGTAGGACATCTGCAGTTAGTCTGTAAGTATTATCCTTGTTCTTCCCACAAATGAAAGCAAGTGGATAATGTGCACTTTCTTTGAAACGGTGGACACATTTTCAGTCCTTCAAGTGTTCCTTTTGGAAAGCATAGCTTAGCGGCATTCATTACAGATTTGAATGTCCGTTTGAACTCTGTTTCACTGCTAATTAATTGCAATATCAAGTTTACTTTAAATACTTTAAATGTGTTTCTGCAATAAAAAAACATCACACAAATATTAGTATTCCTCCATCAGTGAATGATAAATTAATGTAGTAGATAACTGACATTAGAAAATAATTTTTGAATTTTAAAATGATTGGAAATGAAAAGGTTATACCACAAGATTTCTTATTAATAATGTTGTTATGCCTCAGATCTATACTTATATATGCGCTGAAGCTCAATAAATGGCATGTTGGATGGTAATCCTGCTCTCACATCTCCAGATAATTTGCATGACCTTTCCTGTCTCTGGCTGGAATAAAACCTAAGACACACAATCTATTTGAATTCACTATTGGGATGGTCATGCTCAATATTGACCAGCAATGGAATGGATTAGAATATGTGAAGCAGAAAAACTCGGTTTAATAGAGGCAGAGATATGGCAGATCATCCAGGGAGGAAGTGCATCCTCACACTATTGCATGGACATGAAGAATTATAGTGTCACCAAGTGTCAGTGTTGGGATAGCACGGTGTCCTTGAAACTTACAGAATATTAAAAGCCATAGATCGATTGGTCGTGGAAAGGATGTTTCCACTGGTGGGAGAGTCTAGGACCAGAGGTCATAGCCTTACAATACTTATAGCACCAGAGACCTGGGTTCGATCCTAGCTATGGGTGCTGTCGGTATGGAGTTTGTACATTCTCCCCGTGACCTGCGTGGGTTTTCTCTGAGATCTTGAGTTTCTTCCCACACTCCAAAGATGTACAAGTTTTGTACAATTGGCTTGGTATATGTGAAAAAATTGACCATAGTGTGTGTAGGGTAGTGTTAATGTGCGGAGATTGCTGGTTGGTGCGGAGTCGGTGGGCCAAAGGGCCTATTTCTACGCTGTATTTCTAAACTAAACTAAACAATCATTTGGTTTCTGCTTTGGCATCATGAACAAATATGTGGTCAAAATTGCACTGATTTAGTTATTTTTTAGGTTTCAACTAAATTTTATTTGCATATGCTGTATAAGTACAAAATGCTCTACAGACCAGAAGAATGGAATGGCAAAATGGAATTTAAGTTTCCCTCCTCATTCGAAGATATTCCTTAATACATACAAGGGATGTAATGCTGCAGTTTTATGAACAACTCTTAAGAATGGACATCAAAACTAAGCATTTAAATAATGTGTTCCATTAATGAATATTTATCATTGTAAATCATTTAAAAAACTCCACATAAATATTTATTAATTTCATTGTTTTACACTCACTGGTCAAATTGTTTACATTGTCCAGATGATCCTTATGGTATCTATACATCCAAGAACATGAGTCCAATTTGAAGATCTACCCTGACTCAAAAAAATCAGTGTTCTTTTGTGCACTGACATCCAAATTCACATTGAATTGGATCTTGACATAATACAATGGATCACAAAAACACTTGATTCTTTAAATTCTTTGGCACTAAGAAAGGAATATTATAAATAAGCATAGACATAAAATGCTGGAGTAACTCAGCGGGTCAGGCAGCATCACTGGAGAAAAGGAATATGTGACGTTTCGGGTCGAGACCCTTCTTCTCAACCCAAAACGTCACCTATTCCATTTCTCCAGAGATGCTGTCCGTCTTGCTGAGGTACTCCAGTGTTTTGTGTTTATCTTCAGTGTAAACCAGCAAAGTCACAGAAGTGGGGTCTGAACAGTCTAGTTCAATTTTTTGTCACCTGTACCGAGGTATAGTGAAAAGCTTTTGTTAACCTGGTGGTCAATGCGTCATCTTCGTTCCAATTGCCTTGTGACGTTAGTGCAGTACAGGCATGGAAGACTTCAAGAAATAAGTTTCAGAAATCAAACAGAAAATATGACATAATCAGCTTTCTCCTAATATTCAAAATCATGGAACATGTAACCAGTGCACTAACTGTTAGAATTTGAGAGACCAATGTCCAAAATTATTCAATTGCTCTGATCAATTTTAGTCAACCCACACTACGATGATAATACTTATCCAAACAAGCTGAAATTGAGCATCTCTTTGCTCAATATGATATATAGATTTTGCTTAATTCTTGTTATGTATTCCGAGATACAGTGAAATTCTTGGTTTGCATACTATTCAGTCAAACTATATGGGTGTAATTAAGCCAGACATCATATAGTGCAAAGGTAAAACACCAGAGTGTAAAATACAGTGTTATTGTATTATTGCATAAAGGGCCTGTCCCACAGGAATTTTTTTTAGGTGACTGCCGGCGAATACGACGATGGAATTCACCGAAGTCAGCACCGGTGACAAATTACGTCACCTGATGACAACCTACAACATCCTGGTGACAACCTACGTTAACCTGGCGACAACCTATGACAGGACCTACGTCAAGCTACGCTCATTGGCGTCAAACCCACAGTCGCCACTGTCACCGAAAATGTTTCAACATGTTGAAAATCCAGCGGTGACCAGAAAGATGCTATGACTCTTTGGGAAGAAAGGAGATTACTCACGACCATACAAGCGACAGCCTAGTCGCCTGTAGTCACCTAAAGAATCGCCTAAGTGGGACATAGCATTAGGGTTACATAGCAAGTACATGTTTAAAAACAGTGCAAGGACCTCAATGCGGTAGTGAGAAGATTGGGATTACTCCCTTGGCTTATTAAAGGACAGTTGAGTGATCTGATCACACAAAGGAAGATGCTGTTCCAGAATCTGGTGATACAAACTTTCAAGCTTTTATGTTTTCTGCCCGATGGGAGAAGGGAGAGTAAGAAATGACTGGGGACTAAATGGGCCTTGATTATGTTGGCTGTTTATCTGAGGCAGGTGAAATGTGCATGAAACTGATGGAGAGAGGCTGGTATGTTGGCAGGGCTGGACTACACCCACTACTGTCTGCAATGTCTTGCGGTCTTGGGCAGAGCTGTTGTCAAATCAAGCTGTGATGCATAGCAATGAGATGCATCCTGTGGAAGCAGGTAAGATTCATCAGGGACATGAGGAACTTCCTTAGTCTTCTGAAGAAGTAGAGACTTTGGTGTGTGATCTAGCTTGTAGTTTCAATGCAGTCAATGTGATCTATGGGTCAGGAAGTTGAGGATCCACTAGCTCAGATTGGTGCTAACTCCTACCAACAGGAATTTGGTTGAGATTATGGTGTTGAAGGAAGCAATGATTAATAAATACAAGCCTGACATAAATGTCCTTTTCATCCAAATATTCCAGCATTGAGTGTAGGTAACAGCGTCTGGCATGGGCCTGTTGTGACGGTCAGCAAAATGCAGTGTGAGACTGGAGTTAATGTGCACCATCACCAGTCTCTCGACACATTTCGTGATGGTCTATGTGAGCCATTGGATGGCCATCATTTAGGCAGGATGTCTTGCTTTTAAAGTCATATGATAGGTGCAGAATTAGGCCATTCAGCCCATCAAATCTACTCTCCCATTCAATTATGGCTGATCTATCTCTTCCTCATAACTCCATTCTCCTGCCTTCTCCCCATAACCCCTGACACCTGTACTAATCAAGAATCTATCTGCCCCTGCCTTAAAAATATCAATTGACGGCCTCCACAGCCTTTCATGGGCACCCGGGTGATAGTGGGCTTCTTAAAGCAGTTGGGAACCTCTGAATGCAGAAGAGAGAGGATAAACATGTCCCGGAATAATTCCAAAATTTGCCAACTGGTATTTTAAAAAAAAATGCTCTTTAAGCTCTGCTCATGAATCCCTTGGAATGATGTGCCAATCAGTGAACAGCACAGTAAATTGAATGGTAGGAGACTGTGATTTATCTACATCAGAAACAAGAAGCTTGTTTCCGTTTTTGACAGCTGGCAAGGATGAAGTTTTATCATTTTCTTCTGCTGTCTACTTCACAGAGTTTAATAGATAGTGATGTTTTCAATGTCACCTTTCAAATCTGCCTTTTTCCTGATTTGGGACTTGTTGCTTGTTACATAACAGCTTGTTACATTCCCTGACAGTGCAATAATAACAGCACCTGAAGTCGCAGTTCTATTGTGTGCTCAGTGCCTTGCTCATGAAAGCGTGTATAGAAATGCAGCCATATCATCGATGTGGGCTCTGTATAAGCCTTTGAAGTAGTAACGCCACATGTTGAGCATGAAATCCCTGAGAAGCAACATAGGTTTAATCATGGACAGAGCATCTGTGATAAGATGACTGCAGTCACAGCCACGTCAAAGCTGGTTATCAACATGGGCTTAAATGTACTTGCAATGTGTAATATGCTGCTGAAAGTCAAGTGCTGCACAACCTCAATCAGCATCAAAGCCATGTTTGACTATTGCTCGTTAGACATGGAGCAGGTTAAGTGAGCTTAGCATAGATACATAGATACATAGATACATAGACAATAGGTGTAGGAGTAGGCCGTTCGGCCCTTCAAGCCAACACCGCCATTCAATGTGATCATGGCTGATCATCCACAATCAGTAACCCCGTTCCTGCCTTCTCCCCATACCCCTTGATTCCACTAGCCCTAAGAGCTCTATCTAACTCTCTTTTGAATGCATCCAGTGAATCGGCCTCCACTGCCTTCTGAGGCAGAGAATTCTACAAATTCACAACTCTCTGTGTGAAAACATTTTTCCTCATCTCTGTTCTAAATGGCCTACCCCTTATTCTTAAACCATGGCCCCTGGTTCTGGACTCCCCCAACATCGGGAACATGTTTCCTGCATCTAACGTGTCCAATCCCTTAATAATTGTATATGTTCCTATAAGATACCCTCTCATCCTTCTAAATTTCAGTGAATACAACCCCAGTCGATCCATTCTTTCATCATATGACAGTCCCGCCATCCAGAGAATTAACCGTGTGTACCTACGCTGCACTCCCTCAATAGCAAGAATGTCCTTCCTCAAATTAGGAAACCAAAACTGCACACAATACTTCAGGTGTGGTCTCACCAGGGCTCTGTACAATGCCAAGGTCACCCCTACCCCAGAACTGAATAACTGGCTCCAGCTGGGTTGCCATTTTCACCTTTTAATATTCACATTGGCATTCTCTTGACGACAATACAGGTACTCGTGTGACGGCTATTCAAGCAAGTACACTTGCTAAAAGGAACACAGAATTTAAAGAAAAAATGGATTCCTGCTATAGTTTCGTGTAGCTGTTTGAATTCCCGGATTAATGCACTACTTGTAAAAGGGACCCTTTATATTCCCTTGTGCAGTACAAGACAGGAGAACACGCTGAGTGGTAGTGGGATGGTTCTGTGCTGGATCTTGAAATGAACAGTGAACCGTCCAGTCTCAGCAGCCACATGTCCTCCTCCATGCAGCTTATTACACCGACTGGCAGACTGACTCGAAGCAGTAGTAAAGAAGGCAAATTCAATGCTAGCATTTATAACAAGAGGACTGGAATACAAAAACAGGGATGTAATGCTGAGGCTTTATAAGGCACTGGTCAGGCCGCATTTGGAACATTGTGAACAAATTTGGGCCCCATATTTGAGGAATGATGTGCCTGCTCTGGAGAGGGTCCAGAGGAGGTTTACAAGAATGATCCCAGGAATGAGTGGGTTAGCATATGATGAGTGTTTGACAGCACTGGGCCTCTACTCGCTGGAGTTTAGAAGGTTGAGGGGAGTCCTCATTGATACTTACAGAATAATGAAAGGCATAGATAGAGTGGATGTGGAAAGGATGTTTCCACTGGTGGCAAGGCTGTCTTAATGCATGGGCACGTTGGGTGGTTGCGCGGGGTCCCATGAGCATAGGGGTCCCAATGCTGATCATTGTG
The DNA here is from genome assembly GCF_028641065.1 of Leucoraja erinaceus. NCBI lineage: Eukaryota > Metazoa > Chordata > Chondrichthyes > Rajiformes > Rajidae > Leucoraja > Leucoraja erinaceus. Next base: position 77,503,319 of record NC_073382.1, on the reverse strand, counting down.
ACTTGCTGTCAATAAATAAATACTATACTATACTAAACTATAAATATTTGTTATTGCAAAATGCATATTTAGCATGTGTTTTACTAAAGATAATGAACAATATCAATGTTAATTTTTATGGTAACAAGTGGACATTGGCATTCGCCTCTGATTTAATATCACGGTCACCTCTGCAAGCACACGTGCATGTATGTGTATGTATTTCACGCGCTACATAACGGAAAAGCGGGCCAGCGATCTTCAGGATGTCGTAATCCGCGGGCCAGCGACCGGAGCACTTCTTCTACGACCCACGGCAAGGGATCAGCCGGCTCCGTGATGGAACGTCCACGCTGCGCCCGCTGCTGAAGCTCTGAACCCGACTCCAGGAAAGGCCGCACCAATCCAAGCTGTTAGGCTGCGAAATGCAACTAGGAGAAAAGTCACATTCCACCAAGGTTTTCTCCAATTCCTGCCCCCACCCCTCCACACTAAAACACCCTTAAGCACACTTTTAGACATACTGAAAACAAAAATAAAGTGGAAAAGCCGAAAAGCTGCTGGTGAGACTGCCAGCTCGTGGCGCCACCAGTTGTTCAAACGTTTGTGTTGATTAATCTTTGTATGTTTTTTTATGTTTAAACACTGATTTTGTTGGAATTACCAATAAATATATGTTTAATTTTATCGACCATTTACATTTTTATTCCTGTGCGCAGTTGTGTGGGTAGGGGCCCCAGTGCACTGCTTTGCCCTAGGGCCTATAATGCTGTTAAGCCGGCCCTGACTGGTGGGAGAGTCTAGGACCAGAGGTCATAGCCTCAGAATCAAAGGGCGCTCTTTTAGAAAGGAGGTGAGGAAGAAATTCTTTAGTCAGACAGTAGTTAATCTGTGGAACTCATTGCCACAGATGGCTGTGGAGGCTGTCAGTGGATATTTTTAAGGCAGAGATAGACGTTCTTGATTAGAACGGGTGTCAAGGATTATGGGGAGAAGGCAGGAAAGTGGGATTAGAAAGCACAGATCAGCCATGACTGAATGACAGAATAGACTCGATGGGCCGAATGGCCTAATTCTTAGATTGCACTGGAATCTTATGGGATTATATTGAGGGCCACAGATAAAGCAGGGGTTTAAATATAGGTGACAGTTACAACTTACTGCATTCATTCCCATCTGCTGCTGCCACAGGATGACTAATTTAATAACATTTTGTTCTTTGTTGTTGTTCTTGGCTTCTCCTTTATGAACATTGACCTTTTTGTTACTCTTAGCATAATATTGTGAGGCAAAAACATAATTTATATTCTGGCTCCTCTGCAGCGGACAAAATGCATGGAATTTTTCCGTTGCTATTTGCATTACTCCTAGATTAATTACATGTCTTTCTTCTCTCTTATGGTCTGGCACAGTCTCACCTTCATTCTCTTTGCCACAAATGTTTTTCTTCAGGGAAGGCTGGTGCTCTGTAGAATGGTAAACATGTTGCTAAAGCAATCACACCCGCTGGACAAAGAATCTTACCCCATGGTGCAGTATAACCTCTGATCACAGATTTGTATTGTAATGCCCTGTAATAGTTGCTAGTTGCTAAATTTTTAACTCAGGATCGTGAGTTTCCCATTGGTATTGGACCCAATTTAGTTGTAGACGACTGGCACTTAATGTTCTAGTTCTTCTTATATACTTATAAAATGTCATTATAATTGCCTTGAGAGTCTATTCTGCTGAAGTTCCAATAAATTGCAGAGTGCTGTGAAACTCCTTGCTCCATCTGTTCAGTTAAAGTACATTTGCAACAGCACAAACATGGATTCCTGGTGAACTATTTTTTAAATACTATTTCATTTCCATAATGTTGTCTAAAGTACAGGCATAGAAACATAGAAACATAGAAAATAGGTGCAGCAGTAGGCCATTCGGCCCTTCGAGCCTGCACCACCATTCAATATGATCATGGCTGATCATCCAACTCAGTATCCTGTACCTGCCTTCTCTCCACACCCCCTGAACCCTTTAACCACAAGGGCCACATCTAACTCCCTCTTAAATATAGCCAATGAACTGGCCTCAACTACCTTCTGTGGCAGAGAGTTCCAGAGATTCATCACTCTCTGTGTGAAAAATGTTTTTCGCATCTCGGTCCTAAAGGATTTCCCCTCTATCCTCAAACTGTGACCCCTTGTCCTGGACTTCCCCAACATCGGGAACAATCTTCCTGTATCTAGCCTGCCCAACCCCTTAAATTTGTTCTTTTGTTCTGTGAGTCAGCTGGAATGCTATATTGTAAACTTACGCATTTACTACCTACCTAAAGTAGACAAGGGAAAGAGGGCAAGATTCAAATGCAAATTTGATGTTTATGTTATTATTTGGGCACTAACATCTCAACTCATTCTTTCTCTTTCTTCAGCTTCAAAATGGGACTCAACAAAAAATAAAAGTCCAGCCCAGCGCTATTTAAATAGATTCCAACTACATTGAGATTAATTGCTGATTGCTTTCCACTGGTTATGACTGCATTGAATTTAGTGTTTTTGAAGTAATTTAAACATTGCCATAATAATCCAAGTCACTGGCATAAAACAGATTGCCAAGGCTTCCCTGAAATCAGCAAATTCTTCACTCGTGAGAAAGGGGCTGAAGCGATTTGTGTAAGTGTACAAATTCTGTGCAGCACTACCAGTAAGAAACCTATGGGCCTGTCCCACTTAGGCGATTTTTCAGGTGACTGCCAGCGACTATCAAGTCATCGGCAGTGGCCTGAAAAACCGGCGACTGGAACAGCGACTGTCAGAGTGGAACACACACACACATCGCTTCCTTCACCAGACCGTTATGCAGGCGGGGGACAGGGCAAGCGGGGGGAGCACTGTCTGAGTGAAATTTACACAGTATCGAGCCAATGTGATACAGACACACACTGCGATCAACAAGAAGGTTGCCGTTATAATTAAGACGGCTAAAACACAGTATACGCGAATGGTCACGTAAGTCCTTTAAGAAAGGGGGGGAGGGAAGAGGGGCCTGAAGGGGGAGAAGGAGTGGAGACCACTTTTAAGAACTTTTAAGAAGCCAGAGATACTGTGAAGCTCGGCAGACATTAACATTACTGGTCGGTTATCCTTGATTCTGTAAACTACTGCTTACATTTCCCAACCCAATGAACCCATGAAATTCACTGTGGCATCACACACACACACACACTAACCCCACCCCCACCCCCCCCCCCCCCCCCCCACACACATTAACCACCCCCCCACATCCCCCCCCACACCCCCCCCCCCCACACACACATTAACACACTACCCCCCCCCCCCACACACAAACATACCACCCCACCCCACCCCCCCCCACACACACACACATACCCCCCCACACACACACCACTACCCCCCCCCCCCCCCCCCCCCCACACACACTAACACACCCCCCCCCCCCCCCCCCCCACACACACTAACCCCCCCCACCCCCCCCCCCCCCCCCACACCCACCACCCCCCCCCCCCCCCCCTCCCCCCCCCCCCCCCCCCCCCCCCCCCCCCCCCCCCCCCCCCCCACCCCCCCCCCCCCCCCCCACACACTACCCACTAACCACCCCCCCCCCCCCCCCCCCCCCACACACACACTAACCACCCCCCCCCCACACACACACTAACCACCCCCCCCCCCCCCCCCCCCCCACCCACCACACTACCCCCCCCCCCTCCCCCCCCCCCCCACCCACCCCCCCCCCCCCCCCCCCCCCCCCCCCCCACACACACACACACACACACACACACACCCACTACACAACTAACCCCTCTCGCCTTTCATTTCTATGCGATCAACAGCTTCTGGACGTCTTCCTGATGCAGTAAGGATGCAACACGACTCTTCTCTCCACTTCCTCCAAACAGGTCTCTCATGCAGTATAAAAAAATCTGGAACCCTAACACACCCATATGGTGCCGTCATTTACCAATTCAAAATCACTTACAGTGCAGGCAGCAGCTACAAAGAACCGTCTGATTTAATGATGGGGACTGGTTCAAGTTGGGCAGGCTAACTATAAGGCACTTATGGTATTAGGACTCCTACCAAGACACAAACGTAACAACTTGATGTCTGCTGGCAGCAATCATATCAATGAACAGGCCACATATCATGCGTTATACTGCCTATCCTCATTTGCTGAGAAATTGGATTCAGTCCATAGTTCAGTTCTTTATACATTTGCGAGGATTTCCAATGTCAAATCTGCAGTCTACAGTGCATTTCTACAGTCACACCAGCTTGAAACTAATGATGTGCAATCTTGTTTTCTTTCTCAATCAGGTTTCTGATCTTTTGTTTTACCTATCTTGTCATGTGTTAAAGTCAGATGCTGTATTTCAAACAGGAATACATGGTTATCCTTTGTTGGATCTGCTTTTGCACATCTGTTTTCATTATGTCGAGTGCCATAAACATATTGGCAAAATAAGCCATTTGGTCTATGAAGCTGCTTTAAGAGTTCATATTAAAGCTGCCAATTATTTAATAATCATATATATTTAACTCTATCAATGTGCACAGTGATAATCTAATCTTTCTCATCCTTCAGTGTTGAAAGGACATATGATGAAAGAATGTTTAAGAAGGAACTGCAGATGCTGGAACAATCAAAGGTAAACAAAACTGCTGGAGTAACTTAGGGAGTGAAGCATAGAACAGACAGAAAGGTTGGATTTGGAATGGGAGAGGGAGTTGAAGTGTTGAGCCACCAGGAGATCAGGTCATCTATTCAACATCATCTATTGCATCAGCTGCTCTACATCGGTGAGACCAAGCGTAGGCTTGGCGATCGCTTCACCCAACACCTTCGCTCAATTCGCAATAACCTGCCTGATCTCCCGGTGGTTGAGCACTTCAACTCCCCCTCCCATTCCGCATCCGACCTTTCTGTCCTGGGCCTCCTCCATGGCCAGAGTGAGTCCCATCGTAAATTGGAGGAGTAGCACCTCATATTTTGCTTGGCCAATTTACACCCAAGTAGTATGAACATTGACTTCTCCAATTTCAGGTAGTCCTTGCTTTCTCCCACTTTCCCCTCCCTTTCCCAGCTCTTCCACAGCCATCTGTCTCCGCCTATTCCTTTCTTCTTCACGCACCCCCCCCCTCCCCCCGCATCCCCTCTTCAGTCTGAAGAACGGTCTTGACCCAAAATGTCACCCATTCCTTCGCTCCATAGGAGCCTCACCCACTGAGTTTCTCCAGCATTTTTGTCTACCTTATGATGAAAGAATGGTTAGAATCCATATGATGAAAGGTTGGATCAACTGGGCGTATACGCACTGGAATTTAGAAGGATGAGAGGGAATTTTGTAGAAATATACAACATTCTTAAGGGATTGGACAGGCTAGATGCTGGAAAAAATATTCCCGATGTTGGGGGAGTCCAGAAACAGGGGTCACAGTTTAAGAATAAGGGGTAGACCATTGAGGACTGAGATGAGGAAAAGCTTTTTCACCAAGAGAGTTGTGAATCTGTGGAGTTCTCTACCACTGGAGGCAGTGGAGGTCAATTAACTGGATGTATTCCAGAGAGAGTTATGTTCAAGTTCAAGTTCAAGTTACATTTATTGTCACGTGCACCAATTGGTACAGTGAGATGTGAGTTACCATACAGCTATACAAATAAAAAGAACACAATACACGATAGAATTTAACATAAACATCCCCACACAGCGGGATCAACGTTTCCCACTGTGAGGGAAGGCAATAAAGTTCAGTCATCTTCTCTTTGTTCACCCGTGGTCGGGGCCTTTAAGCTCTCCGCAGTCGCCGCTACGGCGGCCCGATGCTTCAGGCCCTCGCGCCGAGATGATCGGAGCTCCGGCATCAGAACGGAAGAGCACACTCAGCGGTTTGGAGTTTCTGAATCAGCCGCTTCCTACCGGAGACCGCGGCTTCCGAAGTCCACAGGTCGAGCTGGGCAGAGCTCCAACACTGGCGACCCCCGGCAAAAGATCCCACGACTACGCGATGTTAAAATTAGCGCCACGAGCGGCTGGAAGCTCCGCAAACCACAGCTCCACGGTGTTAAAGTCAGCAGGCCCAACACTCCGGAGCTCCAACACAGGTGATCCCTGGCAAGGCACCGCCCCCAATCTGCGACGGTAATTCATTGCTGTGCCGCAGCTGAAGCTCTGGCTGGTCTCCGGTAGGAAAGGCCGCGCCAATCCAATTGGTAGGCCGCGAGGGGGGGGGCAAGATGAAACACAGAGAAAAGATGCATCTTTGTCCAGGTGAGTGACTGGGAAACAGTTTCCCCCCTATTCTCCCCCCCACCCCCCACATAAAAATGTTTAAGAAACTATTAGAACATACTTTTAGACACACTAAAAATAACAAAAAGGGTGAAAGGAGTAACAGCTGCTGGCGAGGCTGCCACTACGGTGGAGCAACCCGATGGATATCCCAAGTTAAATGTAGCTCTTAGGGCTAACGGAATCAATGGCTATGGGGAGAAAGCAGGAACGGGGTACTAATTTTGGATGATCAGCCATGATCATATAGAATGGCGGTGCTGACTCGAAGGGCCGATTGGCCTACTACTGCACCTATTTTCTATGTTTCTTTGTTTCTATGTAATTTTGTAACTTACGACATAGAATGAGACACCCTCAGCCCATTGAGTTTACAGAATAATTCCACCCCACTCTCCTACTAATGCTCCCATAATCTATTTCCTTGACACTCCCATTATCTCCCCTGGATTCTACTCCTCATTTACACACTACGACTCATTTCTGGTAGCCAATTGAGAATGAAAATCTCCCAGGAGAAATGCATGCGCTCACTGAGAGTGCATCCACACAGACGGGATCACAGGTCCGGCTTGAATTGGGTTCCATCTTGACAATGAGTGCTTTCTTACGGAGTTTGTACCCTGTGACCTGTGTGGGTTTTCTCCGAGGTCATCGGTTTCCTCCCACACTCCAAAGACGTACAGGTTTGTTGGTTAATTGGCTTGCTATAAATGTAAATTGTCCCTAGTGTGTGCATGATAGTGTTAATGTGTGGGGATCGCTGTGGAATCGGTGGGCCAAAGGGCCTGTTTCCACACTGTATCTCTAAACTATTAGTGTGAATGGATTTCAGAAAAGTATAGGAAAATAACATTGAAAGGGAGAGAGCAAACTCCAAAATTAGATGGAAGACATACTGTCATTAAAAAAAAGGTTCTGTAGTTTTTTGTTGCACTAAGTAGAAATACAGATTTTACAAATATTTTTAAAAGATTTTGTTAATTATTCTTTGGAAATGAAAGATCAGTAAGGGTTTTATTTTGTAAGACATTATTTCAAGAAGGAGAACATGATGTAATGAGTTATGATGAGCCTTCTATCTAGTGGGAGTGCAGGACTTTATTCATGGCATTAACAGCTGAATAAAACAGACTGCACCCTTGGGCATTCATGTCATCCCTCAAGTACAAATTATGAATGATTCATGAAATACTGTTCAGATTCTTCGTTAAATAAAATAAACTTTCTAGACTGCAACCGTTTTCTGTCTCACGCAGACGCAAGTAAAGTGATCACAGCTAAAAATACATTGCTTCTCGACAGGCCTGTAACCGGATATTCTATCTGAGACACTGATCCCAACTATAGATAGAAAGCTATTTTGTATGTTCAACATTTGAGTTGTACGTGATTTGAGATTGGCCTCAGTACCAAATGTCAGCCAGCTTTGAATCTCTGAAACATTATATATAATGCCACAGTCAAAGTGCCCACAGTATCTGATGGAGAACCAGAAACGTTGAATTAGTAATATATTTTGGATCTTTTAAATTAGCTCCCTGGAGTTCAAAAGGTGATGCCTCGCTTTGTTCTTGGATCACTGTCAACATTCATTGATGGCGTCCACACAGTGCAAGAAGGGAGGAAGTTCTATGTTTTAACCCAACAACAATCAAAGTCTGAAGAAGGGTCTCGACCCGAAACATAGCCTATTCCTTTCCCCAGAGATGCTGTCTGATCCGTTGAGTTACTCCAGCTTTTTTTGTCTAACAATCAAAGACATTTGGACAGGTACATGGATAGGAAAGGTTTATAGGGATATGGCCAAATGTGGGCAAGTGGGATGAGATGTGGCATCTTTGTGGTTATTGGCGGGTTGGGCTGAAGCACTTGTTTCCTTGCTAAATTACTCTACAATCAAACATCAATTCACACCAAATTAATAAAGGTATATGATTGTGATTGATAATTTAGTAGAGATAAGGGCCTGTCCCACTTGGCGAATTTTTTGGCGACTGACGGCGTCATTGACTGACATATCAGGGTCGCCAAAGTATTTTGAACATTTCAAAATCCAGCGGCGACAAAAAAAATGTTTTGCTACACGTAAGGAAACACTGCGCGTCAATTCGTCATCGCACCGTGTCACGCCGCATCATGCCGCATCACACCGCATCACGCCACAACTTTTTCAATGACCTAATACATCAGACAATGATGCCGACAGTGGCCGAAAAAATAGCCAAGTGGGACAGGCCCTATAGTGTTCCCCTGACTTTCTTGCTGTTGGTCCCAGTGCAGCAGTAGGTGAGCACGGAGGTACCATGTTTAACTTTGGTGCGATGATACAAGGCATCCTATAACATTACTTTTAAGTACTGATAAATTAAGTGATGGAGCAATTTATGTCAGTAGAAATTATACCCCAGGCATTCAGATTACTCGATTGAGTAGAAATACTTGCAACAACTAGATTATGGATATCTTTGTATTAATGCTTTCTTCTGTGCCTCTGAACTGACTACAATCTCATGAAGATAGACTGCTGATGCTGGAGTAACTCAGCGGGACAGGCAGCATCTCTGGAGAGAAGGAATGGGTGATGTTTCAGGTCAAGACCCTACTTCAGACTGAGAGGCAGGGACAACGAGATAAGGATGGGTCAGGTGTGAAAATGAGACATCAATGGGGATGTTCAAGGTAATGTAGAAATGAAATGAAAATAGATCATTGCTAGCTAGGACAACGAAATGCATTAATAGATCATTGCTAGCTAGGAGAAGGTGACAATGAAGAATACAGAGATAAAAGTTAATCAGGGGGACAGTCAGACTTGTCGGAGAACTAGGAAGGGGGAGGGATGGAAAGAGAAGGAAGGCAAGGGTTACTTGAAGTTGGAGAAGTCAATATTCATACCGCTGGGGTGTAAGCTGCCCCAGCAAAATATGAGGTGCTGTTCCTCCAATTTGTGGTGGGCCTCACTCTCGCTTTGATTCTATCTTCGGTGTAAACCAGCATCTGTAGTTACATCCTTCATGCAATTACTCATAAATGAGTGAGTCATTTATGCTTTGTATTGAGATGCTTCCATTTAAGTGGAACTGTTTTTTATTCACCTCCTGGGACGTGGGCATTCCTTGCAAGCCCAGCATTTCTTAGTATTGGTGAGCCACCCCCTTGAAATCCTGAAGTTGTGGTGAAACAATTCTCACGGTGCTATTAAGGTTGAGAGTTCCAGCTATCAGAAGAAACTGCGTTGGGTTGTTAAGGTGGATGGTGATTGTGCATTCAGATATTAATGATCTGGATAATCAGTGAACTCATCATAAACCTATTGATCCCCATGTAGTGACATCTATAATCTAGTTTACATCCAAATAATCTGTACACAGAGTAAAATCAAATGAAGGGCATATGCTTTTTTAATGTGTTCCAATGTTAAATAAGAAAGCAGCTGGAAAGAGGATATGGTTCAGTTCTTTGACTGAGTGTTGTTGAAGGATTTGGGAGCTTAACCATCAACTTTTTATTTCCTTTTGGGGTATTTTCATGGAAGACATGCTTATCATTTTGGCATGCACACAAACTGTTGTTTTCAGTGTTGCAAAGGAAACAAGGTGAAGAAAACGTTTCCAGGTGTTCAGCTGAACAGAAAATCCTGAAGAGACGGTTTGTAAAAAGGAACGGGGTGTTAAGAATCAACATGTAAGATAGATCCTGTTTCCATGGTAAAATGAAAATTATATTGTGCACTGGGAATTATAGTTTAGAGATACAGAGTGGAAACAGGCCCATCGGCCCACCGGGTCTGTGCCGACCAGCGATCCTCACACACTAACACTGTCCTACACACACTACGGACAATTTACAATTTTTACTGAAGAAAATTAATCTACAAACCTGTACGACTTTGTGAGAGGAAATCGGAGCTCCCGGAGAAAACCCACACGGTCACGAGAGAGTCTGCTCGGCACAATGGGCTAAGTGTTTGGCTGGCGACTCGAAGGTAGCTGGTTTGAATCCCGCTTGGAGTGCATACTGTCGTTGTGTCCTTGGGCAAGACACTTCACCCACCTTTGCCTGTGTGTGAATGTGTGTGAATGTGTGTGAGTGTTTGGTGGTGGTCGGAGGGGTCGTAGGCGCAGATTAGCAGCCACGCTTCTGCCAGTCTGCCCCAGGGCAGCTGTGGCTACAGAAGCAGCTCACCACCACCGAGTGTGACTGTGGAGTGAATGAATAATGCAATGTAAAGCGCCTTGAGTATCTAGAAAGGCGCTATATAAATCCCATCCATTATTATTATTATTACCTTAGTTTGTGTATTCTACAATGATAACTGAGATTAATTCTTAAGGGTAGAATTGCTGCCTCATAGTACCAGAGATCCTGGTTCGATCCTGACTACGGGTACTGTCCGTATGGAGTTTGCTCTCTCTCCCCGTGCCCGTGTGGGTTTTCTCCAGGAGCTCCGGTTTCCACCCACATGCCGAAGTCGTACATGTTTGTAGATTAATTTTCTTCAGTAAATATTGTAAATTGTCCATAGTGTGGGTAGGACAGTGCTAGTGTGTGAGGATCGCTGGTCGACGCGGACCCGGTGGGCCGAAGGGCCTGTTTCTACGCTGTATCTCTAAACTAAACTAAACTAAGATTGAAGATGGATGGAGGATGCAAATGTTACTCACTTCATTACATATCATTTGTGTGGTTATTATCATTTTGCGAGTAGGACAATAAGAATGATAGCTTTATCCCTGAACTTGGAAGTGCAAGTTAACTCACCATTCTACAAAATCTCCCATGGTTTCTAAAATGAATTATTTTCAAGTGAATCCAACAGTTTGAGCACATGGATCTCTGTCCTTGAATATTTATCAAGAATTTTGATCCTCAGCGCTCGCCTCTTGTGTGGCATGAATGCCAGAAAAGCCCTAAATACAAAGCACCAGGCAAACGCGTTGGAACCAGGCAGCTAATGCCCACCAATCAAATTCAAAAAACTCAAAAAAATCTATCCAGCCAAATACAAAAATATGGATATTTCAGGTTAACATATAATATTTTATAAAAAATAAAACTGTTAATAACACTGAAGAACACAGGCACGGTGGCACAGCAGTAGAGTTGGTGTCTTGCAGCATTTGCAGCGCTGTAGACCAGGATTTAATCCCGACTACGGATGCTGTCCGTACCGAGTATATACTTTCTCCCCATGACTGCGTGGGTATTCACCGAGATCTTCAGTTTCCTCCCACACTGCAAAGACGGACAGGTTTGTAGATTGAGGCAGTGCAGCGTATCCTTGTGATTGAGGCAGTGCAGTGTAGGTTCACAAGATTGATTCCTGGGATGGCGGGACTGTCATATGAGGAAAGATTGAAAAGACTAGGCTTGTATTCACTGGAGTTTAGAAGGATGAGGGGGATCTTATAGAAACATATAAAATTATAAAAGGACTGGACAAGCTAGATGCAGGAAAAATGTTCCCAATGTTGGGCAAGTCCAGAACCAGGGGTCACAGTCTTAGAATAAAGGGGAGGTCATTTAAGACTAAGGTGAGAAAAAACGTTTTCACCCAGAGAGTTGTGAATTTATGGAATTCCCTGCCACAGAGGGCAGTGGAGGCCAAATCACTGGATGGATTTAAGTGAGAGTTAGAAAGAGCTCTAGGGGCTAGTGGATTCAAGGGATATGGGCAGAAGGCAGGCACGGGTTATTGATAGGGGACGATCAGCCATGATCACAATGAATGGCTGTGCTGGCTCGAAGGGGCAAATGGCCTCCTGCACCTATTTTCTATGTTTCTATGTAGGTTAATTGACTTGGTATAAGTAAATTGTCCCTAGTGTGTGGGATTGTGTTAATGTGTGGGAGTCGCTGGTCAGTGTGGACTTGATGGGCCGAAGGGCCTGTTTCCGCGCGGTATCTCGAAACTAAACTAAACACACTTGAACGATTAAAATGATTTAGTTTTGTTCAATTAATTAACAAAAGACTACTTTAGTCTGGAAATTATGGTGCTCCTTAAAGGACAACCAGTTTGCCCCCCCCCCCCCCCCCCGCCCCTACTGCTTCACCGTTCATCTGCAACATCATCCACAGATCCCACTATGTCTTTGCCCAAGGGGATGAGGGAGTGGATGGTGGAGCATCTTTGACCTTATTTTACCTCATCGGCAGGTTAGGTTTCCTATAGAAGTCTGTTGCTTGTGAAGTTTGCTGACTGGAGGAAACCTGCCCAAGCATTTGAGATTGAGGGGAGGGGAGGTGAAACCATGGGGCAGACTGCAGAATTCAGGAGATATGATCTGGATTGCAACTTATTATGGCTAGAGAAAAGGGGACTGGACTCTTAAGCATTAATACTTATGTTGCTTCTCTGTAGTAATTTTGGAGGATTCAAATGCCACTCCTGCACCAGGTCTAAGCTCGCACAGTCTCTGTGTAAAGGCTACACATGTGGCACAATTTCCTGACCACCACTGACCACCACTGAAGAATTCAATATCAGAACATAATCTGGAGAAAGTTGGGGAAGAATAGCGGGAATGTTTGGGAATCCCAAGGCAGCATTTAGCTGGGGAAATTACACCAATTTCCAGCAATTCCCCAAAACTTTAATCCCGATCTGAATTGAGCTTTCTTTTTCTAAAGATCAGCAGAATTACATTCACAATGGAACACTAACAAAAAACAAATAACTATACTCATCTCTAGTTAGCTGGACTTAAAAAAAAGCTATGACAATATGGCAACCCTTTAAGGGAAAGCAGATTTATTCACCCTTTTGTTTTTGCTGAGAATTCATAAGAAAGGTTAGGATTCTAAGGCCTGTATTCTTGGCCTCATTCCGGTTCAGATTAAAATCATATTTTAGCTTATTTTTATAATAGTGATGTGGGTTGGGTTAAAGGAAGCCATGACGTGTGTATTCAAAATAGAATGTAAAATGGATAAAAATAAGGTTTGCTCCGTATAACGGCATTGTTCTCACACACCTAATGCCACCACTAGATCTTTCTCCTGGTACCGATTGCAATTGTACAGATTGTATGTTGTCACATACACCTTTCACACTGTCATTCCCAAGTGCTCCTTTATTTTGATGCTGCTGCTGGTGCCCTTGCTTTGTATCCAAACAGACTTCAATTCATCATCTAGATGAACCGTGAGATGGTGCCAGACAACTAATGATTTATCGTCTTTTGTATCTTTTCCCCTTGGCATTGCAATTGTGTCTGTTGAGAGGAAGCATGTGATAGTCTGTAACAAGCTCAGGCTACCGTCAGTTTATGAAGGATCAATAGTGGTTACAGAGAGGAAATGGTGAGTAAATGAGTCAAAGAAATCACTTTTCCTTCTCAGATTTACATTTATGGGACAAAGTGATGACATTAAAAAGCCTGTATCAGACACACAATCATTTTGCTTGGAGACTAAAGACAAATGAGATCCTCTTGTGTAGTGAACTGGTGAGAGGGTTGAGGACTTCTTAAAGTCAGACATAATAATAAACACAATGTCAGAGACAGGAGGATGATGTGAAGGAGATACTGTGGTCAATAGTGTTTAGTGCGAGCAGGGAGCGCCAAAAATGTGCGCAGTTTAGGTCCCCTAATTTAAGGAAGGACATTCGTGCTATTGAGGGAATGCAGCTTAGGTTTACAAGGTTAATTCCCGGGATGGCGGGACTGTCATAAGCTGGGAGAATGAAACGGCTGGGCTTGTACACTCTGGAATTTGGAAGGATGAGAGGGGTTTTTATTGAAACATAAAAGATTATAAAGGGTTTGGACAAGCTAGGCAGAAAACATGTTCCCAATGTTGGGGGAGTCCAGTACCAGGGGACACAGTTTAAGAATAAGGGGTAAGCCATTTAGAACGGAGATGAGGAAACACTTTTTCACACAGAGAGTCGTGAGTCTGTAGAATTCTCTGCCTCAGAGGGCGGTGGAGGCCGGTTCTCAGGATGCTTTCAAGAGAGAGCTAGATAGGGCTCTTAAAGATAGCGGAGTCAGGGGATATGGGAGAAGGCAGGAACGGGGTATTGATTGGGGATGATCAGCCGTGATCACATTGAATGGCAGTGCTGGCTCGAAGGGCCGAATGGCCTACTCTTGCACCTATTATCTATTGTCTATTGAGAGAAGAAATGGGTGACGATTTGGTTTGAGACCATTCTTCAGAGGGTTGTGCTGTGGGATATAAGGTGTCATCATTATCATCACCATCTCCACCTCCTCCAGTCATTCAGTGTCCCTTCCTGCTCCAATCTCCCCTCGACTAGAGGAAAGATAACAGGTGGTCCACCCTAATATCTTCAACAGACAATGCAGAAGATATTCACACACAGACGTGGCAAAAACAGCTTCCTACTGATGTAGCAACACACAGATGGCAATGAAAGTGTTTACCGTTGATCAAACCAAAGGGGATGTAGTTATATTGGGAAGTTGGGAATATTGATTACTGGGAACATTGCCAAAAGCACTTACTCTTGGGGAGGTTTGCATTTAATGGCCTTTCTGCCCTTCATTTGGAGGTTGGTCTCACTTCTAAAGGGGAACAGTGGGATAAGGCAGAGAGTAGGATGAATTATGTGATGAACTCAGTGAAAAATAGTGGAGGGGGGAGGGATTGACAAATTGGGAGTATAAAGATGGAGTTGAAGGGGAAGTGAGTACACGAAAAGTTACCAAAGACTTGAATTAATGGGAAGGAAAGTTTGAGAAGGGATAACAGAGTAAGGTCAGGGCCAATTGCGAGCTGTGCGAGAGGGCAGGTGAATGCGGAGGTCAAGGTGTTGTATATGAATGCGCGAAGTATAAGAAATAATGTGGACGAGCATGAGACTCAGTTAGAAATTGGCAAGTATGTGTTGTGGGAATTACAGAGACATGGCTGCAAGAGGGCCAGGGCTGGGAAGTGAATATCCAAGGGTATACCTCCTATCGAAAAGATAGACTGGTGGGCAGAGGGGGTGGGGTAGCTCTGTTGGTGAGGAATGAAATTCAGTCCCTTGTAAGGGGTGACATTGAAACAGGAGATGTGGAGTCAGTATGGATAGAACTAAGGAATTGTAAGGGTAAAAAGACCCAAATGGGACATCTACAGGCCCCCAAACAGTAGCCTGGATATAGGGTGCAAGTTGAATCAGGAGTTAAAATTGGTATGTAGTAAAGGTAATGCTGTGGTTGTTATGGGAGATTTCAACATGCAGGTAGACTGGGAAAATCAGGTTGGTACTGGACCCCAAGAAGCGGAGTTTGTGGAGTGCCTCCATGATGGATTCTTCAAGCAGCTTGTATTGGAGCCTACCAGGGAGAAGGCAATTCTGGATTTAGTTTTATGTAATGAACTGGATTTGATAAAGGAACTTGAGGTTAAGGAGCCATTAGGAAGTAGTGACACATTTGGATAGCAGTGACAGGATCGGTCCGCGTCAGCATGGATTTATGAAGGGGAAATCATGCTTGACTAATCTGGAATTTTTTGAGGAGGTGACTAGGAAAATGGACAAGGGAGAGCCCGTGGATGTAGTGAACCTGGACTTTCAGAAAGCATTTGATAAGGTCCCATGTGGGAGATTAGTGGGCAAAATTAGGGCACACGGTATTGGGGGTAGAGTGCTGACATGGATAGAAAGTTGATTGGCAGACAAGAAGCAAAGCGTAGGAATTAACAGGTCCTTTTCAGAATGGCAGGCAGTGACTAGTGGGGTACCGCTTATCTCCACACATATGCTACCTTACCTGCTGATTTCCACCAACAAGTATAGACAAATGGTCTTCAGGTGGGGGGCTGTACTTAGTGGGCTATCAGAAAGATTTGTGTTGGGTCCCAACTGTTCGCAATCTAATTGAAGGAACAAACCATAATATATCAAAGCTCATTAATGATATGAAGGTGGATAACAGTGTGACTTGTGATGGCAATATATAGATGCTTCAAGGCAATGTTAGCTGAGTGAATTTATGAGGAAATGGCGGATGGATTGCAATGTTAAAATCTGACAAATCTTCTGGAATTGTTTGAAGATGTAACAAGGAAAATGGACAAGGGAGAGCCAGTGGATGAAGTGTACCTGGACTTTCAGAAAATATTTGATGTGGTCCCACACAGGAGATTAGTGGGCAAAATTAGAGCACATGGTATTGGGGTAGGGTATTGACATGAATAGAAAATTGGTTGGCAGACAGGAAACAGAGTAGCGATTAACTGGTCCCTTTCAGAATGGCAGGCAGTGACTAGTGGGGTACCGCAAGGCTTGGTGCTGGGATCGCACCTACAGTATTTACAATAAACATCAATGATTTAGGTGAAGGGATTCAAAGTAACATGAGCAAATTTGCAGATGGCACAATGCAGGGTGGCAGTGTGAGTTGTGAGGAGGATGCTATAAGAATGCAGGGTGAATTGGACAGGTTGTGTGAGCGGGCAGTTACATGGCAAATGCAGTTTAATGTGGATAAATGTGAGGTTATCCACTTTGGTAGCAAAAACAGGAAGGCAGATTACTATCTAAATGGTGTCAAGTTGGGAAAAGGGGAAGTGCAATGGGATCTGGGACCATCATCAGTCAATTAAAGTAAGCATGAAGGACAGCAGGCAGTGAAGAAAGCAAATGGTATGTTGGCCTTTATAACAAGAGGAGTTGAGTATAGGAGCAAAGAGGTCCTTCTGCAGTTGTATAGGGCCCTAGTGAGACCACACCTGGAGTATTGTGTGCAGTTTTGGTCCCCTAATTTGAGAAAGGACATTCTTGCTATTGAGGGAGTGCAGAGTAGGTTTACAAGGTTAATCCCTGGGATGGCGGGACTGTCATATGCAGGGAGAATGGAGCAGCTGGGCTTGTACACTCTGGAGTTTAGAAGGATGAGAGGATATCTTATTGAAACATATAAGATTATTAAGGGTTTGGACACGCTAGAGGCTGGAAACATGTTACCGATGTTGGGGGAACCCAGAACCAGGGTCCACAGTTTAAGAATAAGGGGTAAGCCATTTAAAACGGAGATGAGGAAACACTTTTTCCACACAGAGAGTTGTGAGTCTGTGGAATTCTCTGCAGTGGAGGCCAGTTCTCTAGATACTTTTAAGAGAGAGCTAGATAGGGCTCTTAAAGACAGTGGAGTCAGGGGATATGGGGAGAAGGCAGGAACGGGGTACTGATTGGGGATGATTAGCCATGATCACATTGAATGGCGGTGCTGGCTCGAAAGGCCAAATGGCCTACTCCTGCACCTATTGTCTATTGTGTATAGAGCTGGTTGAAGCTGGAAGACATCAGTCTCAATCACCAGTTGCAAGATAAAAGTGATCTGAAGCAAACCTCGTGGACTTCCCCTGCTGGCCTTCTATCCCCTATGGACCATTTTATTTTATTTCCAATTTCCAATTGCCAGCACGACATCAACTATCTTGACTTGTCCATACCCCATCTCCACTCCAATCTCACCCACTCTGATCACATAGTCCTCCGCTCACTCAGCAGCAGAGTGGATATTGTCAATGGAGAGCTACGTGTGTAAGGTGATGTAGCAGAGATCACTTTCTGTGAATGATGGGGATGGAATACACTTGTGTGCGTCGGTCTGTATGTTTGTGTTACTCTAAACGTCTGCGAGACAAAACACTATTTGAATATCTGAAGAAGGGTCTCGCCCCGAAATATCACCTGGTCCTTCTGTCCAGAGATGCTGCCTAACCCGTTGAGTTACTCCGGCTTTTTGTGTCTATCTTTAGGTGTAAACCAGCATCTGCAGTTCCATCCTACACGAAGCACTGTTTATGTTGGTGTAGCCAGACAAAACTTCTTCTGAACAGGGACTCGTTCTAATGGCCTAATTCTGCTCCTATATCTTCTAAACATTAAATTCTCCAATTGTGGGCAACTGCAAATCCTTCCCCCTCTCCTTTCTTCCCCCTGAACCTCCCACCGCTCCCCCGTCCTCTCCTCTGTGTCCCACCTGGACGAGCACCTATATCTCCCCCCCTCCCCCCTCCTCCCCCCCCTCCCCCCCCCCTACTCCTTCTCCCCGTCCACCTACATTTATTACGCTAGCTTCACAAATCGCAACTCTTCAATACCTTTGCCTCACACCTTCTGTCTTTTCATCTCTGGCCATTGTCCACCATTCGCCTATCCATCAACCCCCCTTCCCCCGCCTCAACCTGTTACCTGCCCGGCTTTGTCCTGCCCCTCCTCCCTTCAAACGTTCCCTCCGTCCCCCCTCCCCTCCCCCACCCCACCCCACTACAATCAGTGTGAAGATGGGC
The DNA here is from genome assembly GCF_028641065.1 of Leucoraja erinaceus. Classification (NCBI taxonomy): domain Eukaryota; kingdom Metazoa; phylum Chordata; class Chondrichthyes; order Rajiformes; family Rajidae; genus Leucoraja; species Leucoraja erinaceus. Next base: position 77,484,790 of record NC_073382.1, on the reverse strand, counting down.
CGGTGGGCGGCGCGACTCACGTCGCAGCGGCATCTGCAGTCCGTCTGTCTTTTTATTATTTTCTGTCCTGTTTCAATGTAGTTTTTTGTTTTTTTTGATGGGGTATGTGTGTGTGTGGGGGGGGGGGGGGGGATTTTAAAATCTTTCCCCTGCACGGGAGTCCAGACCTTTTCTTTGTCGGGCCTCCGTTGTCGTTGGGGCTGCAACGTGGAGCGGCCTCCAGCAGGAACGACCTGGGGCTCCAGTCACGGAGCTGCGGACCTACTCACCATCGCGGAGCTGGCCGAGTTCGGAGTGGGTGGAGCTGTGGTGGCGCGCTGCTGTGACCCGACCCCCGGAGATTCGGAGGCTCCAACCGCAGGTCTGGCAGACAGGAATGCCGGAAGCCCGCGGGTCCCTGCTGGGAGACCGCTTTTCGAGGCTTCAGCCACGGCGACTTCTCCTGCCCGAGTTGCGGGGTTGAAGAGTACCTGTTGCGCGGCCTTACATCACCACCCCGCGCGGCTTATAATGGCTACGGGACTTTGCTAGCACCCGCCGGGGGCTCCAACAACAAGACCCGGAACGCGGCCTTGCATCACCTGGCGCGGCGTTAATGGCCGCGGGACAATTACCATCGCCCGCCGGGGTCTTTGACTCTGACATCGGGGGGGAGAGGGGAGTGCAGGGGAGAGATACGTTTTTTGCCTTTCATCACAGCGAGGAGGAGATGCGCTGTGGTGGATGTCTGTGTAAATTGTGTTGTGTCTTGGGTCAATTTCTTTTTGTATGTATGACTGCAGAAACAACATTTCATTTGGACCTCAACGAGGTTCAAATGACAAATAAAATTGTATTGTTTTGTATTGTATTGTAAGAAGGGTCCTGACCCAAATCATTATCTCCAGAGCTGTTGCCTGACCCACTGAGTTACCCCAAGCACTGTGTGTATTTTCTGATACTGTTTAATAATGTGGAGATTCTCACTCCTGTGACAGGTTTTGTTAGCTTGCTTGGTCCCCTGCACACAAGCCAACCCTCTTGGCATGAAGTTCGCTGATGAGTACTCGGCAGATTTGCAATCTCTCCTACACTTTGCATGGCTTCTCTCTCCTCCCTGGGTGTTATCTTGCATGTTAATGCTGTCATCCATCAAGACTTTGAGTACTGATGGCCTCTTATGAATGGTGCACAGCAATGTTCCCACACTGCACTCAGTTCAGCCTGGAGCACATCACATAGATCTCTCAGCACCTTCCTCTGTGTTTTAACCAACCTGATGCCATTCCAAGTATCTTTTTAGCCAATTTCATTATCTTTTGCAGAGACCAAATTGGGCATTGGACAAAATACAATACAGTCTTAGCATTCCACCAAAAACCCATTCGCTTTTCAGAGTGGTAGGGTTGAATATTTTAATGCTTTTAATAAACTAAACTGTTTAGTTTAGAGATACTGCACAGAAACAGGTCCTTCGGCCCACCGGGTCCACACCGACTAGCGATTCCCGCACACCAACACTATCCGACACACACAAGGGACAATTTACATTTATACCAAGTCGATTAGCCTACAAATCTGTATGTTTTTGGAGTGTGGGAGGAAACCAAAGATCTCGGAGAAAACCCACACAGTCACAGGGTGAACTTACAGACAGCACACGTAGTCAGGATTGAACCAGGGTCACCGGTGCTGTAAGGCAGCAACTCTAACGTTGCGCCACCGTGCTGCCTTGTAAATGGCAATAATTTTTTTTCCCTGCACTGCTGAAGTTTTTTGAGGTAAGAAAACATGTTGAGTATTAGAGACAGAAACGGGATAATATAAAAGAACACTAGATTGGCAGAGCGGTGCCCTGCAGAAATTGTCTCCTGGCCTCAACTATTTGCAGTATTATCTTAGACAGATGCTGGAGTTGGGAGCTACATACAGAAGTATGTTGATAACATAAAAATAGGTGGCATAGTACGCAGTTTAAATGCATGCATCAAATTACAACCAGATATGTGTTTTTTTTAACCATTACTGCAGGTATCTAAATTGTTTGCAATAATTGTGCCATGAGGGTTAAATTATTGCAATAGTGATCTGAGGCCTGGTTCAAAACTATCTAATTGCAGTAAAAGAATGCAGCTTCTGTATATTAAATAAATGTGAAAGTCTGGTTGTTTCTCCGGTCCAAGAGCCTTAACAGCTGAGAAGAGGAGCCAGGGCAGTTTAAAAGTTGGATGGCGTGCTGTCTCCCTGGTGCCAGTTTTTTGTGGGCGTCTCTGTGTGGACACAGGGCATTGTGAAAATGTATGGGAAGCAGCAAGAGGTCATAATCCATATTGGTACCAATGACTTAAGTAGGAAGCAAAATGATGTCCTGTAAAGATGGGTCTCGACCCGAAACGCCACCCTTTCCTTCTCTCCAGAAATGCTGCCTGTCATGCTGAGTTACTCCAGCTTTTTGTGTCTATCTCCTGTAAAAAAGAATGAAGGGGAATCGGTAGGTAGGGGGTCACAAAACGGAGCCGTCAGGATTGTAATATCAGGATTACGACTGATTCCATGAACTGGTGAGGCAAGAAGTTGAAAGATAATGCAGTTCAATATGTGGCTAGGGACTTGGTGCAAGAGGGGGAGTTTCAGATTCACTGTGTTACTGGAATGGGAGGGAAGGGGGCAGGGGAGAGGGGGAGCATTAGGACCCAGCAGAATCAGACCACGTGGTGTCTGCATGGTTGAGATTGTGGGCCTGGTGCTGAGCCGGGAACTCTGGTGAGGTGAGGGTCGGCTCTGGCCCGCTAGTGACCGGTGGAGAGGTGAGGGTCGGTGGAGTCGCTGGTGGAGGCCCGTGAGGAGCTGGAGTAGAGATACGGGCAGCAGCATCGGTGACCGGGAAGACAGTGAGGGTTGGAGAGGTGGTGGATGTTGCTGCTCCTCGTGGTGGCCATCTCATGGTGGCCATCTCGTGGTGGCCATCTCAGCCCCATGGTGGTCAGGTAGGTGGTGCCCTGGTCCAGCGGTGGAACTCCGGGCCTGCGGGCGGTCGAGTCAAGGAGTGTCGGTGGAGGGACCGGACTGGAGTGGGTGGGTGCGGGTGGGTGCGGGTGGGTGTGTGTGAGTGGGTGTGTGTAAATGGATGTGTGTGACTGGATGTGATTGGATGTGAGTGGGTGTGTGTGTGATTGGATGTGAGTGGGTGTGTGTGTGAGTGGGTGTTGGTGGGTGTGTGTGAGTGAGTGTGGGTGGGTGTGGGTGGGTGTGTGTGTGTGAGTGAGTATTTTTTTTTTTTTTAATTATATGAAACTACTTTTATTCAAAAAATAAAAATGAACATAGAGTATTAACACAATCAAAGACTGCCTATGTTGACAGTTTACAAACAAACGATCATCAAATTAATATAACGTCAACTTTATCAACAAAACACTCGACCTCCAATGGCGACCAGCATTCACGGAAGGCCTCCAAAGTCCCCATGGACACCGCGTGTTCCCTCTCCAGGGACAGGCGGGCACGGACGTAGACCCGGAAAAAGCTCAAACAATTTAAAAAACACTTAAACAAAATTATCAAATTAAAATATTAACATTTTTATCTATAATATATTCAACCTCCTGTGGTGACCAGCGTTCACAGAAGGCCTCCACAGTCCCCATGGACACCGCGTGCTCCTTTTCTAGGGACACGCGAGCTCGGACGTAACCCCGGAAAAGGGGCAGGCAGGCGACTGTCCGCTGCCTGGACCCGCGAATGGCCATTTTGGCCAGGCCCAGGAGCAGACTGACAGGGAGACCCCTTCCTCCCTCCCATCCATCCCCCCTCTGTACCGGGTGCCCATAAATTAAAAGCGTTGGACTAAAATGTAGCTAAAACGTGATGAGCAGCCCCTTCAGATACTCGAACAGGGGCTGCAACCTCTCACACTCTATGTACATGTGGAACACGGTCTCTTCCTCACCGCAGAAATGACAAGCAGGGGAGGAGTCCGTGAACCGGCTCAAATACCTATTACAGGCCACGGCTTTGTGCAACACTCTCCACCCCAGGTCCCCAATGTAAAGGGGGTGTGAGTGAGTATGGGTGGGTATGTGTAGGTGGGTGTGTGTGAGTGGGTGTGTGCAGGTGGGTGAGTGTGTGAGTGTGTGAAGGCCCAGAGCTGCGGGAGAGTCAGGGCGAGTTGGTGCCGGGCCGGCACCCCTGTAAAAATACATGATTACCGTATTTTTCTTTACTTACTTGATAACTATATTTCATGATAATTTCTGAGTGCAACCGTGCAATATTTTGTCATAATATTAAATTATGTATTATATGTTTTATTGTACTAGTTATACACTGGGATGTAGTGAGAGGCTATAATCTTGTTTGACCCTCTTGGGAGACTAGCTTACCACCACCCCCCCAGCAAAACCTGAAATATCTCCCTTTTTGACAGCTCCGGCACCTAAAAGATTAGCACTGCAACACAGGGTGTAGTAACGCAGCGGGTCAGACAGCATCTCTGGAGAACAGGGATAGATGACGTTTCAGGTCAGGGCCCTTCTTCAGACTCTCCATACAAATAGGAACTTTACCACAATTCAAATTGGGACTTTGTGCCCTTAATAAAAATTGTGTCTACAGATTTAGTGCATTACATTACGAGTCCACTGAAGTCTGAGAATTGATCTGATCAAGGTGTTTAAAAGAATTCTAAAGGAAATGCAAAATAACTAATCTTCTCCTCACAACAAATCAAAGAAAGGAACAGACAGAATCATCATATTTGAGCTAGCATTTAGAATGAAATTCATAAATTATCTACTTCCACAGGAATGGTAGAATTTATCTTCCATAGAATATTGATACATTTTTTGGCTAAAATCAATATACGTTCGGTGGGTAACTGTACATGGGTCTCAGGCAAAGAGCGGGAACTGAGGTGCAGATTAATTATGTGATCTAAGGGAAAAGCTGAGGAAAGTCCTTTCTTTCGTTACAAATCTGTTGTTGATGATCACAAATGATGCATAGTTCTGTTTGAGAATAATAAATGTATAATACTTGGAATAAAAAGTACAGAGTATGCCCCAAATCGCTCCATAAATCAGTCAGTATCCATGGGGAGAGAAACATATACATGGTTAAGACTGGTTTGCAGGGATATGGACGAAAAGCTGGAAGGTGGGTCAAGTGTAGCTGAGACATGTTGGCCAGTGTGGGCAAGTTGGGCTGAAGGGCCTGTTTCCAAGCTGTATCGCTCTATAACTCTAACAACTAGTCTTGTTCATATTTATTCTCTCAAAGTCACTCATATGCATGTGCCTGCTATGATCTAAATTGTGAGAAAAATCTATATTGAAGCATGTTGTACTGCTTAGCATTGCTAGAAGGGTCATGGATAATTATGAAATGAGGTTATAGTACTCAGCTTCACAGCACAATGTATCATTGCTTTCTTCCAGGCCGGGTGGGACTTGTTCAAGAGGGATGGGTTGCACATAAACTGGAGGAAAACCAATATCCTCATGAAAAAGTCCTGTTGTGCTTCTCAGGAGGATTTAAACTAGAGTGGCAAGGGGCAGGGAACCAAAGCAGCAGAACCTCCATGGGGGTACATTACCTGATTTCCAAGTGTACAGCAACATGTTTGACTGCACAGCAACATAATCGTGCCCTGAATTGACTAAACAAACCATTCATGGTCTCTGGAAATTCTACTCCCCCGACAATTCTCCACTTGCTCCATCCTATCAGTTGTTTTACTGATTCCGCTTGTCTGAGCTTTACCAGTCTCCAGTTCATTTAGTTCATTCCTGTCCTCTCCAATCAACCTTCCTTGTGTTACTGATCATCTTCTCTCTGATCATTTTAGATATCTTTCTCTCACTTCCCGAGCACAGATCATCACCTACCCGACAAAATTCCTCTCCATACCATTACCATCTCCCATCATGTCCTCTTCCCTAACCTTCTGGGTTCATCTCCAGCCAACTCTGATCTTTCTCTTAGTGTTCCTACTGCAGTTTCCCAGTGTCTAATCCTTTTCCATACATCTCCAGATGTCCAAATGACCCCCTCAGTTTTGCAATCATCTCACAGTCTCCAACTCCACAATATTCCCTCCTATCTCCATCCATCAACCTTTTACCTGATCTAATATGTCCCTCAGTTGTATTTCTTCAATCATCTGCCCTGTAATCTTCCTACAACTCTCAGATTTCCTGCCTCCTGCTGCAATCATCTCCCTGCCAATCTACTCTGTGACCTCCCCATCCTTGCCACCATTTTGACATCGTCGTTTGGAATATTGATCCCGATTGAAGATTTTTTGCTCCATCTTTTGAAATGGAGATCAAAATCCCAGGGCACGTGATTCCAGGAATGGGTGACGTTTCGGGTCGAGACCCTTCTTTAGACTGTCTCGCTGAGCCTGTCTCGCTGAGTTACTCCAGTTTTTTGTGTCCATCTTCGGTTTAAATCAGTTCCTTCCTACACGTGATTCCAGGTGAGTGTGCCAACACACTACCCAGGCAACTGTTTGTAAAGAAATTGTAAAGGAATTACAATTATTATAGCTTATGATATTTTGTGATTTTATCTGTAAAATTGATTGTAATTTCACCAATACATCATATTGGTGTCTGCTATATATGACGAGTAAAGGTATAAGGCTTGCAGACAGTTACATTTTCAGCATATATCCGAAGCACAATGTGAGGTAACATTACTGTTTAATTTTAGCATGTGAAAAGTTAAATTGTCAGTGATTCACTGTGACCTTCACTGCAGATATTAGTTTCCAGCCAGTTCTTATCATTCCAATAATGTTAAACAGGTTGAGTAGATCGATTATGGTAAAGCTTCAGTGCCCAACTCATTCCACCTATGTTGCTCATGTTTGTTCTTTGAAGCCAACAGCTATGATGACTCCAAATTTCAAACTAAAATAATACCCAGAAATATCATGTTCTAAACGCAAAGCAAATCCAATCCTGCAAAATACTGATCCATTGGTTAACCAGTGATCCTAATGCCCTTGTCCCACTTCGGAAACCTGAACGTAAACCTCTGGAGACTTTGCGCCCCACCCAAGGTTTCCGTGCGGTTCCTGGAGGTTCCCGGAGGTTTTTGTCAGTCTCACTACCTGCTTCCACTACCTGCAACCTCCGGCAACCACCTGCAACCTCCGGGAACCACACGGAAACCTTGGCTGGGGCGCAAAGTCTCCAGAGGTTTCCGTTCAGGTTTCCTAAGTGGGACAGGGGCATTACATTAGTGGTAGAGAAAATGTTGGTTCTTAGAGATAGGAGTTATGGACGTTTAGAAAGACAGGGGGTTGTCCACATGGCTTTGTGCAGGGAAACACCTTCCCTACTGGTGTGGTTGCATTATTTATGCAGGTTGGTTGGGTGTCAGGGTGGCAGGCATTGTATGCTTAGACTTTAGTAAAGCTTTTCACTTGATCCTGCATGTTAGTTTGTCCAGAAGAGTAAAGGGCCTGTCCCGCTGGGGCGTCGTTTGCACGTCACGCAGGTAGCGCGTGAAGATTTTGTGAATCCCAAAATCCTGGGGCGCCGCACGTGACCCGTAAATGATGTTGCGTCGTGCGTCGTGACCCGTACATGATGTTGCATTAATGACGAGCAAATAACGCCCATGTGGGACAGGCACTTAAAGCACATGGGATCCAAGGCAAGCTGGCTAATTGAATCCAAAATTAGCTTGGGGAAAGAAGGCAGGAGTAATAAGTGGAGGAGTGCTTTTATGATCAGAAGTCTATGAGCAGTTGTATAATGCAGAGGGATCAGTACTGGGGCCTTTGATGTTGTGATATATGTCAATAGAGTGTGTGTGATTAAGGGAGATATGATTCATAAACCTCTAGATAACAGCAACATTGATGGAATTGCAAATAGTAAAGAAGGTTATCCGAGATTTCAACAGGCAACAGTTTAGTTTAGTTTAGTTTAATTTATAGACACAGAGCAGAAACAGGCCTTTCGGTCCAACGAGTCTGTGCTGACCAGCGATCCCCATACACTAACACTATCCTACACACTTGGGATAATTTACAATCTTTACCAAATCTGTTTAACCTACAACTACAAACCTGTAAGTCTTTGGAATGTGGGAGGAAACCAGAGCACTGGGCAAAACCCATGTGGTCACGAGGCGAATGTACAAACTCCATACAGACAGCAGCCATAGACAGGATCGAACCCTGGTCTCTGGCGCAGTAAGGCAACAACTCCACAACAACACCGACTGCGCCACCACAGTTCAGGTGGCAGATGGAATTTAATCATGACATGTGTGAGATGACGCATTTTGAGAAATCAAACAGGAGGAGGGACATATAGAGTGAATGGCAACACAAGGAACTGCAGATGCTGGTTTACAAAAAAACACAGTGCAGGAGTAACTCAGCGGGTCAGGCAGCATCTATGGAAAACATGGATAGACGATGAAGTCTGAGGAAGGGTCTCTATCCATGTCATCCAGAGATGCTGCCTGACCCGCTTAGCCACTCTGACATTTCGCATTTCTGTTATATAGCAATGAGCATAGGGAACAATGATAAAGAGAGGCTTTGGCTATATTGGGGAATATTCAGGAGTTATAGAACTATGTGGATAGGAGATATTTATTAAAATAAGAACAAATCTTCAAAATACCCAAACATCATTTATGCAGTGTTTAAGAAGGAACTGCAGATGCTGGAGAATCGAAGGTACGCAAAAAAGCTGGGGAAACTCAGCGGGTGCAGCAGCATCTATGGAGCAAAGGAAATAGGCAACGTTTCGGGCTGAAACCCTTCTTCAATCATTGATGCAGGTTGATTTTGCAAAGACAATTTAAGGTTATTGATACAAATTGATACCAGCCATTTGGTGTGGGACATTCCAATCTGTACCAGTGAGCATTATAGGTGAATGAGCATGTTACAGTAATTGTCCCCCACTCAAACCTACATGACGAGATCAAAAAATAACTTAGGTGGCCAATCTTATGTAAGCACACATTTTTACAGGCATACCATTGTCATTCAATACATAGTTGACCTGCTTATTTGATATTCTGCTATTTGTGTATCCAGCAAGCCATCCCTCAACACTCTACCATAAGAGGTATAATATTGGCGTTGGGTTCCGTTCTCAGAAGCTGACAGACCATCCATATGAATTACTTTGTCACTGCAAAGGTGTTTGAATATACAGAGGTGGCTTGGCAATTTTAAATGTAATTGTGCAAAGTTACCTGGTACATTTAAAATATTAAAGCTAAGTAGAGAATTATAGCCATTGAAGCTGGAGTTAATTGTTTACGATTGCCTTTGTGTTTAAAAATTATTAAAGCTCAATGTGGTTGGCTATCAAAAATTACAGCAGGCTCTAGCTCAGCTGGGCAAGTGGGCTGAGGAGTAGCTAATGGAGTTTAATGCACAAACATGCATGTGGAGCAGCACGGTGGCACAGCAGTAGAGTTGCTGCATTACAGTGCTTACAGTCAGAGACCCAGGTTCGATCCGGGCTTCAGGTGCTGGCTGTATGGAGTTTTTACATTCTCCCCGTGACCTGTGTGGGTTTTCACTAAGAACTTTGTTTGTTCACTTTATATGTTCATAAGATCATAAGTGATAGGAGCAGAATTAGGCCATTCCACCCATCAAGTCCGCCAATCAATCATAGCTGATCTATCTCTCCCTCTCAACCCCATTCTCCTGCCTTCTCCCCTGACATCCTTACTAATCAAGAATCTATCTATCTGCCTTAAAAAATATCCATTGATGGCCTCCACAGTCTTCTATGGCAATTAATTCCACAGATTCGCCACCGTCTGACTAAAATAAATCCTCCTTACCTCCTTCCTAAAGAAAACATCCTTTTATTCTGAGGCTATGACCTCTGGTCCTACACTCTCACACTAGTGGAAATATCTATGTACGCTATGTAGTACGGTGAAGAAGGGATAGGCCATGCTTGTCTCTCAGTCGAATTGTAGATTATAAGATGTAATGTTGTAACTTTACAATGCACTGTCTTGACTGCACTTGGAGAATTGAAGAATGTGATTGTGCTGGAGAGGGGATTCATCAGCATGTGGCTTCAAACCAAGGACTGTAGTTACAAAGACAGATAGGACAGAATGGGGCGATTGGTAATCTAATAGAGGTTTATAAAATTACAAGAGACGCAGATGGTTGGACAATCAGAATCTTTTTTCCACAATGGGGCTGCAAAAGCAAGAGTGAATAGGTTTAAGGGACAGGCAGGAGTTTTAAAGGGGATTTGAATGGAAAATCTTTCACAGGGAATGATTGAAATCTGGAGCACGCTGCCAGAGGAGGTGGTGGATGCAGTTACAATCACCTCTTTTAGGAGGCACTTAGACAGGCAGTTTGAAATACAAGGCACAGGACGATATGGACCTAATGCAGGTAAATGGGATTGTAGATGTGCAAAGCAGGGTTACTTTAAATCTTTAAATCCTCCCTAAAAACTCACTTTTATTCACTGGCTTTCGACACTGGCTGAGACATTGTTCCTGTTTTAGTGCTTTTAATGTCTTTTAATTTTTACTGTTTTTATAGTCCTGTCGTCTTAATGGTTTTAGTAGTTTGTAATAACTTTTTGTTGAATTCCCATGTACAGCACTTTGTGGTAACTGATGTTGTCTAAAAGCGCTTTATAAATAAAGTTATTATTATTATTATTATTATATTATTATTACACCTGCTCACTAGGAAATAAGTCGGCTTGGACTTGGTGAGCAGAAGGGTCTGGTTATGTGCTATGACTATGAGTGGGGGCGGCCCGGTGCGGGGCTGGAAGGCGCTCCCGTGTCCCGTGAGGACGCGCCCGTGAGGACGGCTCCCAGGCTGGAAGGCGCTCCCGTGGGGGCGGCCCGGTGCGGGGCTGAGACGCTCCCGTGAGGGTGGCCCGGTGCGGGGCTGAGACGCTCCCGTGGGAGCGGCCTGGTGCGGGGCGGAGACGGTGCTCTGGTGGCTGAGGCAGCGTTCTGGCGGCGGCGACCTGAATCCGGGGCTCGGATGACATCGTCGGAAGCTCGCGGGTCACAGGTTGATGCCTGTTTTCCGGAGCTCCCGTGGCAACAACTGTGTCCGCTGGACTGGAGGGCGGCAGCTTCGACTACCCCCGGACCGCGGAGCTTGAACCGCGGGACTGACTTACCATCACCCGGTGGGGTATCGCCTCAGCGCAGAGGGAGAAGAGGAGGGAACAGACAGCAACCCTAAGACTTTTGCCTCCATCACAGTGAGGAGGTGCTTGGTGAACTCACTATGGTGGATGTTAATTTGTGTTTATTGTGTGTTGTTTATTATTACATGTATGGCTGCAGGCAACGGCATTTGTTCTGACCGAAAGGTCTGAATGACAAATAAAAGATTCAATTTAATTCAATTCAATTATGGCATGATTGAGTCTGAAGAAGGGTCACAACCCAAAACGTCACCCATTACTTCTCTCCAGAGAAGCTGCCTGACCTGCTGATTACTCTAGCATTTTGTATCTATCTATGATTATGAATGGTCTACTCTCAATAGCTGATAGGGTTGTTATTTATTTAGTAAAAGGGCATGGAGGTTTTGAAGGTAAGGAACATGATATGCATGTGGTGACCTGTCCTGGGCATCTGGAGACATGCATTCAACAGCCTCTTGGCAGCTGGGAATATAGACACTGGGATAGTTAAAGGTTACGATCAGTTACATAGATACATAGAAACATAGTAATTAGGTGCAGGAGGGGACCATTCGGCACTTCGAGCCTGCACTGCCATTCATTGTGATCATGGCTGATCATCCGCAATCAGTAACCCGTGCCTGCCTTCTCCCCAAGTCTCTTTGTTCCGCTAGCCCCAAGAGCTCTATCTAACTCTCTTGTAAATTAATCCAGTGAATTGGCCTCCACTGCCCACTGTGGCAGAGAATTCCACAAATTCATAATTCTCTGGGTGAAAAAGTTTTTCCTTATCTCAGTTTTAAATGGCCTCCCTTATATTTAGTTTAGTTTAGTTTAGAGATACAGCACGGAAACAGACCCATTCGGCCCACCAGTTCCGCGCCGACCAGCGATCCCACTAGGGATCTTTTTTATAAACAATTACCAAGCCAATTAACCAACAAACCTGTACGTCTTTGGGCGTCTCGGAGAAAACCTACGCAGGTCACGGGGAGAATGTACAAATTCCGTACAACAGCACCCATAGTCAGGATCAAACCCGGGTCTCTGGCGCTACATTCGCTGTGAGGCAGCAACTCTACCGCAGTGCCATTTTGCCGCGGTACGGTGTCGCTGTACCGTATTCTTAGACTGTGGCCCCTGGTTCTGCACTCCCCCATCATTGGGAACATTTTTCCTGCATCTAGCTGGTCCAGTCCTTTTATAATTTTATACGTTTCTATAAGATCGCCTCTCATCCTTCTAAATTCCAGTGAATACAAGCCCAGTCTTTCCAATCTTTCCTCATATGACAGTCCCGCCATCCTGGGGATTAACCATGCCCATGAACTTGACAGATTTTCCTTGGAACTCATTTGCTTCAGTCACACCTTCAGGAAACAAAAGCTGATTGATTCATTGGGTCGGGCCTGGTTGCAAATCCAGACCCACCAAACTGGTTGACTCCAAACTGCTCCGGAAATGGCTCGGCAAACCATTCAGTTCAGAGGCAATTATGGACAGACAATAAATATTGGTCTTACCACCAATGACCACATTCTGCAATTAGATACATTTCAAAAGTAAATTTCCAGTTATAATAAGAGAAGCAGTGCCATTCTTATTGACCAGGTGTAAGCCACTGTTGAATTTGGTCAACTGATGTTCATCTTCAATATGCACCATGAAAAGAAAGCAATGCACCGTCAACTTCTTAGTATCTACGAACAAAGGGTTCGGAAGGGGATGTCCATATCCCCTGAATTGATATATTAAAAAGGAATAAATAATGCCCCATTTCAAAAGGACATGTCTGTATGTGGACTCATCTCTGTCTTATTGCTGTATATGCACTCATTTGACAATAAAAAAAAAACACTCTACAACTGCAGGCCCTTTGTTATCTGTCCATTTCCTCAATAACCTGAAAATCACTCAGTCTAATGATGACAACAAAATAGCACATTAGAAAAACCGATGCAGCAGGAGAAGCTGGATTTTCACCAAATGCACTCCACTGACATGAATCATCTGTCCCTGACAGCTGAAATGTTCCGTCTATTTCCGCCTCTCCGCCTCTCTCGCTTCATGAATCTTTCACCCTCTGTTTCTGTCTCAACACTAGTCTTAGCACATCTGTAACCATTCACTTCATTTTTAATCACATTGGTTTACTCTGCCTCTGTCTTTCTGTGTTTCTAGTTCAATACATTTGTCCATAAATATCACTTCATTCTTAGTTTGTCTCTTTTCCCAAGATGCCTTATTTCTTCCACTGCCGTCTGAGCAATATATGTATTGTTCTGTATTGCGATGTTTTGTCACCGTGCAACCTCTGTACGTTGCATTCTTCATTTCTCCTGCGGCAACAGGGGCTAACAATGGCAGAATAACGCTCAGCAATCTGCCAGCAAACACAAGCTGAGTGCAGCAAAATGAGTCCAAACAAACCGTTCAGATTCAAATGAATACAAACTTAATTCATCCAAAAAGCAAGGGAACTCTTGCTTTAAAGCAGCTTTGCAGCATTAAAGTATCTGAAAGTACATTCATGCACATAATCAAAGAGAAATTAACAAACGTATAGACGAGTATTTAAATTGCCTCGACACAGAAAATGATGGGCCAAGTGCTGGAGGACAGGATTAATATGGATGGGTGCCCACTGGTTGACATGGAGGTAGTGGGCAAAATGGCATAACTCTATGCTGTATGACTATGACTCCATATCGGGATAATTAAAAAAAATATTTGGCAACAGCAAGAAATGTAATGTATAAGTGAAGTAGTATGAACAAATATAGGATTATACTCATATATAATAATATCCACAGTTGACATAACCAAAGCTAAGTTAGACCTCTACAGATCAGTGAACAAATTAAGGTTACACAGAAAGGCTGGAGAAACTCAGCGGGTGCAGCAGCATCTATGGAGCGAAGGAAATAGGCAACGTTTCGGGCCGAAACCCTCTTAAAAACAGTGAACAAATTAATTTCTTTTATGCAAGTATTCTGTTTATCTTTAAACTAACATGCATCTGTACAAAGATATGTACAAATGTGTCAGAGATTATAAGACCATGGCAAGGCAGATGAAGTTTAATGCGAATAAATGTAAGGTTATCCACTTTGGTAGCAAAAACAGGAAGGCAAATTACTATCTAAATGGCATCAAGTTGGGAAAAGGGGAAGTACGACGGGATCAGGGGATCCTTGTACATCAGTCTATTAAAGTAAGCATGCAGGTACAGCAGACAGTGAAGAAAGCGAATGGCATGTTGTCCTTTATAACAAGAGGAATCGAATATAGGAGCAAAGAGGTCTTTCTGCAGCTGTTCAGAGCCGTAGTGAGACCACACCTGGAGTATTGTGTGCAGTTTGGCCTCCTAATTTGAGGAAGGACATTCTTGCTATTGAGGGAGTGCAGTGTAGGTTTACAAGGTTAATTCCCGGGATGGCGGGACTGTCATATGCTGAGAGAATGGAGCAGCTGGGCTTGTACACTCTGGACTTTAGAAGGATGAGAGGGTGAGGGGATCTCATTGAAACATATAAGACTGTTAAGGGCTTGGACATGCTAGAGGCATGAAACATGATCCCAATGTTGGGGGAGTCCAGAACCAGGGGCCACAGTTTAAGAATAAGGAGTAAGTCATTTAGAACGGAGACGAGGAAACACTTTTTTTCACAGAGAGTGGTGTACCTGGAATTCCCTGCCTCAGAGGGTGGTGGAGGCCGGTTCTCTGGATGCTTTCAAGAGAGAGCTAGATAGGGCTCTTAAAAATAGCGGAGTCAGGGGATATGGGGAGAAGGCAGGAACGGGGTACTGATTGGGGATGATCAGCCATGATCACATTGAATGGTGGTGCTGGCTCAAAGGGCCAAATGAAGGGCTAAATGAAGGGCCAAAAAACTCCTGCACCTATTGTCTATTGTCTTTTGACCAACTAGTTCATCAAACCACAATGAAGGTAGACACAACATGCTGGAGTAACTCAGCAGCATCTCTGGACTGAAGGAATGGGTGATGGTTCTGGTCGAGACCCTTCTTCAGAGGTATGTCCACAATGGAGGTATTTTGACCAAATTCTTCCCCTTTCCCCAGTCCCACATTTTCTTACAGGTGCAAAATGTCAGAGAAATATTCAAGACCAAGGAGAAAATAAATCTCCTGGTGCATTTTGTGTGATTCTCATGAACCTTCAAATGATTTAAAGCAATCCAGGAAGTTGCACATGCTGACTATAAAAATATTTAATGCTCCCCTTCATGAACTATCCACTTCCTACTTGAAGAAGCATTGGTATTCACCACACCATCTGGTCACCGCCCCCAAGGCTCCGGGGACAGACAAATCATCTAAAATCTAGTCAATCACACAGTTTAAACCTGTAACCTAATTTCCTTTTATAATCCAACAAACCAGTAGAATTTCACAATACGCTTTTCAAGATCTTCTTGAAGCCAAATGTTCTACAATGCAAACTGACCAAAGTTGGTAGCCATTGCAAGTGTTAGGAATCATTTGCATTCTACTAATTGCAATCATGATTCAAACAAAATCATTCTTGTAGATGGTCTCTGAACATTTTCTGAAGATGTTTATAAAATCTTTTTTTTTTAATTTATTTATTAGTTATTTATTTCGGACAGAATAAAAGAATAAAAAGCAAATGTGAAACAGCATACAAAAAACAAAACACAAATATTTATAAAGTGTCATAAACAATATCTATAAATAAATGAAATCATATGTGTCCGAATGATGGGCATAGATAAAATGGACAATCCAATTAGTTTCCCAGGGCAAAACTAGAGGACACAGGTTTAAGGTGAGAGGGTTTAGTTCAGTTTATTTATTGTCAAGTGTACTGAGGTAAAGTGAAAAGCTTTTGTTGCGTGTTAACCAGTCTGAAGAAAGATAATACATGATTACAACCAGGCCATTCGCAGTGTACACGCTTAAAGGAATAATGTGAATAATGTTTAGTGCAAGATAAAGCCATTAAAGTCCAATCTTGAATAGTCCAAGTGTCTCCAATGAGGTAGATAGAACATTGCCTGCGGAAGGCATCACGCATCCTAAAAGACTCATCTCATCCCGCACATCACTTGTTTGCCCTTCTGCCCTCAGGAAAGTGTTACAGGTCCATCAAATCACACACCACAAGATTAACAAACAGTTTCTACCCAAAGGCCATCACCACTCTGAACTCTGCCCTGAATACACACCCCGCCATAGCCAATATTTTGTACTGCCACAACGCTATACTGTGAAATATTGCACATTCTGACTTGATTTGATGTTTTCGTGCCGTTATTTTTTGTCGTTATTAATTATCTGATAAGTTGGAGATCCACTCGGGCAGTGCACCTGAAATTTTGTTGTATGTATTTACAATGACAATAATGTGTAGTATTATTATTATTACATCGTTACAGTAGTTCAGCACTGCTCTCTGGTTGTACTAGGATGGTTCAGTTGCCTGATATCAGCTGTGAAAAAAAAACTGTCCCTGAATCTGGAGGTGTGCGTTTTTACACTTTTGAACCGTTTGCCTGATTGGAGAGGGGAGAATAGTGAGTGGCCAGGGAAAAGGTATAAAGGAGACCTGAGAAGCATCTTTGTCACACAGAGGGTAGTGGATATATGGAACAAGCTGCCAGAGGAAGTGAGGGAGGCAGATACAATACAGCTTCAAATACATTTGGACAGGTTCATGGATGGAGTTCAATATGGGCAAATCCAGGCAAATCCTGCACAGAAAGGCACTTTGATCGGTGGACAGTGGAACTGATGGGCCTATAACTATAACTATAACTATGCTGTATAACTTTATGACTCAAACTGTTCATATCACCCATCATTGGATGAGACTAAAATCCAAAATTCTTTCCAGTAAGAATGCTTGTTGCTCACCCAGCCATTTGAAGGATCCTATCAAGAAGTTATTTACCTTGTTACCTGTGGTAGATTGCACAACGGGATCCAAATAATGCCCCATTCAGTAAAACAACCTGCTGCCACCCTTGTGAAGAGGAATGATTTCAGACGTGAAGCTGCCTCAGGAACAATATCCTAATGAGGAATTCACAAGCATCTGGTGAGGTGAAACATCCAAAAATAAATCTAAAAATATATTTTCACTATTCCTGAAGTTAACTTGACATTATTATCGTGATGAATACATTCGAGGATTTCATTTTTGCCCCCTATTGAAGGTTATTTTAAAGACATATCCTTTCAGAAATCTAACATAACCCATTTTAACAGCATGCATGGTGTTACACTGTGAGTGCCCTTCAGTTACTTCCTCCTAACTGGTTCATGTTTTAAAGTTTTGTTTAAATGTTCACTTTTTTTACTTCATGCTCCCTGCTCAGCTAACCATCTGTTTTACCAGACACAGTCCTGACACAATCCTGTTGAGTTTCACATACTGTAGATGTGCTGTCATTATCAGTCACTTCTTCTATGATTTTATTAAAGATTTTGATTAAATTAAGTTAGCATCACATTCACTGCAATGTAGTGTATGTGCCCAAGGTCTGTATCCTGGGAGGCCCAGCCACCATAGGTGCCTCCTATTAATGGACTCTCATCTGGCGGGATATGTCCAAGGTCATTTAGAAATCTCATCCTTGTTTAATTAAGATTTTAGTTTTCACAAGATCTGCTTATCGTTGTCATGTCTTACATGCAGTCATCACGGCAGGGAGATGGGGAACCTTTGTCCATGTCCCATTTTTCATTTCATCATTACATCCACAGCATTGACAGAACACCTCTCCCAGGTCAGTCCCCTCGATGACACGTTCCCGGCAGGTTAATTCAACAATATCCTTTTCTCTGGAAAATAGATTAATTGCACCTATGCTTATTGTTCTTGCTGAGGTGAAGAATATTGAAAGATAGACCTAAGAGAGTGCAGTAACGTGTTGTGTTCTGAACTATCAGCCCTCTGCCAATCTGCTCCGTTACAGCTCCTTCTCTCTTCGTACCAGACTTACACAGCATGCTGTTGGAAGCTGTTTGTTCACTCTCAGTGCAATATTAAACTCATCAGATATTTCACATGCAGGACCTGAAATTTCTACTGTTCATCACATAAGAGAAAGCTGTCATTATCACAGCTTCATTGCTTAGATTACGACGTTACATTTTGAATGTGAAGGCTTTGGTCCAAGGATACCATAAATTCATCAGAATCCTACTGGACCGTAACTTGATTTAGGGAGTTACATTGTGTTACTGGAATTAATACTCACCTTCTTGTTCAGGTTTAGTTTAGTTTAGTTTATTTAAAGATACAGCGCAGAAACAAGCCATTTGGGCCACAGAGTCCGCACCGACCAGCAATCCCCGCACATTAATACTACCCCACAAACACTAGGGACAATTTACACCTATACCAAGCCAATTAATCTACAAACCTGTACGTCTTTGGAGTGTGGGAGGAAATAGAAGATCTCGGAGAAAACCCACACTGTCACGGGGAGAACGTGCAAACTCCGCACAGGCAGCACCTGTAGTCGGGATCGAACCCTGGTCTCCATCGCTGCAAGTGCTGTAAGGCGGCAAAACTACCGCTGTGCCACTGTGTCCTTAAAGCCAAACAACTTAAAATGTTTAATATATTGTATAAAATGAATATAAATGAAAATACATATATATGCATTTACAGAAACACACATAAGAATGGGAAAATGAAGACACAAAGTGCTGTAGGAACTCAGCGGATCAGACAGCATCTCTGGAGAACAGCGATAGACAATGTTTCAGGTCAGGGCCCTTTTTCAGACTCTCCATACAAATAGGAACGTTACCATGATTGAAAGTGTGACTTTGTGCCCTTAATAAAAACTGTGTCTACAGATTTAGGGCATTACATTACGAGTCCATTGAATTCTGAGGATTGATCTGATCAAGGTGTTTAAAAGAACTCTGGGGGAAATGCAAAATAACTCATTTTCCCCTCACAACAAATCAAAGAAAGGAACAGACAGAATCATCAAATTTGAGCTAACATTTAGAATGAAATTCATAAATTATCTACTTCCACAAGAATGGTAGAATTCTCTTCCACAGAATATTGATACATGTTTTGGCAAAAAATCAATATACATTCATTGGGTAACTGTACATGGGTCTCAGGCAAAGAGCGGGAACTGAGGTGCAGATTATTTATGTGATCTAAGGGAAAAGCTGAGGAAAGCCCTTTCTTTCGTTACAAATCTGTTGTTGATGATCACAAATGATGCATAGTTCTGTTTGAGAATAATAAATGTATAACACTTGGAATAAAAAGTACAGAGTATGCTCCAAATCGCTCCATAAATCAGTCAGTATCCATGGGGAGAGAAACAGAGCCCGCATTTTAAAATCATGATTGTTCAATAGTATGATTTAAGAAGCAGCTAGACAGGTACATGGATAGGACAGGTTTGGATGGATATGGACCAAATGCTGGCAGGTGAGACAAGTGTAGCTGGGGCATGTCGACCACTCTTGCATTGAAGGGATGATGCCTTTGATTGCATGGTTTATGGCTTCAAGGTGCAAATACTTGCAGCAAAAGGCAGGTATATTCCTTATCTAGAGGAATAGACCGGGTAGATGCACAGTCCCTTGCCCACAGTAGGTGAATTGAGGACCAGAGGACGTAGGCTAAAGGTGAAGGGGAAAAGATTTAATAGGAATCTGAGGGCTAACTTTTTCACACAAAGGCTGATGGGTGTATGGAACAAGCTGCCTGAGGAGGTAATTGAGGCTGGGACTATCCCAATGTTTAAGAAGCAGCTAGACAGGTACATGGATGGGACAGGTTTGGAGGGATATGGACCATATGCTGGCAGGTGGGACAAGTGTAGCTGGGACATGTTGGCCAGTGTGGGCAAGTTGTATCACTCCATGACTCTAACAACTAGTCTTGTTCATGTTTATTATCTCAAAGTCACTCATATGCATGTATCTGCTCTGATCTAAAGTGAGAAAAATCTATATTGAAGCACATTGTACTGCTTAGCATTGCTAGAAGGATCATGGATAATTATGAAATAAGGTTATAATACTCAGCTTCACAGCACAATCAGTAGATATGCCTATATTACTCTAATAACATAGCAGAATTGAATGTTCTTCAGATTTATGGATGCCAAACACAAGAAGGGTTCCATCTTTCCTCTGGATTTATATTATAATATGTTTTAAAAGATAATCACAGGTTGATGGTAACATTATTGTATTAGTCTGATATGTAGGACATCAGAACATCAGGAAAAACATGGCTGCACAGTACTGCAGCGGTAGAGTTGCTGCCTTATAGCGCCAGAGACCCTGTCCTGGATTCAATCCTGACTACGGTGCTTGTCTGTACGGAGTTTGTACCTTCTCCCCGTGACTGGCGTGGGTTTTCCCTGGGATCTCCGGTTTTCTCCCACGCTCCAAAGACGTACAAGTTTGAATGTTAATTGACTTGGTAGAATTATATATTGTCCCTCGTGTATGTAGATAGTGTAAAGGGCCTGTCCCACGAGCATGCAACTGCATGCAGCAAGCGAGACCTAACGTGGTTGCTTGAGCCATACGGCCTTGCGCGGCCAGTCTCACTTCGATCGCTGGAGCCGTATGGAGTTGTGCGGAGCTGGTCCCGACATCGCGCGGGGCTCCAGAAAACTGACAGTGTTAAAAAATTCCGCGCTGCAACGGCCTGCCGGCCTGCAGCCGCATTGAGGCCGTACGCACCACCTCGACGGGCATACGCAGCGTCTTGACACCGTACGCAGCGTCTTGATGCCGTACGTCATGCGCGTACTTTCCGCGGACTACGCTCGAACTTCACGTCACTCACGCGACCTCCGCGAGTCCCCCGCTTCTGGTTTGGTCGCAATTGCCGCATGCAATCACATGCTCCGCGCGACCCCCGCTTCTGGTTTGGTCGTGCTTGCCGCATGCAGTCGCATGCTCATGGGACAGGCCCTTTAGTGTGTGGGGTTCCTTGGTCGGTATGGACTCGGTGGGCTGAAGGGCCTGTTTTTGCACTGTATCTCGAAGCTAAATTAAACTAAAACTAAAAAACGTAACCAAAAGGTATAAAAAGAACAGTTGGAGATACTGGCACACAGAGGCACAACAGCAGCAATGAAAAGGAGCCTGAAATCTTGGGGCCAACACACCTCTTTTATCACCTGAGCACAAATTATCACAATATTAAATATAAATTCTTCCATGAAATTGATCCACTAGATGAAGCAGCCACAGTGGTTTAATCCATCCTTTGACTGTTGATTATTGATTATTCTATAAAGTTTATCATTATTTGTTTCGCATATTTCTTTTATTAATAGTTATTGCTATTGCATTTTCAAAAGTGCTCATCTCGTTGCCATATGCCTGGAAAGCAAAATAACTTAATTGTATACAGTAAATCTAAACATGCATACATACATATGCAGTTACACATGCACATATAAGAACAGGATCAGTACCATGACTCAATTTGTCACTTTGCACCCTTACTTAATAAAAATCTATTGATCTCAATCTTGACAGTTTCATTTGATCCAGCATCCTTGTTCTCTTGGGGGAGGCAGGTTCATTTATCCATTTCACTTCATGTGGTAAAGTTACTACCTGATTTCCCTCTGGAATTATTTTCAGGAAGCCATGATTTGTGTAGAAACAGCCGAGACAAATGGGTTTCACTGTCGACGTCTGGATTAACGGAGAAGAAAACTGTAGAGCAGAACACGCATGCAGTCAGTATTACTACAGCAGGCAAATCCTCATGCAACTTACTCTGAGAACACTCTGACACTAATGATTGACAAGCATTATATTGACGGAAAATCCAATTCAATATATATGCAACTAAAGTGATTTTTGTAGCTTTTAAAACAAAGCAAGCAATTATTTTTTGTAGGGATGCACTTTAAAACAACCAACCATTTTTATCCAGGTTGATTTCCTCAATTCTGAGAGGTGATTGAAAGAAAATGCCCATGAATATACATTTCCCCTGCTTTTCCTGTCTATTAACTTCAACACGACAGGCAGCCAATTCATTAATTCCAGCCAGCATAGAGAGTTATGTCTCAGCAATCCCTTTTTGTCCAGAAAGATACTTGGGTCAATTAGAGCCAAATACAAATTCAAGTGGGCAATTAGATGGGCCAAAAGGGACCATGACATGTCTTTGGCAAACCGAATTCAAGAAAATCCCAAGACTTTTTGTACCGACATTAAAAACAAGCAGATAATCAGGAAGAAAGTTGAACCACTGAAGGATAATGGAGGGAATTTATGCTTGGAGTCAGAGGATGGCGGCAAAAGATTAAACAAGTACTTTGCGACTGCAAAAGCAAGAGAGGAGATTGCAGGGGTCTATTAATGAATGAATACTTTATTGTTAATGTGACAAGTCACAGTGAAATTCTTTGCTTGCATTCCCAACGTATGCAAATAGTCACCACATATGGGCGCTAACAGAGTTATAATTTATCTGCGCCAGGTTCCCCTTTGTTCTCCCCTCCCTCACGGCGCACCCCTATGCCGGGTCCTCCTTTGTTCCTTCCCTCGGCAGCTGACTCCTCACGTTACGTGTCCGCCCTCGTCTGTCGGTCGGCGCCATCGTCAACCATCGCACCGACCTCTCCACTATCACCGCTGGGTCCTCTCTCCGGATGCCTACGTGGCACCGACCCAGGCCCCAGCCAAGGGCTCCATTGCCTTCAGATTCAGATTCAGATTCAGATTCAGATTCAATTTTAATTGTCATTGTCAGTGTACAGTACAGAGACAACGAAATGCATTTAGCATCTCCCTTGAAGAGCGACATAGCAAACGATTTGAATAAAAATAAATAAATAATAAGTTTATTATTATGGTGCACGGGCCCCGACCGCGGGCTCCACCGACCCGTGCTCCATTAGCCACAGGCTCTGAACCGTGGGGGCTCCTACCTCACCTACTCCACTGGCCGTGGGCTTTGATCTGCGGGGGCTCCAGCACGCCGGGCAGCGTCTGTCGCAGCGGCCCGGTGAAGACCTTCACTACATCTCCTGCCACAAACCGAGGTCCTGGAAGACTGAAGAGTAATGTTGTTGTTCCTTGGTTTAAGGATAATCCAGGAAATTGAAGGCTGGTGAGCCTCACAACTGTGGAAGAGAAGCTATTGAAGAGGATTCTTCGGTATAGGATTTCCTCCCATTCGGAAGGGAATGGGCTATTTAGGGACAGTCATCATGACTTTATATGTGGCAGATCATGTCTTACTAACTTGATCGGTTTTTTTTTGAGGAGGTGACGAATGTGATTGATAACATAGGATGTCGTCCTCATGGATTCTAGTAAAGCATTTGATAACATCCTACTTTATTGAGGGTAGTCATAAAATGCTGGAGAAACTCAGCAGGTGAGGCAGCATCTATGGAGAGAAGGAATAGGCGACATTTTGGGTTGAGACCCTTCTTCAGACAGATGTCGGGGGAGGGGAAGCGGGAAAAAGAAAGGAAGAGGCGGAGACAGTAGGGCTGGGAAGGGGGAGGAGAAGGAGAAAGCAAGGGCTATCTAAAATTAGAGAAGTGGCAGTCTTGAGGGTAGTCTCTTTATATTGTACAACAGAAATCAAAATATCGGATCAAACTATGAAATAAATTTGAAGTCAGGTTCACTGTGATAAGCAAAATGTATACTTTGGAAATGTAGCACACATTACTGTTATGTTATTAAGCTATTTAACATCAATGAGATAAATGACCAATGTTTTTCAGGTAAACCTATCCTTGGTTTCAATGTCTTCCTTTGATCACAGAATCAGAAAGCCTTAGCTTCAAGTTTTCCCAGAGTTGGTGAGGGATAAAGTCTGCGGGCCAAATCCAGGCAAGTATCTGAAGAGCAAAGGGCTTCTCACCTCGTAAACCAGCCAGCTGAGTAGCAGGAGTTCTGAAGCAATTGCTGAAGGAATGATGCATTTCCCATAAATTAAGCCCAGACTCCACTTTCTAGGGTAGTTATCTGCTCGGGGAGAAGCTGCAGCTGATCAGTTTGTGCAAATATGCACCAGATTAACTGGCGGATGTTGAAAGGTGCGCAGCTGTTTTGACTTTTTTCGTGTTATTAAAAGGGTTTTACCACCTGCAGTGAAACTGCCCATTTCTTCGTTCATAAACATATGCTATTGAGTTTTTTTTTATTATAAAAGGCCACTTGGCTCTGGCGAAACAATTGACAAAACGGATAATCAATTATTTGAAATCTCCCATCTTAGCCTGTCTTAAATTATGCAATTTTGTACAGGTATTAAACTTTTTTCCCCTCACTCCCCTTTCTAAATTATACTGGGATTTGAGAGCATCTAAATCAATGCTATTTGTGCCTGAAGTCACCAATCCTATGTCCTAACTCACCAGTCTTAAGTTTAGTTACTACTTGGGGGCCTAACTCTTGCTACATGCTATTACCTTAACATTCCCATTTTACAAGATACAAGATACAAGATACATTTAATTGTCATTTGGACCCCTTGAGGTCCAAACGAAATGCCGTTTCTGCAGCCATACATTACAAACAAATAGACCCAAGACACAAAATAATTTACATAAACATCCATCACATTGCTGTGATGGAAGGCCAAATAAACTTATCTCTCCACCGCACTCTCACCCCCCACCCTCCCCGATGTCAGAGTCAAAGTCAAAGCCCCCGGCTGGCGATGGCAATTGTCCCGCGGCCATTAAAGCCACGCCGGGTGGTGCGAGGTCGCACACCGGGTCTTGGTGTTAGAGCCCCCGGCGTGCACTCGCAGAGTCCCGCGGCCATTCCCAGCCGCGCGGGGCAGTGGTGTCAGGCCCCGCTCCAGGAGCTCTTCGACCCCGCAACTCGGGCGGGAGAAGTCGCCGTTGCGAGAGCCCTGAAAAGCGGTCTCCCTCCAGGGACCCGCGGGCTCCTGGTGCCGCCGTCCACAGACCTGCAGTTGAAGCCTCCGACTCTCCGGTCGGGCCGCAGCAGCAGCAGCAGCAGCAGCAGCAGCAGCGCTCCTCCACCGCTCCACCCGCTCCGGACTCGGCCAGCTCCGCGACGGTGAGGTGAGTCGTCGGCACCAGAGTCCCCGGTCTCTTCCTGTTGGAGGCCGCTCCTCATTGCAGCCCCAACGATAACGTAGACCCGACGAGAAAAGGTCGGGTCTCCCGTGCAGGGAGAGATTTTAAAGTTTCCCCCTCCCTCCCACCCTACCCCCACCCCCCCACACACACACCCCAACATAAAATAACAAAAACTACATAAAAACATAGACAGAAAATAATAAAACGCAGACGGGCTGCAGAGGCCGCTGCTGACAAGATTTTATGTTTAAATTCATCTGTTATTTTATTTTCCCTTCTCACTGTTATTTCCGCCGGTCCCATAAACCTTCACGATCCCTGCTGCCCTCCAATCCATGTGACCCTCTCCTCCACAATTGGCACTCACACCTTCAATACTTTCCCATTCCCACCCATATTCTTCATTCAACATCTTCAAATCGCTTTTTAAATAGACATCGAAAACATCTTTATGGTTCACTGTCCTATTACATCTTTGCTGATGCAGTCAAATGTTGTTGGCAAATGCATCTTGTAAGAATCCTGGAGTCATTTATTAGTGGAAGGTGCTATATATAGGCTTCCATGGATTTATAGGTTCCTGCAACCCTCTGTGACCACTCCCCAAGTTAATATCTTTATGAGTAAATCTAGTCTGAACCAGTATGTAATTCAAAGGGAGAAGTACTACTGTTGAGCAGGTCCTATGTCCAAAGTCCAAACATATGCATATTTCAGGACCAAGTGCGTTGCAGGATGATTTTTTTTAATAGTCCTTCAGATAATCAGTGTGACTTCTAATCCATAATGATACCTGTCAAGTTATCATCAATGTATCCGTTATCTGAACCGACAAGTCAGCCAGCAATCCAATTTCTTTTTTTTAATTTTAAGTTTGCTTTATTTTTTTAATCAAGTGTTTTTGATTAGACACAAATCCTGAGAGAGGCACATTGAAGGAATAATGGTGTCTCAACTTGAACCACGTCCAACCAGACAAAGTACCCTCGTTCCAACTCATGACGATTAATTGGTTATGAGGTGATGAAACTTTGTGGAGTAATCAGCCAGCACAACATTTGTCTCGTAAAGGCAAAGCATTGTGAACGCTTTGTGAATGAACCAGTTACTGTGAAGAGTAAACAAGTTAGAAAAGTGTAAATTTACATTGTGCCTCTAACAAAAAAATCCCAAACTCACCCTCAGAAATGTGATCAAATGGTAAATACACACAAGTACTTTGGGCAAATGAAAATTAGAATCATGGAGTGAAAGAGCACAGAAACAGGCCCAACTTGCCCACACCAGCCAACATGTCCCATTTACACTAGTCCCACCTGCCCACATTTCGTACATATCCTTCCAAACCTGTCCTATCCATGTACCTGTTTAACAGTTTTTTAAATATTGGGATAGTCCCAGCCTCAGCTACCTCCTTTGTTCCATATTGGAATATAGGAAAATTAAAATATAAGAGCAGGAGAAGATCTTTTAGCTCATCCAAGATGTTTCCCTGTTCTTTTGGACCACAGTTGACCTTCTTCATAATTTCCTTAAAAGTTTTTTTTTTATATAACTCTCCATACTCTGGTCTAATTAAACCTACCGAGTTCAGTTTTGGAGATTGTCTTAACATTTAGCATTTGTTTTAGTCCATCAGTACGTTTTATATTTGGCCCATATATATCTGTACTCCCTCAAATTTATATCCACCCTCCATCTAGAAGGTGGTTAGATCTATCTAATCTTGTCCAGGCAAAAGCAGATGAGCTCATGCACATTTGGATGCCATTGGCTGTGGCGTTCCCTCTTATTTGAACTATCAACATAACTGTGCAATAGGCAAAATACATAGGAAGGAACTGCAGATGCTGGTTTAAACCGAAGATAGACACACAATGCTGGAGTAACTCAGTGGGACAGGTAGCGTCTCTGGAGAGATGGAATGGGTGACATTTCGGGTCGACACCAGACGTTTCGGGTCTGAAGAAGAGTCTCGACACGAAACATCACCCATTTCTTCTCTCCAGAGACGTGGCCTGTCCCGCTGAGTTACTCCAGCATTTTGTGTCCATCCAATAGGCAAATTAATAGAGATATTGAAAGTCTGAAGTATAAACAGCAAACACTGAGCATTCATATCTGGCTGGGTAACTTCTGTCACTGACAACAGTTTTTGTTCACATCCCTTGCAAATTATCGCTCCCATCTGGACTATTCACAGTGTTACCTAAAGCATTGCTCTCAGCAAATATCAAAGTATTCCAAAGTAAATATCAAATATTCCTTCATCTCTGTCACTTTTTAATACATTGAAAGAAGCTCAGATATAGATTCCACCCTGCAATCTAGAATACACTTCTCCCCACCCTGCATCTTGTAAAGACTCTATCCCCTACTCCTAATGCCTCATCTGTGCCCTGGATGAGGTTTTTCGTACAAGATCATCGGAGATGTCCTCATTTTTTAGGAAACGGGGGTTCCCCTCTTCCATTATAGATGAGACTCTCACTAGGGTCTCATCGATAGACCGCAACTCCGCTCTTGCTCCCTCTCCCCCCATTCTCAACAAGGCCAGAGTCCCCCTTGTCCTCATCTTCAACCCCATCAGCCGTCGCATAGAGCATATAATCCTCCACCATTTTCGCCACATCCAACAGGATCCCACTAGTGGCCACAACGTCCCATCTTCACCCCTTTCTGCTTTCCGCAGAGACTGTTCCTTCCACAACTTCCTGGTCAAATCGTCCCTTCCTACCCAAACCGCCCCCTCCCCAGGTACTTTGACCTGCAACCGCAGGAGATGCAACCCCTGTCCCTTTACCCCCCTACCCTTTACCCCCCCCCCCCCCCCCCCCCCACAACCTCGACACCATCCAAGGACCCCAACTGTCTTTTCAGGTGAGGCAGAGGGTCACTTGCACCTCCTCCAACCTCATCTACTTTATCCGCTGTTCCAGATATCAACTTCTCTACATCGGCGAAACCAAGCACAGGCTCGCCGATTGTTTCACTGAACACCTCCGCTCAGTCCGTCTTAACCTACCTGATCTCCCGGTTGCTCAGCACCTTAACTCCCCCTCTCATTCCCAATCTGACTTTTCTGTCCTGGGCCTCCTCCACTGTGAGTGAGTGAGGTCCAGCGCAAATTGGAGGAACAGCGCCTCATATTTCACTTGTGCAACTTACACCCCAGCGGCATGAACATTGACGTCTCTAACTTCAAATAGCCCTTGCTTTCCCTCTCTCTCCATCCTCTCCCCCTTCCCAGCTCTCCCTCTAGTCTTACTGTCTCCGACTACATTTTATCTCTGACATGACCACTCCCCTGGCATCGGTCTGAAGAAACGTCTCAACCTGAAACGTCACCCATTCCTTCTCTCCAGAAATGCTGCCTGTCCTGCTGAGTTACTCCAGCATTTTGTGTCTATTTCAGATATAGTACAGACCCCTTTTGGAAAACCATTGACCTGGATGAATACGGAGTTAAATGCATGTACAGTAAACATCTGGGATATATTTGAATCTTTCCATGCTAGGTGTGTGGAGGTATGTGATATTGGTACATTTGTACATGTGTTCACATCGGTTCAGTTAAGTTCAGTTCAGGCCACAGTGGCACAGTGGTAGAGTTTCTGCCGAATGCGCCATTCCCACTTAGGCAATTTTTAGGCGATTAAAGGCAGCTAGGCTGTCGCCTGTACGGTCGTGAGTAATCTCCTCAGTTGCCCAAAGAATCGTAGTGTCTTTCTGGTCGTCGCTGGATTTTGAACATGTTGAAACATTTTCGGCAACAGTCGGAGACAGTGGGTTTGACGCCAACGAGTGTAGCTTGACTTCACCTGACATAGGTGTTGTTGTAGGTTGTCGCCAGGTTAACGTAGGTTGGCGCCAGGTGACATAGGTTATCGCCGGTGCTGACTTTGTTTTTTTTCTGTTGTTAAAGTGGTGATTCCTATGTAGACAATTTCAAATTTTATGTCGAAGGGGGGTCCAATCGCCGGTTTTTCAGCGACCTGCTACGACTATGACAGTCGCTGGCAGTCACTTTAAAAATTGCCTAAGTGGGACAGACCCATTACAGCGCTTGCAGCACCGGAGACCCGGGTTCCATCCTGACTACGGGTGCTGTCTCTACAGAGTTTGTACATTCGCCCCGTGACCACATGGGTTTTCTCTGAGATCTTCGGTTTACTCCCACACTCCAAAGACGTACTGGTTTGTAGGTTAATTGGCTTGGTGTAAGTGTATAAATTGTCCCAAGTGTGTGTAAGGTAGCGTTAATGTGCGGGGATCCCTGCTCGGTGCAGACTCGGTGCGCCGAAGGACCTGTTTCTGCGCTGTATATCTCTAAACACTCTAAACTCTAAAAATTCAGTTTAGTTTATTGTCACATGTACCAAGGTACAGTGAAAAGCTTTTGTTATGTGCTAACCAGTCAGTGGAACGCCAATACCTGATTACGATCGAACCATTTGCAGTGTATTGGTACATGATAAGGGAATAACGTTTAGTGCAAGGTAAAGCCAGCAAAGTCCGATCAAAGATTCAGCAGTGACATTCAATGTTCTAAATGAAACTGGGGCATGCTATGTATATCCTTGAAACATATCACGGATTGTATTACTGTTACAGCTACAACTAGATGTAAATGAAACTGCAGTAATTTCAACAATTTGGCTACCTTTGTGTGAATAAAGTATCATACCTGGCACTGTGGATGTGGTGGCAACGCAGTTACTTGGATATCTTGTCTTGACAGCAGAAGCTCAGATCTCTTGTCTGATGGTCTACTTGAGTTGGGAACACGGAACTGTATCAACTCGGCATGTATGATTGAAGCTGACCCCCCCACTTTGACCAAATTCTACATCTGATCAATATTCCATTTGACCAAGAGTCCACTTTTTCCCGAAACAATATTTTAATATCGTGACACACTTGGGCTGATTTGGGGAGCATTGGTCTAAATATTGAGAATCGCTAACAATGAGGCTTACTTTGCCTAATAGTGGTAACAAACGAAAACTTGAAATGGGATCCTTGGAAGATGGTATTTGGATCAGTGCAGGCGTGCAATGGAAAAGCCTTTGTCCACTCATATACATGGAAAGAAAGAAAGCAATGGGTCTGCTCTCAGTTCGGTCCTGATCTTTTTTTTTACCATCTGACTTGTTTGAGCTTTCAATCCTATTTGCTTTCTGAAATCTCTCTCTTTTTTTTTCCAATTCCAAGACTTTATTCGACACAACAAATGATACAACAGGTCAAGTCATAAACAAAAAGAAATGACATTATATTGTGTCATTATAATACAACATTACAATCATTGTTCACAATACTCTCAGCCCCATGCGGTGACCAGCACCCACGGAAGACCTCCAAAGTCCCCGCGAATACCGCATGTTCCCTCGCCAGGGACACTCTCTCTCTCTCTCTCTCTCTCTCTCTCTCTCTCTCACCCACACTCTCTCTCTCTCCCCCCTCTCTCTGTCGCCCCCTCTCTCTCTCTCTCTCTCTCTCTTTTTTTTTTACCTTTCCAAGAACTTTATTCAGCAATTACACATTAAAGCATACTAAAAGTACATAAACGTTCAATGGTTACACAATACATCAAGCAGTCATTATAATACAATGGTGCAATCAATATTAACAATGGTCTCAACCCCCTGCAGCGACCAGCGTTCACGGAAAGCCTCGAGAATCCCCGTGGACACAGCGTGTTCCCTTTCCAGGAACACGTGGGCACGGACATAGGCCAGGAAAGGGGGTTGGCAACCAACTCTGGTGTGACCATTGACCGCCGTTGTCCGGACTCCCACCCCCCCAACCCCCCACCCCATCGGCTCTCCCCACTCCCTGCCTTGTGTTCAAACACCAGAATCACAGGATTAAAATGCAACCCGAACTTGAGGAGCAGCCCCTTCAGATATTGGTACAGAGGCAGCAACCTAACACACTCCATGAACCCGTGGAACACGGTCTCTTCCTTGCCGCAGAAAATACGGGCGGCCAGCGCATCCTCCGCAGGTCCACAGGGTCAGGGAACATAAGAAGTACATTGTCGGCAAAGGCCGAGAGAACCACCTGCACCCCCAGTCCTGGTAAAGCCAGGCCTGTCAACCGCCTCCGAACAAGACCCAGGAACGGCTTCACACAGACTGAGTACAACTGACCAGACATGGGACACACTGACGAACCTCCCTCCCAAAGTGAATGGGAGCCAACAACGCACCATTAACCTTCACGAGACACTCCGCTGCGGCGTACAACAGCTGGACCCAGGCCACATAATGCGGTCCAAATCCAAACGCTTGCAGCATCCCGAAGAGGTAGTCATGATCTACACTGTCAAAATCCTTCTCTTGATCAAGGGACAGAACAGCAGCTGACTGACCAGTACCCTGGGCTAGATGAATCAGGTCCCTAACCAGGTGGATGTTACCCGGAATGGACCGGACAGGGACTGTATAGGACTTGTCAGGGTGGATCAGTTGGGACATCACGGAGCCCAGGTGATTCGCCATCGCCCGTGCAAAAACGTTATACTTTGTACAGAGGAGAGAGACCGGGCGCCAGTTCTTCAACATGCGGAGTTCACCCTTCTTGGGCAGCAGGACAACAACTGCTCTACGCCACGAGAGGGGCATCTCCCTGGTCGCCAGGCTCTCCCCCAGAACCTTCATGTAATCACCCCCCAGGATGTCCCAAAAAGCTCTATCGAATTCTACCGTCAACCCATCCAGCCCAGGGGACTTGCCCCTCCTGAGCTGGTGCAGGGCACGAGTCAACTCCTCCAATGATAACGGGTCATCAAGAAGTTCAAACACCTCCCTATCTACAGTCGGTAGACCTTCCCACAAGACCCGCTGAGCCTCCCACTGAATCCATCCGCGGACAACAGAGATCCCTACAAGGATCGAGCTAAAGCACTGATCCTCTCGGGATCTCTGACAGAGGGGGTGTGCCTCCCTCCCTCTCCCTCCCTCCCTCTCTCTCTCTCTCCCTCTCTCTCTCTCTAATGTGGTGAAGCTAATCCATCTCACAATGTACAAATCTACAGTGGGGTTTGAATGAAGCAGACGTAATCTTGCATTTAGCAGGGCAATTCAAGATATAATGAATTTGTATTATCTATGTGCACACACAAGCACTGTAACATTATTCATTATTCACAAAGCTGAAGAGATCTGCAGCTTCTAGAATGAGGAACCCGCTCCATGAACACGATCACTCAAGTCTCAGCTTCTTTCACGTTAACTCAAATGAAATCTTTATCACACATTAATCATGGCTATCATAAGGTCATGTGATAGGAACAGAATTAGGCCATTCGGCCCATCAAGTCTACTCAGCCATTCAATCATGGCTGACCTAACTCTCCCTCCCAACCCCATTTTCCTGCCTTCTCCCCATAACCGCTGACACCCGTACTAATCAAGAATCTATCTATCTCTGCCTTAAAAATATCCACTGGCTTGGCTCCACAGCCTTCTCTGGCAATGAATTCCACAGATTCACCACCCTCAACTAAATAAATACTTCCTTATCCCCTTCTTAAAGGAACATCATTTGAATTAAAGGATTCTAATCCTTTAGAATCTGAGGCTATGATATCTGGTCCTGGACTCTCCCACTAGTGGAAACATCCTCTCCACATCCACTCTATCCAACCTGTTCCCCTCCATTGATTCCTCATGTGACAATGCCTCCATTTCGAAATTCTTATC
Source organism: Leucoraja erinaceus (assembly GCF_028641065.1). Taxonomy (NCBI): domain Eukaryota; kingdom Metazoa; phylum Chordata; class Chondrichthyes; order Rajiformes; family Rajidae; genus Leucoraja; species Leucoraja erinaceus. The sequence goes on along the minus strand of NC_073382.1, from coordinate 77,451,841 downwards.
TTTGTATGTTACTCCTTCAATGGACCACCTTCTTTGACCTGGAAAGAGGTTTATTGATGAACATCCAAGATTTTACATGTGGGCAGGAAATGCAGATGCTGGTTCAAACCGAAGATAGACACAACATGCTGGAGTAATGCGGGTCAGACAGTATCTCTGTAGAAAAGGCCTATTCACAAGGCTGAAGAGATCTGCAGCTTCGAGAGTGAGGAACACTTTCCATGAACATGACTACTCAAGTCTCAGATGTTTCAGGTCTCGATCTGAAAAGTCACCTATTCCTTTACTCCAGAGGCTACCTGACCACCCGGTGGCTCAGCACTTCAACTCCCCCTCCCATTCCGTATCTGACCTCTCTGTCCTGGGTCTCCTCCATGGCCAGAGCGAGCAACACCGGAAATTGGAGGAACAGCACCTCAAATTCCGCTTGGGGAGTCTGCATCCTGGTGGCATGAACATTGAATTCTCACAATTCTGTTAGCCCTTGCTGTCTCCACCCCTTCCTATCTCTCCCTCAGCCC